>NC_041393.1:412783909-412898840 GCF_002162155.2 Triticum dicoccoides
CCCCCCGCGCGTGCAACACTCACTGTTCATCCAAGAGACATCATCTATCGGCTTCAGTTAGATGAAGTAGCGAAGGAATCGCTCGATCGGGTTCAGTTAACAGCCATCGATCGATCGCTCGGGTTCAGTAACGCGTAGCCTGCAGTGCAATCGCTCGAGTTCAGTTGGAGCCCAATGCCTCGCTCAGGTTCAGTTAGAGCCAACGCCTCGCACACACGCGCGTACGTGTACGAGAGAAATGTGCATCGCTCGGCCCCCGACCGCCCACCATAACCGGGAACTCCCCGAAATTTTCCTCGCCCTCGCTTCTACCACGGTTTTTTCCGTCATGGACGGCCCAAAGAATGTCATGTAGCTGCGTCTCCGGCCCGCCCAGGATGCAACGCCCATTTTCTGTCATGATGTTTTGTCATAGAAGTAGGAGCCCACCACATCTATGATGATACCGGGTTTTGTCACAATTATCGTCATAGAAGTGTCATATGTATGACAGAAAAAAATTCGTTTGGCCCAAAATGTCACGGATGTGTCTTTTTTTGTAGTGAATGATGGGCTTCCTCAAAATGCCCTAGGTTTCGTGAGCAAGCGAGTTGGATGCACACCCACTTAGTTTCTTTTGTTGAGCTTTCATACATTTATAGCTCTGGTGCATCCGTTGCATGGCAATTCTCCATATCCCGATGATACGCCTAGTTGATGTGAGACTATCTTCTCCCTTTTTGTCTTCTCCACAACCACCATTCTATTCCACATATAGTGCTATGTCCATGGCTCACACTCATGTATTGCGTGAAAGTTGAAAAAGTTTGAGATTACTAAAGTATGAAACAATTGCTTGACTTGTCATCAGGGTTGTGCATGATTAAATACTTTATGTGATGAAGATAGAGCAACAGCCAGACTATATGATTTTGTAGGGATAACTTTCTTTGGCCATGTTATTTTGAGAAGACATGATTGCTTGATTAAGTATGCTTGAAGTATTACTATTTCTTATGTCAATATGAACTTTTATTTTGAATCATTTGGATCTGAACATTCATGCCACAATAAATAAAATTACATTGAGAAATATGCTAGGTAGAATTCCACATCAAATATTCTGTTTTTATCATTTACCTACTCGAGGACGAGCAGGAATTAAGCTTGGGGATGCTTGATACGTCTCCAGCGTATCTATAATTTTTTATTGTTCCATGCTATTATATTGCCCGTTTTGGATGTTTATGGGATTTACTTTACACATTTATATCATTTTTTGGACTAACCTACTAACCGGAGGCCCAGCCCGTATTTGCTGTTTTTTTGCCTATTTCGGTGTTTCGAAGAAAAGTTATCAAACGGAGTCCAAACGGAATGAAACCTTCGGGATCATGATTTTTGGACCGAACATGATCCAGAGGACTTGGAGTGCAAGTCAAGAAGCAGTCGAGGCGGCCACGAGGGTGGAGGGCGCGCCCTCTATCTCGTGGGCCCCTCGGGTGGCCACCGACCTACTTATTCCTCCTATATATACCCACGTACCCCAAGAACATCAAAGGCGACCACGAAAAACTATTTCCACCATCGTAACCTTCTGTATCCGTGAGATCCCATCTTGGAGCCTTCGCCGACGCTCCGCCGCAGGGGGAATCGACCATGGAGGGCTTCTACATCAACACCATAGCCCCTCCAATGAGTTGTGAGTAGTTTACCACAGACCTTCGGGTCCATAGTTATTAGCTAGATGGCTTCTTCTCTCTTTTTGGATCTCAATACCATGTTCTCCTCGATCTTCTTGGAGATCTATTCGATGTAACTCTTTTTGCGGTGTGTTTGTCGAGATCTGATGAATTGTGGGTTTATGATCAAGTTTATCTATGAGAAATATTTGAATCTCCTCTGAATTCTTTTATGTGTGATTAAGTTATCTTTGCAAGTCTCTTCGAATTATCAGTTTGGTTTGGCCTACTAGATTGATCTTTCTTGCAATGGGAGAAGTGCTTAGCTTTGGGTTCAATCTTGCGGTGTCCTTTCCCAGTGATAGCAGGGGCAGCAAGGCACGTATTGTATTGTTGCCATCGAGGATAAAAAGATGGGGTTTATATCATATTGCATGAGTTTATCCCTCTACATCATGTCATCTTTCTTAATGTGTTACTCTGTTCTTTATGAACTTAATATTCTAGATGCATGCTAGATAGCGGTCGATGTGTGGAGTAATAGTAGTAGATGCAGGCAGGAGTCGGTCTATTTTTCACGGACGTGATGCCTATATACATGATCATGCCTAGATAATCTCATAATTATTCGCTTTGCTATCAATTGCTCGACAGTAATTTGTTCACCCACCGTAATACTTATGTTATCTTGAGAGAAGCCACTAGTGAAACATATGGCCCCCGGGTCTATCTTTTATCATATAAGCTTTCAATCTACTTTTATTTGCATCTTTACTTTTCCAATCTATATCATAAAATACCAAAAATATATTCTTATCATACTATCTCTATTAGATCTCACTTTCGCAAGTGGCCTCGAAGGGATTGACAACCCCTTTATTGCGTTGGTTGTGAGCTCTTTGTTTGTTTGTGTAGGTGCGTGGGACTTTTGAGGAGCCTCCTACTGGATTGATACCTTGGTTCTCAAAAACTGATGGAAATACTTACGCTACTATTGCTGCATCACCCTTTCCTCTTCAAGGAAAACCAACGCAAGCTCAAGACGTAGGACGTGACACCCCTTCTTGAAGGAAATATGCCCTAGAGGCAATAATAAAGTTATTGTTTATTTCCTTATTTCATGATAAATGTTTATTATTCATGCTAGAATTGTATTAACCGGAAACATAATACATGTGTGAATACATAGACAAACATAGTGTCACTAGTATGCCTCTACTTGACTAGCTCGTGAATCAAAGATGGTTAAGTTTCCTAGCCATAGACATGAGTTGTCATTTGATTAACGGGATCACATCATTAGGAGAATGATGTGATTGACTTGACCCATTCCGTTTAGCTTAGCACTTGATCCTTTAGTATGTTGCTATTGCTTTCTTCATGACTAATACATGTTCCTATGACTATGAGATTATGCAACTCCCGTTTACCAGAGGAACACTTTGTGTGCTACCAAACGTCACAATGTAACTGGGTGATTATAAAGGAGCTCTACAGGTGTATCCAAAGGTACATGTTGAGTTGGCATATTTCGAGATTAGGATTTGTCACTTCGATTATCGGAGAGGTATCTCTAGGCCCTCTCGGTAATGCACATCACTATAAGCCTTGCAAGCAATGTGACTAATGAGTTAGTTGCGGGATGATGCATTACATAACGAGTAAAGAGACTTGCCGGTAACGAGATTGAACTAGGTATTGGATACCGACGATCGAATCTCGGGCAAGTAACATACCAATGACAAAGGGAACAACGTATGTTGTTATGCGGTTTGACCGATAAAGATCTTCGTAGAATATGTAGGAGCCAATATGAGCATCGAGGTTCCGCTATTGGTTATTGACCAAAAACTGTTCTAGGTCATGTCTACATAGTTCTCGAACTCGTAGGGTCCGCACGCTTAACGTTACGATAACAGTTTTATTATGAGTTTATAAGTTTTAATGTACCGAAGGTTGTTCGGAGTCCCGGATGTGATCACAGACATGATGAGGAGTCTCGAAATGGTCGAGACATAAAGATTGATATATTGGAAGCCTATATTTGGATATCGGAATCGTTCCGGGTGAAATCGGGATTTTACCGGAGTACCGAGGGGTTACCGAATCCCCCCGGGGGTTATTGGGCCTACATGGGCCCTAAGGGAGAAGAGGAGGGCCGGCCAGGGCAGGCTGCGCGCCCCCTCCCCCCTAGTCCGAATAGGACAAGGAAGGGGGGCGGCGCCCCCCTTTCCTCTTTCCCCCTTCCCCCTTCCTTCTCCAACAAGGCAAGAGGGGGGAGTCCTACTCTCGGTGGGTGTAGGACTCCTCCAGGCGCACCCGTAGGGCCGACCGCACCTCCCCCCTCCCTCCTTTATATACGGGGGCAGGGGGGCACCTCTAGACGCACAAGTTGATCTTCGTGATCGTTCCTTAGCCGTGTGCGGTGCCCCCATCCACCATATTCCACCTCGGTCATATCGTTGCGGTGCTTAGGCGAAGCCCTATGTCGGTAGGATATCATCATCGTTTCCACGCCGTCGTGCTGACGGAACTCATCCCCGACACCCTGCTGGATCGGAGTCCGGGGATCGTCATCAAGCTGAATGTGTGCTGAACTCGGAGGTGCCGTACGTTCGGTACTTGGATCGGTCGGATCGTGAAGACGTACGACTACATCAATCGTGTTGTTCTAACGCTTCCACTTTCGGTCTACGAGGGTACGTGGACAACACTCTCCCCTCTCGTTTCTATGCATCACCATGATCCTTGCATGTGCGTAGGAATTTTTTTTTAAATTACTACGTTCCCCAACAGTGGCATCCGAGCCTGGTTTTATGCGTAGATGTCATATGCACGAGTAGAACACAAGTGAGTTGTGGGCGATACAAGTCATACTGCTTACCAGCATGTCATACTTTGGTTCAACGGCATTGTGAGATGAAGCGGCTCGGACCGACATTACGCATACGCTTACGCGAGACTGGTTTCACCGTTACAAGCACTCGTTGCTTAAAGGTGACCGGCGGGTGCCTATCTCTCTCACTTTAGTTGAACCGAGTGTGGCTACGCCCGGTCCTTGCGAAGGTTAAAACAGCACTAACTTGACGAACTATCGTTGTGGTTTTTATGCGTAGGTAAGAATGGTTCTTGCTCAGCCCGTAGCAGCCACGTAAAATTTGCAACAACAAAGTAGAGGACGTCTAACTTGTTTTTGCAGGGCATGTTGTGATATGATATGGTCAAGACGTGATGCTATATTTTATTTGTATGAGATGATCATGTTTTGTAACCGAGTTATCAGCAACTGGCAGGAGCCATATGGTTGTCGCTTTATTGTATGAAAATGCAAACGCCCTGTAATTGCTTTACTTTATCACTAAGCGGTAGCGATAGTCGTAGAAGCAATAGATGGCGTAACGACAACGATGCTACGATGGAGATCAAGGTGTCGCGCCGGTGACGATGGTGATCACGACGGTGCTTCGGAGATGGAGATCACAAGCACAAGATGATGATGGCCATATCATATCACTTATATTGATTGCATGTGATGTTTATCCTTTATGCATCTTATCTTGCTTTGATTGACGGTAGCATTTTAAGATGATCTCTCACTAATTATCAAGAAGTGTTCTCCCTGAGTATGCACCGTTGCGAAAGTTCTTCGTGCTGAGACACCACGTGATGATCGGGTGTGATAGGCTCTACGTTCAAATACAACGGGTGCAAAATAGTTGCACACGCGTAATACTCAGGTTAAACTTGACGAGCCTAGCATATACAGATATGGCCTCGAAACACGGAGACCGAAAGGTCAAACGTGAATCATATAGTAGATATGATCAACATAGTGATGTTCACCATTGAAACTACTCCATCTCACGTGATGATCGGACATGGTTTAGTTGATTTGGATCACGTGATCACTTAGATGACTAGAGAGATGTCTGTCTAAGTGTGAGTTCTTAAGTAATATGATTAATTGAACTTAAATTTATCATGAACTTAGTCCTGGTAGTATTTTGCAAATTATGTTGTAGATCAATAGCTCGCGTTGTTGCTTTCATATGTTTATTTTGATATGTTCCTAGAGAAAACTGTGTTGAAAGATGTTAGTAGCAATGATGCGGATTGGATCCGTGATCTGAGGTTTATCCTCATTGCTGCACACAAGAATTATGTCCTTGATGCACCGCTAGGTGACAAACCTATTGCAGGAGCAGATGCAGACGTTATGAACGTTTGGCTAGCTCAAAATGATGACTACTTGATAGTTTAGTGCACCATGCTTAAACGGCTTAGAATCGGGACTTCAAAGACGTTTTGAACGTCATGGACCATATGAGATGTTCCAGGAATTGAAGTTAAATATTTCAATCAAATACCCGAGTTGAGAGATATGAAGTCTCCAACAAGTTCTATGGCTAAAAGATGGAGGAGAATCGCTCAACTAGTGAGCATGTGCTCAGATTGTTTGGGTACAACAATCGCTTGAATCAAGTGGGAGTTAATCTTCCAGATAAGATAGTGATTGACAGAGTTCTCTAGTCACCATCACTAAGTTACTAGAACTTCGTGATGAACTATAGTATGTAAGGGATGACGAAAATGATTCTCGAGCTCTTCGTGATGTTGAAATCGATGAAGGTAGAAATCAAGAAAGAGCATCAAGTGTTGACGATTGACAAGACCACTAGTTTCAAGAAAAGGGCAAAGGGAAAGAAAGGGAAACTTCAAGTAGAATGGCAAACAAGTTGTCACTCCCCTGAAGAAGACCAAAGCTGGACCAAAGCCTGAAACTGAGCGCTTATACTGCAAAGGAAATGGTCACTGGAAGCGGAAATGCCCTGAATATTTGGTGGATAAGAAGGATGGAAAAGTGAACAAGGGTATATTTGATATACATGTTATTGATGTGTGCCTTACTAGTGTTTATAGTAGCCGCTGAGTATTTGATACTTGTTCGGTTGCTAAGATTAGTAACTCGAAACAGGAGTTACAGAATAAACAGCGACTAGTTGAAGGGGAAGTGACGATGAGTGTTGGAAGTAGTTCCAAGATTGATATGATCATCATCGCACACTCCCTATACTTTCGGGATTAGTGTTAAACCTAAATAAATGTTATTTGGCGTTTGCGTTGAGCATAAATATGATTTGATCATGTTTATTGCAATACGGTTATTCATTTAAAGTCAGAGAATAATTGTTGTTCTGTTTACATGAATAAAACCTTCAAATGGTCATACACCCAATGAAAATAGTTTGTTGGATCTCGATCGTAGTGATACACATATTCATAATATTGATGCCAAAAGATGCAAAGTTAATAATGATAGTGCAACTTATTTGTGGCACTGCCGTTCGGGTCATATCAGTGTAAAGCGCATGAAGAAACTCCATAAAGATGGATTTTCATAATCACTTGGTTATGAATCATTTGATGCTTGCGAACCGTGCCTTTTGGGCAAGATGACTAAAACTCCGTTCCCCGGAACAATGGTACGAGCTACTGACTTATTGGAAATAATACATACCGATGTATGCGATCTGATGAGTGTTAAGGCTCGTGGTGTGTATCGTTATTTTCTGACCTTCACAGATGATTTGAGCAGATATGGGTATATCTACTTGATGAAACATAAGTCTGAAACATTTGAAAAGTTCAAAGAATTTCAGAGTGAAGTGGAAAATCATCGTAACAAGAAAAATAAAGTTTCTACGATCTGATCGTGGAGACGAATATTTGAGTTACGAGTTTGGTCTTCATTTGAAACAATGTGAAATAGTTTTGTAACTCACGCCACCTGGAACACCACAATGTAATGGTGTGTCTGAATGTCGTAGTCGTACTTTACTGGATATGGTGCGATCTATGATGTCTCTTATCGGTTTACCACTATCGTTTTGGGGTTATGCATTAGAGACAACTGCATTCACGTTTAATAGGGCACCATCTAAATCCGTTGAGACGACACCGTATGAACTATGGTTTAGCAGTAAACCTAAGCTGTCATTTCTTAAAGTTTGGAGTTGCGATGCTTATATGAAAAAGGTTTTCAACCTGATAAGCTCGAACCCAAATCGGAGAAGTGCATCTTCATAGAATACCCAAAGGAAGCTGTTGGGTACACCTTCTATCACAGATCTGAAGGCAAAACATTCGTTGCTAAGAATGGATCCTTTCTAGAGGAGGAGTTTCTCTCGAAAGAAGTGAGTGGGAGGAAAGTAGAGCTTGATAAGGTAATTTGTACCTTCTCCCGAATTGGAAAGAAGTTCATCAAAGAAATCAGTTCCAGTGATTCCTACACCAATTAGTGAGGAAGCTAATGATGATGATCATGAAACTTCAGATCAAGTTACTACAAAACCCCGTAGGTCTTCCAAAGTATAGTCCGCACCAGAGTGGTACGGTAATCCTGTTCTGGAAGTCATGTTACTAGACCATGATGAACCTACGAACTATGAGGAAGCGATGATGAGCCCAGATTCCGTGAAATGGCTTGAGGCCATGAAATTTGAGATGGGATCCATGTATGAGAACAAAGTGTGGACTTTGGTGGAGTTACCCGATGATCGTCAAGCCATATCGTATAAATGGATCTTCAAGAGGAAGACAGATGCTGATAGTAGTGTTACTATCTACAAAGCTTGACTTGTCGCAAAAAGGTTTTTAACAAGTTCAAGGTGTTGACTACAATGAGGTTTTCTCAACTGTAGCGATGCTTAAGTCTGTCCGAATCATGTTAGCAATTGCCACATTTTATGAAATCTGGCAAATGGATGTCAAAACTGCATTCCTTAATGGTTTTCTTAAAGAAGAGTTGTATATGATGCAACCAGAAGGTTTTGTCAATCCTAAAGGTGCTAACAAAATGTGCAAGCTCCAGCGATCCATCTATGGACTGGTGCAAGCATCTCAGAGTTGGAATATACGCTTTGATAAGTTGATCAAAGCATATAGTTTTATACAGACTTGCGGTGAAGCCTGTATTTACAATAAAGTGAGTGGGAGCACTACCGCCTTTCTGATAAATATATGTGAGTAACATATTGTTGATCAGAAATGATGTAGAATTTTTCTAGAAAGCATAAAGGAGTATTTGAAAGGAGTTCTTTAAAAGAAAGACCTTAGTAAAGCTACTTACATATTGAGCATCAAGATCTATTGAGATAGATCAAGATGCTTGATAAGTTTTTCAATAAGTACATAGCTTGTCAAGATTTTGAAATAGTTCAAAATGGAACAGTCAAAGAAAGAGTTCTTGCCTGTGTTGCAAAGGTGTGAAATTGAGTAAGACTGAAATCCCGACCACAACAGAAAATAGAAAAGAATGAAAGTCATTCCCTATGCCTCAGTCATAGGTTCTATAAAGCATGCTATCCTATGTACCAAACCTATTGTATACCTTGTTCTGAATTTGGCAAGGGAGTACAATAGTGATCTAGGAGTAGATCACTGGACATTGGTCAAGAATATCCTTAGTGAGGACTAAGGAAATATTTCTCGATTATGGAGGTGATAAAAGAGCCCGTCGTAAAGAGTTACATCGGTGCAAGCTTTTACACCGATCCAGATGACTCTAAGTCTCAATCTGGATACATATTGAAAGTGGGAGCAATTAGCTAGAGTAGCTCCGTGCAGAGCATTGTAGACATAGAATATTTGCAAAATACATACGGCTCTGAATGTGACAGACCCATTGACTAAGCTTCTCTCACGAGCAAAACATGATCACACCTTAGTACTCTTTGGGTGTTAATCACATAGCGATTTGAACTAGATTATTGACTCTAGTAAACCCTTTGGGTGTTGGTCACATGAGGATGTGAACTATGGGTGTTAATCATATACAGATATGAATATTGGTGTGAAATCACATGGCGATGTGAACTAGATTATTGACTCTAGTTCAAGTGGGAGACTGAAGGAAATATGCCCAAGAGGCAATAATAAAGTTATTATTTATTTCCTTATTTCATGATAAATGTTTATTATTCATGCTAGAATTGTATTAACCGGAAACATAATACATGTGTGAATACATAGACAAACATAGTGTCACTAGTATGCCTCTACTTGACTAGCTCGTGAATCAAAGATGGTTAAGTTTCCTAGCCATAGACATGAGTTGTCATTTGATTAACGGGATCACATCATTAGGAGAATGATGTGATTGACTTGACCCATTCAGTTTAGCTTAGCACTTGATCGTTTAGTATGTTGCTATTGCTTTCTTCATGACTTATACATGTTCCTATGACTATGAGATTATGCAACTCCCGTTTACCGGAGGAACACTTTGTGTGCTACCAAACGTCACAACGTCACTGGGTGATTATAAAGGAGCTCTACAGGTGTATCCAAAGGTACATGTTGACTTGGCGTATTTCGAGATTAGGATTTGTCACTCCGATTGTCGGAGAGGTATCTCTAGGCCCTCCCGGTGATGCACATCACTATAAGCCTTGCAAGCAATGTGACTAATGAGTTAGTTGCGGGATGATGCATTACATAACGAGTAAAGAGACTTGCCGATAACGAGATTGAACTAGGTATTGGATACCGACGATCGAATCTCGGGCAAGTAACATACCGATGACAAAGGGAACAACGTATGTTGTTATGCGGTTTGACCGATAAAGATCTTCGTAGAATATGTAGGAGCCAATATGAGCATCCAGGTTCCTCTATTGGTTATTGACCAGAAACAGTTCTAGGTCATGTCTACATAGTTCTCGAACCCGTAGGGTCCGCACGCTTAACGTTACGATGACAGTTTTATTATGAGTTTATAAGTTTTGATGTACCGAAGGTTGTTCGGAGTCCCGGATGTGATCACGGACATGACGAGGAGTCTCGAAATGGTCGAGACATAAAGATTGATATATTGGAAGCCTATATTTGGATATCGGAATCGTTCCGGGTGAAATCGGGATTTTACCGGAGTACCGGGGGGTTACCGGAACCCCCCCGGGGGTTATTGGGCCTACATGGGCCCTAAGGGAGAAGAGAAGGGCAGGCCAGGGCATGCTCACGCCCCCTCCCCCCTAGTCCGAATAGGGCAAGGAAGGGGGGGCGGCGCCCCCCTTTCCTCTTTCCCCCTTCCCCCTTCCTTCTCCAACAAGGCAAGAGTGGTGAGTCCTACTCCCGGTGGGAGTAGGACTCCTCCAGGCGCACCCCTAGGGCCGGCCGCACCTCCCCCCTTCCTCCTTTATATACGGGGGCAGGGGGGCCCTCTAGACACACAAGTTGATCTTCGTGATCGTTCCTTAGCTGTGTGCGGTGCCCCCCTCCACCATATTCCAGCTCGGTCATATCGTTGCGGTGCTTAGGCGAAGCCCTGCATCGGTAGAACATCATCATCGTCACCACACCGTCGTGCTGACGGAACTCATCCCCGACACCCTGCTGGATCGGAGTCCGGGGATCGTCATCGAGCTGAATGTGTGCTGAACTTGAAGGTGCCGTACATTCGGTACTTGGATTGGTCGGATCGTGAAGACGTACGACTACATCAGCCGCGTTGTTCTAACGCTTCCGCTTTCGGTCTACGAGGGTATGTGGACAACACTCTCCCCTCTTGTTGCTATGCATCACCATGATCCTTGCGTGTGCGTAGGAATTTTTTTGAAATTACTACGTTCCCCAACACTTCTTCCCGCTGTAATCTCTACTTAAACATGGTGCTCAACACTATATATTATTTCCCAATGATATGTGGTTATCCTATGATGTTTGAGTAGATCTGTTTTGTCTTATGGGCTAATTGATGATCGTGGTTGGTTTGAGTGTATATTTTATTATGGTGATGTCTTACAGTGCCCTTCGTCTCGCGCAAATGTGAGGGATCCCCGCTGTAGGGTGTTGCAATACGTTCATACTTTGCTTATTGTTGGTTGCCGGAGTGACAGAAGCCTGAACACGGATAAGTGGGTTATTGCGTATCGGAGTAAAGAGGATTTCATACTTAATGCTATGGTTGGGTTTTACGACCTTAATGATCTTTAGTAGTTGCGGATGCTTGCTAGAGTTCCAATCATGTAAAATTGTAGATGCTTGCGGGAGTAAAGAGAATGTATGTTAGCTCATGCCTCTCCCTCATGTAAAATTGCAAGAATGATTATCGGTCTAGTTATCAATTGTCTAGGGACAAATGACTTTCTTGTTGACAAAAGCTATCAACTTTTATTGTCTCGCAATTTATTCGTAGTTTTATTCTCGCAAAGTACTCGTAGTTTTATTCTTACAAAATAGTTTCATACTTGCTTTAGGTAAAGCAAATGTCAAGTGTGCGTAGAGTTGTATCGGTGGTCGATAGAACTTGAGGAAATATTTGTTCTACCTTTAGCTCCTCGTTGGGTTCGACACTCTCATTTATCAAAGAAAGCTACAAATGATCCCCTATACTTGTGGATTATCAGACCCATGGGTCATAGACATATTCTATGCAAGTCATCATGTTCAGTGGGTCTCATGCCACACTGGCATGTCACATGTCCACGCTAGCTGAAATACGATGCCACATTAGCGCATTTTATGTCTACGGATGGAATTAACACCGTATTTACACACTTGTGCCAACTTTTGGAACTAGAATTGCATTTCATGTCAAGTTCAAGCAACAGTGGTGCAATTATCTGTTTCTAAAAGATAATTGTGATAAAATGTTATGTTGGTTATAATCGGTTATGTTTTTAAGACAACACAAGTAATTTTGTGACTCACTAAGTCGGCCCAGGCAGAGTCATCACAAGGGCAACACTCGGGGGCGACTAATCAAAGAGTATCCCTTGGGGGCTTCAGCAAAGGTCACTTTATTAACCTAGGAGCGCGCAAGTGGTGTGCTCAGTCACCGCCATGTGTCATGCGCTAGGACACCCTCTAGATTTTCCTTTTTTCCTGTACGCATTTTTGAGTTTTAGATGGGTTTTCACGGGGATTTGGCTTGTTGGTTTTTGCCTAGTTTTCCTTGTTTTGTAAGGAAAAATGTTTTTAAATCATTGTTTTTCCGCAAGAATGTTCTTCTACGAGAAGCACATGTTGTGCTTCCCAAAAAGGAAAAAGCATAGCATGTTCTTCTACGAGATATGCTTCCCCCAAAAAGGAAAAAACACAACCTATCCTTCCACAAGAAACACAACTGTGCTTCCTCGAAAAACGGAAAGCACATCATGTACTTCCACGAGAAGAATAACTGTGCTTTCTCGAAAAACAGAAAGCACATCATGTACTTCCACGAGAAGCACAACCGTGTTTTCTGAAAAGGGAAAATAATAGTTGTGCTTCCGAAAATAGTGGAAAACATAATTCTGCTTCTGGGTACCTTTTTTTCGGTCGCCTTTTTTAACCTATTTCGGAATTTTTCCCTGGTTCTAATTTTTTTGAGTTTGTCCAAATTTCCCTTTTTTGCCTTTTTTTTATTCCTTGTTTGGTTGGTTTCTTCATAAAAAATTTTCATTCAAACCTATTAATATGAGATCTAATTTCTCGTAATAGGCTATCGCCCCGCTTTATAAATAAGCAACCATCCATACAGTGAGTAGCAAATCACTGACATAAAATAGACTATTGGGGCATCAACACAAACATGCCCAAATAAAGCATAAGATAAAGATAGAAAAAAGACCGCCAAGTGGCCACAACTTCATGGGGTCCGTAGTGAACAGAGGCATTGAGCAGTGACATGTAGCACATGAGATCTAATTTTGAAGATCTCAACGCTAGAAATACAACGGTGAAAATGGTTCGTGATTTACACGCATGTTGCAAGAGATAAACCGTTTTGAAAAAAAAACGAATCTAACAAAAAGAAAACTCCCAAGTTACGACAAGTGGCGCACATACAGTGTGGCACTTGTCTACACTAGAGAAAGCTGAAGTGACCTTTGCAAAGGCACCCCTTAGTTAGTGATCTCGACAACACTTGATGAACATACATGTTGGTACAACAAAAAGGCCAACTTTGAGAAGATGCCTTTCATGGGACATGACTGTTCTACTCTCGAGCTCATGTGAGCTCGGGTGAACAGTAAAATTAAAAAAAGTGGAAAAAATTCAAAAAAAAAATAATTTTTTGGGGTGAAACATTGACAAACTCCACGATTTCCACGAATGTCATATGGTGATGAAATTTTGCAAGCCAACAAACGTTTTGTCAATGTCTCACAGAAAAAATTCAGATTTTTTGAATTTATTGTTCACCCGAGCTCACATGAGCTCTTGCTTAGAACAACACTTTCGCCTTTCATGGCCTTTTATGCAAGCAATGCCTATATTCTCTCTGTCGTGTTTCAAACTACCAAGGGGATTGTGTGAGCATTTGACATCCATGATAAAAGAATTTTGGTGGGGAAGTAAAAGTGGGTAGAGGAAGTCGTATTGGGTATCATGGGATACAATGTGCATGCCCAAATATATGGGAGGGTTGGGGTTCAGAGATTTTGAATATTCAACTTGCCCTCTTAGCTAAGCAAGCGTGGAGGATACTTGACAGTCTAGATCCGTTAAGCGCCGGGATCTTGGTGACCGTATATTTCCCTAACTCGGAGTTTCTGGAGGCTGAGAATGGTACACACCCCTCACAAATTTGGAGGTCTTTGCTGGATGCCCGGGACGTCCTGAAACAAGGCCTCGTTAGAAGTATAGGTAACAGAGCAACAACAGAAATTTGGAAAATGAATTGGATCCCGAGGTCAGAAAGCATGTGTCCATTATCTCGCTGGTAGCAGACCCCCTCTGCTGGCGAGTGAACTAATCAACGAACTAGAAGCAAGGTGGAAGGGGGAGCTGATCGAACGAGTGTTCTTACCATATGACGCAACAACGATCATGCAGATTCCTATCTATACGAGCAACATATAAGATTTCTGGTCATGGAACATAGAAAAATCTGGGCATTTTATGGTCCGTTCGGCTTATAGAATGATCATGGAGACAAAAAAGCGGAGATAAGATTGGCTAGAGGAACGCCCGGGGTCATCTAACTCAGCCACAACAAAAAGAGTCATGGGGCACTTTATGGCATGTCACGGTTCTAGCTAAACTGAAAATGTTCTTATGGAGGTTGGCCCGAGATTCCTTTCCTATTGAGGATGTGCGAAAACATAGGAGTATTGGCCAGAAACTGGTTGTTCTCGATGATGGAAGTCTCTCTCACGATGAGCTTACACGGTTGATAGTTACGATGTGGGGATGATGGAAGTCTCTCTCACGATGAGCTTACACGGTTGATAGTTACGATGTGGGGAATATGGACTGTCAGGAGGAAACTCATTCATGAAGGAATCCATCAAAGCCGCTCTCCACGCACCTATTCTTCACAAGGTTTATAGCAGAGCTCGATCAGTTAAAAGATGGAAGTCTCTCTCACGATGAGCTTACACGGTTGATAGTTACGATGTGGGGAATATGGATTGTCATGAGGAAACTCATTCATGAAGGAATCCATCAAAGCCGCTCTCCACGCACCTATTCTTCACAAGGTTTATAGCAGAGCTCGATCAGTTAAAAGAGAACGGACAACAAGTCACAACTAGAGCTCTGAGGAGAAACAACTAGATCCCACCACCCATGGGGTTTGTAACGTTCAATGTTGACACAACTGTGTCTATTGATCATAATAGGGAACTGCAACGAGTATTTGCAGGGATAGAGATGGTACATATTTAGGAGCTTCGGTTTTGGTGATTGAGGGAATGTTAGATCCATCTGTACTAGAGGCGTTGGCGTGCAAAGAAGCTCTTGCTTTGGTCGAAGATATGGGATTACATCATCTACATATAGCATCGGATTGCCAAGAGGTAGTGAAGAGTATTCGAGATGGCGTTGGTGGAGCTATTGAAGGGATCATATGGGAGATACAACAAAGAAAAGTTTCTTTTATTTCATGCAATTATGTGCATGCGTTTCGAGCTACTAACTATGAAGCTCATAAAATAGCAACGCGGGGTACCATTCTTTCATAGGGAAGACATGTTCGGTTGGGTTTACCCCCCGGTGATCTTGTAATCCCCATGAACTATGGGATTGAGTAATAAAGCCTGGCTATTTGACTAAAAAGTAAAACCTCTAGAAAGTGTCAGCCTAGGCATGGTCTTCACCTTCGCCATCCGTACATTTTTAAAATGTTCTGTTCAATCTGGAACAAAACGGTCACTGTTTTTTACGGTAGCTCAGTCTGGCCTCTTGAAACTGACGTGCTCAAATATTCGGGTTTTGTTAAGGGAAAAAGTCCAAAACAAACCCTGAACTAGTAGACGAAAGCTAAATCAAACCCTGAACTTGTAATTCCAAAAATTAGCAAACTGAACTTTCTGATCCCGGTCTATTTTGAACCTTGAGGACGCTTAGCTGGGATTCGCTGACGTGGCAAGTCAAACCTAGGATTGCTGACCGGCTGGCTGGACATTAGGATGAAATTGGGCTGGCCCATTACCGCAATTTTGTGTGCTGCTCTAATTTTTTTTTCTGTCTATGTTTTTTATTTTCATAATGGTAATAATTTTTAAATATTTTTGTACTGACAATAAACATTTTTTAAACTGCATAAAGTCACTTGTCTTCTATAACTCACGATGAAAAATAACTGGGCGACAAAATAAAATACGCTAACCCAGAGTGACCGTACTGAGAGCGACCGCAGCTAGCCACTCACCCTGAACGCTGCTCATGACAATAGATAGGAAGACATCAGCAAGAACAGACAAGAGCATTCATATATGTAAACATTGTTCGAAACATGTGAACAACTTTTGGAATTCCGAATATCTTTTGACAAATGCGAACAAGTTTTCAAATAACGAACAATTTTTAAAAATGTAAACAGAACTTGAAAATTCCAAACCTTTTTTAAAAAACATGAAGCTGTTTTCAAATTGTGACCAAAGATAGAAAATATGAACATTATTTTAACTTCTGCACAATTTATGAAATGCGTGAACATTTCTTAAATTTATGAACAAAATTTTGAAAAATAATTCCTTTGAAATTTTGTTCAAATTTTGTTCCAGATTCAAAAATTGTTTACCATTTTTAAAAAATGTTATGTTTGAAAGAGTGTTCGCTTTTTAAAAACTGATTGTATTTTCAAAAACATATTCTTTTTTTAGAAGTTTTAAAAATTTCAGAAAGTGTTCGAACTTTAGGAAATGTTTGGGGTTTTCCAAAATTATTTACGTTTTGAAAATTTGTTTGCTCTTAAGAAATGTTTTCAATTCTCTAGGCTGCTGTATGTGATTAAGTACGTTCGGGCTTCTAATTATTTCATTAACACCATACTTCCTGGTGGCTAGCAAGTTGAGGTAGGCAGCGTAAAGTCTCAAGTTCGATTCGGTCGACGGTTTCTTTTTTTGGTATTTTGACGTCGCGCCTTATGGAAAATTTTAAAAATAAATCATCACTTCACGCCTGATGGGCCGGCCCAATTGCATCCGCAGCCAACAATTCCAGATTTGTTCTGTCACAATCCCTGTTTGGGAACGTGGTTTAAAGTAGATCGGAATCAAAGAGTTCGGTGTGGTCATTTCCGGGATTACAAATTCAAGATTTGATTTAGCTTTCGTCTATAAGTTTAAGATTTATTTTAAACTTTTATCTTAAAATATCCTCCATTAATGCCGCATATTAGCATGCGTTTACTCGTGGACAAATGCAGTCCATTGCCACTGGCAGCTTAGAGATACAGTACAACATATGGACCTAGCCCACGCAAAAGGCCAAAACTCCGCAGCCAGTGGCATAAGTGCGTACACATAAAGCTCATGGCTCAAGAGGTAGCTACCTATCAATCATCGCAAAGTTGAATTGGGGTACGAGTGCTCACTTACAGATCACACTAGTTTAGTGAAGAATGGAGACGAGACGTCCAGCGGTTTGCGCTGTGTGCGTGGGGGCGGTGGTGCTGATCGAGACCTCCTATACGACGCCCGTGTGTGCCCGAATGTCGCGGCTTCGCTGAAGTGGTGTGCGCACGGGCCGGCCCGATTATCAAGCGGTGAGCAAAAATTCGAAAAAAATAGAAGCGCTCATGCGGTATCAGGGAGCTCCTGTTCGGCGCCTTAAGCGCCCGAACAAGTAGCTGGCGCCCGCAGCAGTGCCTTCCTGGGCCGGCCCGCGATGGAAAGCGTAGGGGACAAAATTGCTATAATAGAACGCAAAAAAAGCGGCTACTTCAGGAATCGAAACCCGCGTTGCTCGCGAACAAGAGGCCAGTCCAACGTTAGCTGACCACCACAGCCATCGGAGACTAGTGCTTTTCATTAGCGCTGACGGTACATGAACCACTCGTAAACCAGTATGGCCACGCTATTTATTTAGCATTCAGATTTTTTAATTTTTATAAAACGTGAATTTAAAAACGTTCATCGTTTTTGAGACAAAAAGTTCACAAACTTAAAATAAGTTCATCGATTTTGAGAAAGTAGTTCATCATTTTTGAAGAAAAGCTCACAAACTTAAAAAAGTTCACCGATTTTGGAAGAAGCATTATGAATTTTTTTTAAGTTCATCTTTTTCAGAAAAAGTTCATCGATCTTGAAAAAAAGTTCATCATTTTCGAAAAAAGTTCATAGGATTTGAAAAAAAGTTTATCATTTTCGAAAGAAGTTCATCAATTTTCAAAAAAAGTTCAGCGAGTTTGAAAAAAGTTCACAAAATTGAAGGAAAATTTCATCACTCTTGAAAAAAGTTCATCGAATTTTAAAAAGAGTTCATCAGATTTGGAAAACATTCAACGAATTTGAAAAAAAGTTTATCAAATTTGAAGAAGTTCATTGAATTAGAAAAAAGTTCATAGAATTTGAAAAGGTTCATCAATTTAAAAACATTGTGGATACATTCGAAAGAAAATCATCGAATGAGGTATAAGGAAAAATGCAAAAAAAGAAAAACGAAAACAGAAAACAGAAAAAATGAAAAAAAAACAGAAAACAAAAAAACGAAAGTGAAGATGATAAGGATGAAAAGTGATGGAACTAGTGTATAAAGTATGTGTGGCGGGGTGGTTACCACAGTGTGATGGGAGCCCGGAGATCTTTGGTTCGAGTCCCAGCTATGTCGAATTTTTTGCGCCTCGAAGGAGGTTGGACGGGAGGCGAGCGCGAAATGGGCCGAGCCCAGCTAAATCGGCTGCAGGCGCCGGTTTGCGGAAACAGGCTATAACCGGCGCCTGCAGCGCCGAATAGGAAATGCCGAGCTTCCGACCTCACGGTTGATTGTAACGAGGCTAGCCAGCCGGGCTAGCGACCTCGAACGACATAATCACAGCGCTACGCTAAAAGTAGAAAGGACAGCGGCAAATCTTCAAAAACATTCAACATCTTTAGAATATACGTTGAACAATTTTTCAAATACAGTGAAATTTTTTGTAAAAATACACTGAACAAATTTAAAATATACAAATGAACATTTTATAGTATACATTGAATAATTTCTTAATATACGATGAACAAATTTAAATACACAATGAACATTTTCTAATATATGTTGAACAATTTAATAATATACAAAGAAAATTTCTTTAATACATGATGAACATTTTTATAATACAAGGTGAACTATTTCATAATATACGATGCACATTTTCTTAATACGATGAATATTTTTGTAATATGCGGTGAACTTTTTATATAATACGCAATAAAGAGAAGAAGAACAGAAATAGAAAATAAAAAGAAAACGTAAAAGAAAGAAAAATGAAAAGAAATAAGGAGCAAAAAAAATCGGAACAAAACAACTGAAAACCAGCTACAAAAGTGAAAAACCTGCAAGCCAAAAACGAAAAAACAAAAACCCGAAGAAACAAGGAAACAACAGCGAAACCAAAATCCGTAGGTGGGCCGGCCCAAGTGGTGACTCTCTTCAGCGAAGGCTCATCCTTTTGACGCCTGCGGGCGTCAAATAGGATCCCGCATGCTGATCCTAGCCTGGTCGCTGGCGGCGGCCGTAGCAAGCGGTGGCTGATGGGCCGGCCCAATTGCGTCCACAGCCAACAATCCCGAATTTGTTCTGTCACGTCAACAATCCCTGTTTGCGAACGTGGTTTAAAATAGACCGAAATCAAAGAGTTTGGTTTGCGAACGCTCCATCTTCTTGATTAGGCTCGCTTGAGCATCCTGTTTTCTTTTCGTACTTTCAGATACTGGAGATTTTGAGACTGGTTTCCTTTTTTTAATAATATGAGCCGTATGCATCTTTCTGATGCAGAGGCTGGGTTAATACCCTTTTTCTATAAAAAAATTAGCTTTCGTCTATAAATTCAAGGTTTGTTTTGGACTTTTTACTTTGTTAAGCCGTATCTTAAAATATCATCCATTAATGCCGCATATGAGCATGCGTTTACTCGTGGACAAATGCAGTCCGTTGCCACTTGCAGCTTTTTTTTTGAAGGTAACTAGGGAATTTTTTTCGAAGTGCATCACATCCGGAATACAAGCAACATCTGGAAGGATCCCTAGCCACACATGGCGGCCCACCGGCAGAGACGCAGCTCCTTTTGCAACCGAATGGGCCTCAAAATTATTTTCTCTACGCTCAAAACAAAAAACAACTGAAGAGAAAAGATTCATGCTAATATGTATATCATGCAGAATGGGCGCATACACTGGTGGAGACTGTGTGCTGATGTTTGAAACCACCTCTAGACAGTCAGACGCAATCACCAGATCCTGCAAATTCAGATCGCGAGCAAGGGCGAGTGCTTCACTGCACGCGTGCGCCTCCAAACTTGCCGGGTCGATCAAGCCTTCAAAGACTAGTGCTGACGCTCCAAGGAACTTCCCCGACTTGTCTCGACAAACCACAGCCGCCGCTCCCTTCTCACCCAGGGTCGATAATGCTCCATCACAGTTTAATTTCACCGCTTCATCCCCGGGCAGCAGCCATATCCGTGCTCTCGGAGCAGCAGGTGCAAGCCTCGGTCGCTCCTTTTGGGACTCAACAATGTCCAGGTCCTCCAAGAAGCGTGTAATGAAATTCATGGTTGACAGCGGGCTCTGGTACTCATTCTCATGGATTGCTTTTCGGCGCGCCCACCAAATTGCCCACATTGTCACTAGAACCCGAGTTACATCACGCTGGCTTGTTGATTCAAACAACCAAAACAGCCAAAGCCGGGCATCTGCGGTCTGGTTCGATATCACATGCTCTAGGAGCTCATCATCTCCCAAGGCCCAAACACATCGCGCCATGCAGCAGCTTAACAGGGAATGACGCTAAGTGTCCTCGTCTGCCCCGCAAATCGAGCATGCTGGTGAATCTGCCATATTTCTCTCATGACGCACGTACCTCGTCGGTATCGAGGTATGTGCTAGTCTCCATACAAAAATTTTGATCTTAGAGGGAACCCTCACTTTCCACAACTGCGCCCAAGATTTCCTGTCAGCTGCAATGTTTGAATGTCCCGGTCGGTGATCAAGCCAATCCTCCCTCTGAGCCTTGACTGCAGAAATCATACGGTAAGCCGATCGAACTGAAAAAACACCCTTCTTGTCATAGTGCCAAGCCCAAAAATCATCCTGCACCCTAGTACTCAGTGGTATATTCTGGATAACTTCAACATCGGGAGCAATGAAGTGTTCCGTAAGCACCTGCATGTTCCATGTCCTGGTGGTGGGATCAATCAGCTCCGAGACCAGAACTGGAGGGTTGGCCGACCGTGAGCATATTGGCCTGAGCTTGTAATCCCTTGGCAACCAATTATCATTCCATATGTACGTATGTGATCCAGAGCCGATGCGTTTGATGAGTCCTTGTGCAAGCACATCTCTTCCCTCTAGTATGGAGCGCCAGACCTGGGACGGACCTGCACCCAAAGTGGCATCCAAGAGGTGGCAATCTGGATAATACCTGGCTTTCAAAATGTGAGCGCTGAGCGAGTTCGGATCCTGCAGTAACCTCCATGCTTGGCGAGCGAGCAACGCTAGGTTGAACAACTCCACATCCCTAAAGCCCAATCCCCCCATGAACTTTGGTTTCGACATTGTTTTCCATGAAACCCACGCTGTTTTCCGTTGGCCATCCTTGCTTCCCCACCAAAACTTACGGATCAAGCCATTGATATGCTCACACAAACCCCGCGGCAGCTTGAAATATGACATAGAGTACGTTGGAATAGATTGAGCTACAGATTTTACTAGAACTTCTTTCCCTCCGGCAGATAAACACTTCTCCATCCACCCTTGCACCTTCTTCCAAATTCTATCCTTCAAGTACTTAAACGCTCCTTCTTTGGCCCTCCCCACATCGGAAGGCAGGCCCAGATACTTCTCTGTTAGAGATTCATTGTGTACAGCGAGGATGTTCTTGATGGAGTCACGGGCAGAGTTGGGTACTCCTTTACTGAAAAAGATAGATGACTTCTCCATATTAACCCTTTGCCCGGAGGCGTTACAATAGATCCGCAATAGCTCATCAATACGTGTGGCTGAAACATCATTTGCTTCAAAGAAAAGTAGACTATCGTCAGCAAAAAGTAGATGATTAACAGATGGTGCATTTGGTGCAACTGTGATCCCCCGTACTCCTACACCAGATTTCAGTAAACATGACAATCCTTCAGCTGCCAACAAGAACAGATATGGTGAGCTCGGGTCGCCCTGGCGCAAACCCTGAGAGGGCTTGAAACCCTCCAGACTCTTGCCATTAAACATCACCGAAAAGGATACCGACGTCACACATCTCATAACTGTCTCAGTGAAGCGGGGGCTAAAACCCATCCTTAGCATTACAGCTCTCAAATACGACCACTCCAAGCGATCATACGCTTTCATCATGTCCAATTTTAGAGCACAAAATCTGTTACCCTTCACTCTCCTAGTCTTCATGTAATGTAAGCATTCATAGGCTGTAATGAAGTTATCTGTGATGAGACGACCAGGGACAAAAGCCGACTGCTCTTCGGAAATGATCTCAGGGAGGATTACCTTCAGCCTGTTGGCTAAGACCTTTGAGGCGATCTTGTAGATCACATTACAAAGGCTTATCGGCCGAAACTGTCCTAAAACTTTTGGACTTGCTATCTTTGGAATTAAAACGATGAACGTGTTACTTATCTCCTCCGGTGAGTCCACACCATCAAGCACTCGAATGATCATCCTTGTAACTTCATCACCACATAAGTCCCAATGCTTCTGAAAAAAATGTGCAGGGAAACCGTCCGGTCCCGGCGCCTTAGTTGGAAACATTTGAAAGAGAGCTACTTTAACCTCATTATTGCTATAAGCAGCGTTTAGGCGAGCATTCATATTGCCATCCACCCTCACCGGTATGTGTGATAACACCTCTTCCATACCTATTGTTCCTTCCGACGTGTAGAGGTTTGAGTAAAACGTTGTCGCCATATTTGCCAATTCCGCCGGGTCCATGCAAGTGGTCCCATCCGCACGATCAAGTTTGGTGATAATGTTTTTGGCCCGTCTGGCACTTGCTTTCCTCTGAAAAAACTTAGTATTGCTATCGCCCTCGGACAACCATGTGATACGAGACCTCTGTCTCGCCATTATTTCCTCCCTATACGCCCGTTCCACCATGCGCTCCTCGACCTTGCGTTCCTCCTCACTAGGTCCAAGTCTCAAAGGATCCGCACGCAGCATTGCAAGTTTCTGACGAAGTGATCGTTGCTCTTGCCGAACCGACCCGAACGTAGTGCGTCCCCAACTGGAAATAGAAGTGGCCACTGACTGTAATTTATTGGCCAAGTCCGACACCGATGAAGCCGGTCCATCACCATTCCATGCTGCTTCCACCACGTCCTTGAACCGAGCATCTCTTTCCCAGACACATTAATATCGAAAAGGCTTCTTCACCGCGATGCGCTGATTCCCTGCTTCCATCTCATTCATCAACATAATAGGGCTATGATCACTCTTAACCGCTGTTAAATGCTCCAATCTTGCAAACGGGAACATGTTGGACCAACTGGCCGAAGCTAGCGCCCGGTCCAAACAGACCCTACAAAACTGGCCACCCGTAACACGCTTGTCAAAAGTCCAGTCTAAGCCAGTATAGCCCAAATCCGCCAGCTCACATACATCCACCGCATCCCTAAACCCCTCCATTTGAGCGCTATCCCTTGGGTTAGGGCCCATTTGCTCCTCCTGATGAAGTATCTCGTTGAAATCACCCATGCAGAGCCACGGTAGCATGCTTTCTTCCCTCAACCTTTTCATGGTCTCCCATGTTTTGTACCTCAAGCTCCGGTTTGCCTCACCATAGAAACAAGTAAGGCGTCATTGTTCTGACCCCGGTTCAGAAATCCAGGAGTCTATGTGGTATTGCGAGACATTCTTTATTACGAGATTAACATCCGTCTTCCAAAAGATACAAAGACCGCCACTACTGGCAGCTTAGAGATACAGTACAACATATGGACCTAGCCCACGCAAAAGGCCAAAACTCCGCAGCCAGTGGCATAAGTGCGTACACATATAGCTCATGGCTCAAGAGGTAGCCACCTATCAATCATCGCAAAGTAGAATTGGGGTACGAGTGCTCACACACAGATCACACTAGTTTAGTGAAGAATGGAGACGAGACGCCCAGCGGTTTCCGCCGTGTCCGTGGGGGCGGCGGCCGTAGCAAGCGGTGGCTGGATGGACGCGCACGCTACCTTCTACGGCGATGAGACCGGAGCTGAGACCATGCGTAAGCAAACTAAGTACTCCGATTCGACCCCGCATCATCACGCGAACTTTTTACCTATTAATTAACATTCTCCACGGGATGCCTGCATGTGCCATGCAGAGGGTGCGTGTGGGTACGGTAACCTATTCGAGCAGGGGTACGGGCTGGACACGACAGCGCTGAGCGTGGCCCTCTTCAGCGACGGCTGGTCCTGCGGCTGCTGCTACGAGATCCAGTGCCACGGCGACCCCCACTGCAAGCCCGGCGGGGCGCCAGTGACGGTGACGGCAACCAACCTCTGCCCGGCCAACTACTCCAAGCCCTACGAGAACTGGTGCAACCCGTCGCTGAAGCACTTCGACCTCTCCAAGCCCATGTTCCTTCGCCTCGTCACCGACTTCCACGTCGGTATCATCCCCGTGCAGTACCGCCGCGTGCCTTGCGCCAAGAAGGGCGGCATCCGGATAGAGATGACGGGCAACCAGTACTGGGTCGGCGTGCTCGTCTTCAACGTCGCCGGTCCCGGCGAAGTCAAGGCGTTGGCCGTGAAAGGGAGCAAGGACGGCCAGTGGCGGAACATGAAGGGGAACTGGGGACAGATCTGGGACGGAGATGTCCAAAATCTCGTCGGGCAGGGGCTCTCGTTCCGTGTGGTCGCAAGCGACGGCCGCTCCGTCGTCCTCGGCGCCGTCGTGCCGGCAAGCTGGACGATCGGCCAGAGCTTCGAAGGCAAAGGGCAATTCTGATAGATCGACCACCGTAGCTTGTAAGTGCAACAGTGCTAGTACAATAATTGCTAGTCATGTATGTGTTTCTGCATCCTTCGATCGACATTTGCTACGGTAAGTCATCAAACTATGGTGCTGCGTGAGTGCGTGCTCACTTCTGATTCGGGGTATACATTTGTTGTTTTTCTTACATTAATAATTTCAGTTACCCATAAAAAAATTCAGTTAAACCATTCAACAGATAAACTATTTAGCGGAATTCAGTTACTGACCCGATGGTCATTATTAGTACGGTATTTGGCTACCCGTAGTGGGAGTAATATAAGTGATAACATAACACATATTTAGGCAAAATAGATGATGTGATAAATAATTAATGAAGAAAGAGAAGTTTGTGGTAGCATCACATATAGCAAGACAAAATAAGTCTACAACCTACTCCCTCCTTCCCTGAAAAAGCGTGCTTTTAACTTTTGTACCAAGTCAAAATGTTGAAGTTTTAAAATTTTAATCAACTTTATAGGAAAAAGTAGAACCATTTATGGCACTAAATTAGTATGGCTAGATCTGTCTTGAAATGTACTTTCATAATGTACCAATTTGCTGTTACATATGTTACTAATCTTTTCTATAAAGTTGATCAAAATTTTAAAACTTTGACTTAGGACAAACGGTAGTAGTACACTTATTCAAAACAGAAGGAGTAATAATAAAGTGTTGCATGACATTACACATGTGTTATTACCAGTATAGAGGTAGTAATTTAGACTAATAACATAGTTACTTCTCACTATGATCGGCCAAAGAAAATAAAGCTGTGTCAATATTTTTTTGAGAATAAATGTGACAGTAATATCCCGTGAAACAACGAGAAACGAGTAAATGCGAATTGGTGGTATCATAGTGTTGTTTGAACATATCAAGTTTGTGTTGCTTACCACCTAAACCATGTGGTTGGTGGTATCGTAGTTGATCAATTCTGCCTGAAAAAAGAGAGTAGTTGATTGCTCCAATGGGCCATCATTTTTTAGGGGAAATGGGCCATCATGTTAGACAAAGAAATACATTTGAGTTAGAGATAAAGAGATACAATAGAATAGAGGCTCCTCCTCTTGGGGGGAGCCCCTAGTCGGCGCCTTCAGCGCCGATTAGGTAACCTAGCGCCTACACGTTCCTTCGTTGGGCCGGTTTCGAAGCTGGCCCATTCTCCACTACAGGCAGCACAGAGATACAATAGAAACGAGTAAATGCGAATTGGTGGTATCATAGTGTTTTTTGAACATATCAAGTTTGTGTTGCTTACCACCTAAACCATGTGGTTGGTGGTATCGTAGTTGATCAATTCTGCCTGAAAAAAAGAGAGTAGTTGATTGCTCCAATGGGCCATCATTTTTTAGGGGAAATGGGCCATCATGTTAGACAAAGAAATACATTTGAGTTAGAGATAAAGAGATACAATAGAATAGAGGCTCCTCCTCTTGGGGGGAGCCCCTAGTCGGCGCCTTCAGCGCCGATTAGGTAACCTGGCGCCTACACGTTCCTTCGTTGGGCCGGTTTTGAAGCTGGCCCATTCTCCACTACAGGCAGCACAGCGAAAATTTATTAATAGCGCAAAAAGCAGCTCACATGAGGATTTGATCCCACAACCTTCACCTCCGGTGCGTGTTGCCCAACCACTAGACCAAACATGCTTTAATGAATACTTAGGGCGCAAACTTTTTAAGAAGTAAGTATAGACACGCTATTTACTGCATATAGAAATTAGAAAAACATGTTTTTTGAACATAAATTTGAAGAAAAATTTGAAAGTTCACACATTTCAAAACAAACTGCGAATGCAAAGAATTTTCATGAATTAGAAAAAAAATCGACGATTTTAAAACAGTTCACAAACTTGGAAAAAGGTTCATCAATTTTGAAACCAAGTTCATCGACTTTTGAAAAAAGTTCATCTTTTTTTAAAAACATATATTAAATTTTAAAAAAGGTTCATTGGTTTTGAAAAGGTTCATAGATTTCGAAAGGAGTTCATAAATTTTCAAAAAAGTTCACAAACTTGAAAAAAAGTTCACCAATTTTCAAACAAATAGTTCATCAATTTTGAAAAAAGTTCATCAAAATTGAAAAAAGTTCATCGATTTTCAGAAAAAAGTTTATCAAATTTGAAGAAGTTCATTGAATTTGAAAAAGTTCATCCAATTTTGAAAATAAGTTCATGGATTTTTGAAAAAAGTTCATCAAAGTTTAAAAAAGTTCACAAAATTTGAAAACAGTTCATGGATTTTTGAAAAATGTTCGTTGATTTGGAAGGAAATGTTCATTAATTTACAATCACGCATTTAAGAAAAACTAAAAAGAATAAAAAGAAACAGAAAAAGAAAACTCGAACTGGAGAAAGAATAAGAAGCTCGCAAGAAGATATCATGCGTAAGCTAGGGCTGGCCGTAGTGGTTAAGCGCTTTGCGCTTTGAAGGTGTAGGTCTCAGGTTCGATTCGCGCAGTGTCCCTTTTTTGCACTTTTTAAAAAGCAGAAGCAAAACGCTAACTGTTTTAATGGGCCAGCCCAGCTAGCACCGCTGCAGGCGCCGGTTTGCAGAAACAGCTAAAACCGGCGCCTGCAGCGCCAAATAGGAAATGCCCCTCTTGGGCGCTTATCGCCACTTGGCGAACTAGCGACCAGGACATCGCCCACATGGATCTGGCCGAGTAACGTCCGCTGCCTTCCGCTCACTCACTCGCTCTCCAATATTTGTTACACTAGGTACTGTTGTTTTTAGAAAATATCGACCATTTTTTAAGTAAAAAATGTTTATGACATTTTAAAAACGTTTAAGAAATTTCAGAAAATCATGAAATTGAAAAGAAAACAAAGACAAAACCTGGTCCAGAAAAAACATAAGTCAAAGAAAAAACCGGCGTGAAGCTTCCCAAAACCGACCCAGGAAGTTCGTGGGAGCCTCCCAAAACCAGGAAAAGGGAGCGAACGAGAGCTATTTATCGCTTTAAGCGATACGATAGCCTCCTCTCGCCAAAGGAATCTTCCTCTGACATACGAATCGGGACGGCCCATTTTCTTCTGCTTGACTTAAAAACGGCGGAGAAAAACATACAGGACTGGAAAATGGAACCCCGATCTCTGGGATGATGCGGCACATGCCTTGCCACTAGGCTACTGTCGGCTTCGTGCTAGGTAGCTGGGCGCAACCGTAGCAGAAGGTGAAGATCTGTTTTTTCACCAGATTTTCTGTTTTTTCCTTTTTTTTCAACTCTATTTTTTCATTCTTTCTTTGCAATTTGTTTTCTTTATTTATTTCTTCCTTTTTCGTTTTCTTTTACCTTTTTGTTTTTTCTTATAATTTATTGTATTGTTTTCTTTTTTCTTCTCCATTTTTTGTTTTTATTTCATTTTTTCTTATGTTTTTTTTCACTCTACATTTTTGTATATACCAAAAAGATGTTTTAATAAGTGATCAAAAAAATTTGTATACACATTCAGCATTGTTTGGACGCTTATTCAACATTTTTCAAATACTTTTTAAATATTTTTATACTTATTCAATATTTTTCAAATACTTGTTCAACATTTTTTGTATATCCTTTGAACTTTTTTATTACCTATTCAACATTTTTCAAATACTGTTTCAACATTTTAAATACTTATTCAACATTTTCAAATACTTATTCAACATTTTTCAAAATCTTGTTCAATATTTGTCATATGCTTGTTTAACATTTTTCATATACTCGTTCAACATTTTTTAGTACCTTGTCAACATTTTTGAAATATTGGTTAAACATTTTTAATACTTATTCAACATTTCCAAATATATTTTCAACAATTTTCAAATTCTTGTTCAACATTTTCTAATACTTATTCAACATTTTTTCTAAATGTGTTTTTGAAAAGTGTTTTTTGTAATATATATGAAAGTACAAATAAAATTACAAAAATGAAGCAAAAAAGGAGAACAGACAAAAAAAAAGGTTGTGGCTCCCACGCTGCTGGGCCGGCCCGTCTGATTGATAGAGCTAGCTCGTGGGTAGCACAAAAAAAACCCCAAAAGTAGTTCCGACGAGGATCGAACTCGCGCCATGACAGTGTTGTACGAGTTTCTCCAACCACCTGACAAACCGCTTACAACAAACATATTGCAGAGTGCATCAAACAATTACAATTCATCCTATTTTCTGAAAGGGTCTATGTCAGAGCCTTGATTTAGCAAACTCCATATACTCAACTATTATATAGTCTTCTACAATTGCTAACACTCACGCAATACTAATGGTTATGGAGTTTTAATCGGACACTGAGAAAGATAGGGGCTTATAGTGTTGTCTCCCAACGTATTCACCTTTGGGTGATGTCAACAATAATAGTTCATACTAACTTACATCCAATTGGATATATATATTTGGATCTTTCCAACACGAGGTGCTTGCCAAAGGATAAAATGAAAAAGGGAAAGGTGAAGATCACCTTGACTCTTGCATAAAGTAAAAGACATAAAGTAAAAGATAGGCCCTTCGCAGAGGAAAGCAGAGGTTGTCATGTGCTTTTATGGTTGGATGCACAAAATCTTAATGCAAAAAAACGTCACTTTATATTGCCACTTGTATATGGACCTTTATTATGCAGTCCGTCGCTTTTATTGCTTCCATAACAAGATCGTATAAAGCTTATTTTCTTCACACTAATAGATCATACATATTTAGAGAGCAATTTTTATTGCTTGCACCGGTGATAACTTACTTGAAGGATCTTACTCAATTCATAGGTAGGTATGGTGGACTCTTATGGCAAAACTGGGTTTAAGGATATTTGGAAGCACAAGTAGTATCTCTACTTGGTGCAAGGAATTTGGCTAGCATGAGGGGGGAAGGCAAGCTCAACATGTTTGAATGATCCATGATAATATACTTTAACTGAGATGTGAGAAAACATAACCCATTACGTTGTCTTCCTTGTCCAACATCAACTCTTTAGCATGTCATACTTAATGAGTGCTCACAATTATAAAAGATGTCTAAGAGAGTATATTTATATGTGAAATCTCTCTTCCTTCAATATTCTTTCATGAATTGTTCAAATGACCAATACAATGCTTGCTAACCTTCAATAAATTTACAACCTTTACTTCTTAGATGTGAAGTCATTACTCCCCATGGGAGAAGCAAATGAAACGTATATAATTTCAGATTTATGACATTCAACTCATTCAACCGTTTACTCATAGGATATAAGTGAAGCACACGAGTAAATGACAAACTACTCCAAAAAGATATGAGTGAAGATCAATGAGTAGCTAAATAATTATGTAACTATGTGAAGACTCTCTCTCATTTAAGAATTTCAGATCTTGGTATTTTATTCAAACAACAAACAAAACAAAATAAAATGACATTGCAAGGATAGCACAACTCATGTGAAGAAGCAAAAACTTAGGTTCAACCGATACTAACCGATAGTTGTTGAAGAAGAAATGTGGGATGCCTACGGGGCATCCCTAAGCTTAGATGCTAGAGACTTCTTGAAATATTATCTTGGGGTGCCTTGGGCATCCCCAAGCTTGAACTTTTGTGTCTCCTTAATTCCTCTCATATCATGGTTTCTCTTTTTATCAAAAGCTTCATCCACACCAAACTCAACAAGAACTCGTGAGATAGGTTAGTGTAAACCAATGCAAAACCTTATCATTTTCTACTGTAACAAATCACTAAAATTATTATTCAACATTGCATACTAAATGCCTCTGCATATTTAATACTCCTATCCTCAAATAGAATCATTAAACAAGCAAACATATGCAAACAATGCAAACATAACAGCAATCTGTCAAAACAGTATAGTTTGTAAAGAATGCAAGAGTATCAATACTTCCCTAACTCCAAAAATTATGAGAAAAATACTAAGTTGTAGAAGATTTATCAGAGCTCATTATGCCAAAAGTTTCAACATTATATCATGCTCTGAATTTTCTAGGGAATTTTTGCAACAACGGTAAACTTTCTGTTTTCAAACAGCAACATGTATACTAGCAAAATAAGCATGGTAAAGGCTATCCTTGACATTTTTATTGAAACTAAAGATGCAAAACATTATTCTAAATAACAGAAATCAAATACTAACAAAAGAAAATGACGCTCCAAGCAAAACACATATCATGTGGTGAATAAAAATATCCAAGTAAGGTTACCGATGGACGAAGACGAAAGAGGGGATGCCTTCTGGGGCATCCCCAAGCTCAGGCTGCTGGTTGTCCTTTGATGAGCTAAAGTCTTTGCTTACTCATGCTCTGATTCTTGCTTTGCCCAACTTTGAGAAAACTTTTGAGGTTCATTGTGATGCTAGTGGTACCGGAATTGGCGGAATTTTGATGCAAGAAAAACGAGCAATTGCTTATTTTAGTGAAAAACTCTCCGATGCTCAACTTAACTATCCCATCTATGACAAAGAATTATATGCTTTAGTGCGTGTGCTACATGTTTGGGAACATTACCTTAGACCTCATGAGTTTGTCATCCATACCGATCATGAAACGCTTAAGTACTTAAAAGGTCAAACTAAGTTGAACAAGCGTCATGCCAAATGGAGTGAATTTATTGAATCTTTCCCATATGTGATCAAGTACATTCAGGGTAAAGAAAATGTTGTTGCGGATGCACTTTCACGCATATGCATGTTTGTCACTTTCACGCATATTCAGGGTAAAGAAAATGTTATTGGTTTTGAGCACATCAAAGACTTGTATGCTAATGATCCATCTTTTGCTATTCCTTATGCTAAGTGTTTGATGCATACTTCTTGGGAACAATATTATATCAAGGATGCATATCTTATGAGAGCTAACAAACTATGCATTCCCGAGTCTTCTCTTCGTTTGCTCCTTTTGCAAGAGGCTCATGGAGGCGGACTCATGGGACACTTTGGACGCGACAAGACTTTCGCCACGCTCTCCAAGAACTACTTTTGGCCCAAGATGTTCCGTGACGTCTCACGCTTCACCAACTGTTGCTCTACATGTCGCAAAGATAAGTCTAAAGCTCAATCCCATGGTATTTACATGCCCCTTCCTATTCCTTATCAACCTTGGGAAGACATTAGCATGGATTTTATACTTGGTTTGCCTAGAACTCAAAATGGAAAGGATTCCGTGTTTGTTGTCGTGGATAGATTTTCTAAGATGGCACATTTCATTCCTTGCAACAAGATAGACGATGCTTCACACGTTGCAAATCTCTTTCGTAGGAAAATCTTGCGTCTCCATGGAGTACCAAAGACAATCGTCTCCGATCGCGACGTCAAGTTCTTGAGTTACTTTTGGAAGACCCTATGCGCCAAGCTCGGAATCAAGCTATTGTTCTCTTCGGCATACCATCCTCAAACCGACGGCCAAACGGAGGTGACGAACCGTACACTCTCCACTCTACTTCGCGTGCTGATCAAGAAGAACATCAAGGAGTGGGTGGAGTGTCTACCCATCGCCGAGTACGCCTACAACCGTGCAAGACATTCGATGATCGGTAAGTCCCCCTTCGAGGTCGTCTACGACTTCAACCCGTTGTCCCCATTGGACATTCTACCTCTTCCTCTACAAGAGCGAACCAACCTTGACGAAAGTGCTCGTGAAAGCTACATCAAGAAGATGCATGAAGATACAAGGCACACCATCGAGCGCCAAGTACAACGACTAGCGACCAAGCTCAACGTCCACAAGCAACCCATGGTCTTCAACATTGGTGATCTCGTATGGCTACACCTTCACAAGGACCGCTTCCCCAACGAACGCAAGTCTAAGCTTCTCCCTCGAGCTGATGGACCTTTCAAGGTGCTAGCACGCTACAACGACAACGCCTACAAGATCGACCTACCACGAGGCAAGTACAATGTGAGCGACATCTTCAACGTCAAGGACCTCGCACCATACCATGGAGATGAAGCTTTTGATCTAAGGTCGGATCTCTCCCAAGGGGGGGGGAGATGATGCGGAGCATCCCTCGCTCATCCCCATGGAAACATCTACATCTCCCTCAACACCACTTGGACCCATGACACAAGCTCGAGCTAAGGCTATTGAAGATAAGGTGAACTCGCTCCTCTCCGAACTCCCTCTTCCTAATCACGAGACATGGCTACTACCTCATTCGGAAACTCTATGCGTCATCAGGTACTTGGAGACGAGCCAAGGAACAGCTACTTGCAAGAGCCAAGATGGAGAGGACCCCAAGCGTGATGGAGAAGAAGAAGAGCTGCTGTGGAAGCTACAGGCGTCGGACGACCGACCAAGTCCGGACGTCCGACGAGTTCTAGGACACGGACGACCGAGCTTCCCGGACGTCCGGTACTTCACCACCCAAACCGAATCTACGGACGTCCGAGGCGGACCGGACGACCGGGCGGCAAGCAACCGAGCCAAATCTATGGACGATCAACGGTCTCCGGACGTCCGGACCGTCACGAAGCTCCGGACGACCGGCCCTCTCCGGATGTCCGACGCGGCCACGACAGAGCTGAATCTACGGACGTCCGAGCCCGGCCGGATGTCCGGACCGTCCCGAGCCTCCGGACGTCCGGCCCCTGAGTGACCGCGCCCGCGGGCTGGAGCCCTTGTACTCCTTCACTTTGACTTCCATTTGCACTACAACTATAAAATAGGTCTCTACCACCTCCTAGTTAGATTTAGCATTGGTTTAGCTCATATTTTGTGTGAGAGCCTTGCTCATCCACTTGGTTACTTCTCCTCGGAGTTCACGACCTCTTCGGAGAAGATCCCCCAAGCGGATTCAAGACCCCTTTCGAGGGAAGAACATCAAGACCTCCGTACGGAGAAGAACGGTTCCTTTGTATCCTTACCTTTGTTGAATTTGGATCATGTGTTACTATTTGCTCTCGGTGATCTAGCACTCGTGTGATTGATTCCTTGTCGGTTTAGTGATACTCTCTCATTTTCCCCGTGTTTCCCCTTTGTGCTTCCACGTGTTCTTCGTGATTCCCCGTAGGATCCACTCCAAACGTGAAAGATCGTCCACATAGGGTTCCGCCCTACATCATCTTGGTATCATGAGCCACGTTGATCACATTTTTGGAGCCCCTACCTCGTGTTTTCTAGCTTGATTTTGTTATTTTCGTCCTAAATCCGAAAATCCCTGATAACCCACAAGTATAGGGGATCGCAACAGTTTTCGAGGGTAGAGTATTCAACCCAAATTTATTGATTCGACACAAGGGGAGCCAAAGAATATTCTCAAGTATTAGCAGCTGAGTTGTCAATTCAACCACACCTGAAAACTTAGTATCTGCAGCAAAGTGTTTAGTAGCAAAGTAATATGATAGTGGTGGTAACAGTAACAAAAGTAAAGACAGTAAAAGTAATGTTTTTGGTATTTTGTAGAGATTGTAACAGTAGCAACAGAAAAGTAAATAAGTGTAAACCAGTATATGGAAAACTCGTAGGCACCGGATTAGCGATGGATAATTATGCCGGATGTGGTTCATCATGTAACAGTCATAACATAGGGTGACACAGAACTAGCTCCAGTTCATCAATGTAATATAGGCATGTATTCCGAATATAGTCATACGTGCTTATGGAAAAGAACTTGCATGACATCTTTTGTCCTACCCTCCCGTGGCAGCGGGGTCCTATTGGAAACTAAGGGATATTAAGGCCTCCTTTTAATAGAGAACCGGAACAAAGCATTAGCACATAGTGAATACATGAACTCCTCAAACTACGGTCATCACCGGGAGTGGTCCCGATTATTGTCACTTCGGGGTTGCCGGATCATAAGACATAGTAGGTGACTATAGACTTGCAAGATAGGATACATAACACACATATATTCATGAAAACATAATAGGTTCAGATCTGAAATCATGGCACTCGGGCCCTAGTGACAAGCATTAAGCATAGCAAAGTCATAGCAACATCAATCTCAGAACATAATGGATACTAGGGATCAAACCCTAACAAAACTAACTCGATTACATGATAAATCTCATCCAACCCATCACCGTCCAGCGAGCCTACGATGCAATTACTCACGCACAGCGGTGAGCATCATGAAATTGGTGATGGAGGATGGTTGATGATGACGACGGCAACGAATCCCCCCCAGAGCCCCGAACGGACTCCAGATCAGCCCTCCCGAGAGAGATTAGGGCTTGGCGGCGGCTCCGTATCGTAAAACATGATGAAACTTTCTCTCTGAACTTTTTCTCCCCGAAAGCCAATGGAGTTGGCGTCGGAGGGCCACCAGGGGCCCACGAGGTAGGGGGCGCGCCCAGGGGGGAGGGGCGCGCCCCCCACCCTCGTGGACAGGGTGTGGGCCCCCTGCCTTCATCTTTGGTGAGGATTTTTTATTATTTATTCTAAGATATTCCGTGGAGTTTCAGGTCATTCCGAGAACTTTTGTGCACATAAAACAACACCATAGCAATTCTGCTGAAAACAGCGTCAGTCCGGGTTAGTTCCATTCAAATCATACAAGTTAGAGTCCAAAACAAGGGCAAAAGTGTTTGTAAAAGTAGATACGACGGAGACGTATCAACTCCCCCAAGCTTAAACCCTTGCTTGTCCTCAAGCAATTCAATTGACAAACTGAAAGAGAAAAAGAAAAACTTTTACAAACTCTGTTTGCTCTTGTTGTTATAAACATGAAAAGCCAGCATTCAGGTTTCAGCAATTATTATGAACTAACCATACTCACAATAACACGTAGGTCTCACAATTACTCATATCAATAGCATAATCAGCTAGCGAGCCATAATAATAAAACTCGAATGCCAACACTTTCTCAAAATAATCATAACATGATATAACAAAATGGTATCTCGCTAGCCCTTTTTGAGACCGCAAAACATAAATGCAGAGAACCTTTAAAGATCAAGGACTGACTAAACATTGTAATTCATGGTAAAAGAGATCCAGTCAAGTCATACCCAATATAAACCAATAATAATGAATGCAAACGACAGTGTGCTCTCGAGCTAGTGCTTTTTAATAAGAAGGGTGATGACTCAACATAAAAGTAAATAGATAGGCCCTTTTGTCAGGACCCCGACTCAATGCCACATCGATCTAGCATGTAACACCTCATATCACTTTGCGGCCTCACGCACGGTATCCCCACGGGTGTCGCCTTACCTTTGCCCGGGACCGTTTGCGCCTTTTGGCACACGTATATGATAGTGTCGCTAGCATCCATATGATAAGGAGCCCGGGCTGACATAGCTAGTCGTAAACCCAAAGTGGCACAAACTTACAAGGACAGGCATCCATGACCCAGCATCGAACGTGTCGGTCATCAGCGAGTGAATCCAGGCTGTAGCACTGGGCTAGCAGGACTCCAGTGAACCGGGCTGTAGCGGGCTAACAGGACTCCGGTATTCATCGCATGACATTTCCCCGAAGGGACAGACAAAGGAACGAAGAAGGACACATGCCGGCCAGCCTAAGTGTTCCGGAGCAGTAGCAAGCTACCATGGCTCAGTGGAAGCACTAGGAGACATTTCCCGGTAAGAGAGGCTACTAAGGATAAACAACTAGATAGTCAGATCCCACACATACCAAGCATTTCAATAACATACACACAATATGCTCGATATGTGCAAATACAACATAGCATCACAACATGACTCTACAATCAAGTATTTTATTCAATAGGCTCCGAGGAGTGAGATATTACAAACATGGGTCTCACGACCCAACATTCAGAGCATACAAGTCAAAGCACATGCGGAAGCTTAACATGTCTGAGTATAGACAACTACAAATGAAAAAGGCTGAGAAGCCTGACTAACTACCAGATCCTGCCGAGGGCACAAGATCGTAGCTGAGGTAACAAGCTAAACATCGAAGTCCACACGGAACTACCAGTGAGACTGAAGTCTCTCTGCAAAAACATAAAATAGGCAAACGTGAGTACAAATGTACCCAGCAAGACTTACATCAGAACTATCTACATATGCATCATTTTCAACAAAGGGGATGGTGGAGTTTGACTGCAGCAAGCCAGCTTTGACTCGGTGGCTATCCTGAACTACGACTGCAAGTAACTCTTTTGAGGTGGCGCATACGAGTCCACATATTCACCATATCAATACACCACTATGGATCCGCTCCCGTCTCCCTACGAGAATGCCATCCATAGCACTCACGCTTATCTTGCGTATTTTAGAGTATCCACTTTCACTTGTCTATGAACTGTACAGGCAACCCAGAAGTCCTTTACCATGGACACGGCTATTCGAATAGATAGTGTTAACCCTGCAGGGGTGTACTTCTTCACACACGCTCTCGCCACTTACCGCCATGTACACCTCGTGTATCTCGGCAACCTTCAAGCGGAAGCCTGGCGAGGGAGTCAGCCACGACCTGACTAACCACACAAGTCTCTCGTCCAGGTTTATCGTCTATTCGGGTTCCATCCGCAAGGAGATCTGGCCGAGGTTTCACTCACGGCCCCAAACAATGTGTGAAGGGTTCTCAAGCCCACCATCCGGGTGCCACTTGGTACACCGGGCCACTGTGCCTAGTCTGTCCCAAGCCCACCTGTACCGGGTGCCACTTGGTAGACTACTAACACTACCTACAAACACTAGAAACTAGTTGCAACTCCTGGATAGAGATCAGGTTGATTAATAAGTTGAGAGAGTCAATTAAGGATCCCAATGTGTGGTAGTAGCTGTTCATGGATCACAAACACAGAACTCAGTTCCTGAGGACGGCTGCAATGAGACAACCCACCATGTACTCCTACATGGCCTCTCACCGCTACCTTTACCAAATCGTGTTCACACACTTAGCTCTCAATAGTAGGACATGTTCACACACCTCCAATTCATCCCCGATGAATCAGACCTGACACAACTCTAAGCAATAGCAGGCATGACAAACAAGCATGAATGAGTAGGCACATCAGGGCTCAAACAACTCCTACTCATGCTAGTGGGTTTCATCTATTTAATGTGGCAATGACAGGTCATGCAGAGGAAAGGGGTTCAATTACCGCAGCACATAACAGTTGAAACGTTGTTGTCCTAATGCAGTAAAAGAGAGCAGGAGCGAGAGAGTGGGATTGTATCGGAATGAACAAGGGGGTTTTGCTTGCCTGGCACTTCTGAAGATAGTATAGTTCTTCATCGGTGTCATCGAACTCATCGTCGAAACCATGTCTACTGAGAGGGGACAAGCACCGACAAACAAAGAAGAAACACAATCAATGCAATGCAACAGTATGATGCATGAATGTGACATGGCAATATGCTGTGGTTTGTGCTAATGCAACTAAAACCAGATTAAATGAAGTTGGTTTGAATCCAAGATTCAAACTCAAACTCCACATGTGGTTATTTAAATGCCATTTAATTGAATTGTCCTAAACAGTAGTCATAAGTTGTTATAACATGCATGATAATAGTAGAGATGGATAGATTGGATTTTTCTGATAATTTTTCATATATAAATTATTTCATTTGGAGTTACGGTTGAATTTCTATGATTTTTAGAAGTTTTAACCATTTTCTGGAATTTCCTGAAAAGAATAAATCCAGTAAATGATTTATTGCGTAAGCACTGCATCAGGGTGACGTCAGCATGGTCAACAGGAACGGTCCAGGTCAAACCTGAGTGATGGGTCCCACTGGTCAGTGTCACGGTGCCGTCTAGGGTCGCTGCCGTGTGGGCCCAGTCAACGGCCACGTCAGCGTGGTCAAAACTGACGCGTGGGGCCACTGTGATTAACCTAAACTAAGCAGAAGATTAAGCTGTGGTTAGTTAAGGGCGTGGGCCCAAATGTCAGCGAGAGAGGGGGCTAATTAGCATGGTGATTAGTCCTAACTAGGTGGCCACGTCAGCGCACCAGCGGTTAGCCGCCGGCGACCAAACAAGGCGGCGGAGGCGCTCGGGATTCGCCGTCCGGCGACCGTTCGACTCGGGGTTTGGCTCTACGGGCTCCTAGACATGCGCCGCATCCAACGGAGCATGCAGCTGGGCGAGAGGGGGCCGGAGACGATGGCTGCAATGATGGCAGGCGGCGGCCGGAGTTCAGTTGTGCTCGGAACCGGCGTTGTGGTGCACGGCAGGTCGAGCGGTGGGGTGCTAGGTGCTCCTGCAAACGTGCTGAGCACGGTGACGCTCTCAGACGCGGCGGAGGTGGGCTCTAGCCACGGCGACGACGAAGCGCAATGGCGGCGAGCTTCTGTCGGGGTGGCCAAAGGGGCTAGAGAAGGAAATCGACAGAGGGGAGAGAGGGGTTGGGTAGAGGAGCTCACGGTGAGGTCGTCGGTGATCTCAGCGTGCTTGGGGGCGGCTCGATGACGGCTGAAAGTCGCCGGCGATCTCCTGGCCAAAGGAGGAAGAAGGGGGCGAGGACGGCGCGTCGGGGCTCTTCTGGTCGCCTGAGACGACGAGGAGGACGAGGACGGAACGGCAGAGCTCGGGGGCGTGTTGGAGAGGCTTGGGGATGGTTGCGGCCGCGCGAGCGCTGGTCGGCGATGACGGCTGCGCTCGGATGAGCTCAAGGGAAAGAGCCAGGGGAGGGGAGAGGGTGCAGTGAGTGAGGGAGAGGAGCGAGGGGACACTGGGTGTCGTCATGGCGTCGCTAGGAGGGGTCGGGGAAGCAGGAGGTGGCCGGGGCAGCGTCGGCGCTCGCCACGCACCTGTTTGTCCTAGCAGAGGAGGAAGAAGACGGTGCTGCCCCTTTGGGCTGGGCTGCTACAGTGCTGGGCCAAGTGGCTGCAGGTAAGTCCAGGTGAGTTTGCTCTCTCTCCCTTTTATTTATGTTTTCTATTTATTCTGTAATCTTTAGGGCTTTTCTAAAAATACCTAGACCCTTTCAAAAATCACTAAACTGCACATGCCCACTGTATAGAATATATCCAACATGGAACATTTCAGTTTAGGAGTATTTGGACATTTAAAATATTTTATAGAATTTAAATGTCCAAATTCAAATACTTATGATTTAATTCAGTGACCTTAGGATGACCTAGAAAATTGAGCACCATTTTTGTCAGAGGTTTAAGACCAAGGCAAAGATGATGAACATTTTAGAAGGGCATTTCAGTTTCATTGAAAATGATTTTATGTTGAACCTATTTGATTTGATCTAGTGCTAGGGTTTGATCAGTCCCCATTTCAAGTTCATTTGAAAAGTTAAACATGATGCACACATGAAGGTCAAACAAGACAACAGGGACTGAGCTAGGGTTGTGACACCTTCGCAGAGGGAAGCAGGGATTTGTAGAGGTGCCAGAGCTCGGTTTTGAAATAGAGATAAATTATATTTTGAGCGGCATACTTTCATTGTCAACATAACAACTAAAAGACGACGATATCTTCCATGCTAAACAGATTATAGGCGGTTTCCAAACAGAATGGTAAAGTTTATACTCCCCTTCCTCCACAAGCATCAATCCATGGCTTGCTCGAAACAACGAGTGCCTCCAACATTCAACGGGTCCCAAGGGGAGTTTTGTTTGCAGTTATTTTGATTTAGTTTGCATAAAGCATGGGACTGGGCATCCCGGATACCTGCCATTTTCTCGTGAATGAGGAGCGGAGTCCACTCCTCTTGAGAATAACCCGCCTAACACGGAAGATAAGGGCAGCTCTAGTTGACATATGAGCTATTCAAGCATGCAAAACAGAATGTTTATTTGAAGGTTTAGAGTTTGGCACATACAAATTTACTTGGAACGGCAGGTAAATACCGCATATAGGAAGGTATAGTGGACTCATATGGAATAACTTTGGGGTTTAAGGAGTTTGAATGCACAAGCAGTATTCCCGCTTAGTACACAAGTGAAGGATAGCAAAAGACTGGGAAGCGACCAACTGAGAGAGCGACAACAGTCGTAAACATGCATTAAAATTAATTCACACCGAGTACAAGCATGAGTAGGATATAATCCACCATGAACATAAATATCATGAAGGCTATGTTGATTGGATTCAACTACATGCGTGAACATGTGCCAAGTCGAGTCACTCAATGCATTTAAAGGAGGATACCACCCCATCATACCACATCATAATCATTCTAATAGCATGTTGGCACGCAAGGTAAATCATTATAACTCATAGCTAATCAAGCATGGCACAATCAACTATAATCTCTAAATGTCATTGCAAATATGTTTACTTCATAATAGCTGAATCAGGAACGATGAATCATCATATTTACAAAAACAAAAGAGGTCGAGTTCGTACCAGCTTTTCTCTTCTCAATAAGTCCATCATATATCATCATTATTGCCTTTCACTCGCATGACCGAACGGTGTGTATAATAATAAGAGTGCACGTGCATTGGACTAAGCTAGAATCTGCAAGCATTCAACTCAAGAGAGAAGACAAGTAATATGGGCTCTAAGTTAAATAAACAATCATGCATATGAGAGCCACTAACCATTTTCAATATGGTCTTCTCGACCCCCAAAGAAAGGAAAAGAAATAAAAACTATTTACATGGGAAAGCTCCCAACAAGTAAAAACAAGAACGGGAAATATTTTTGGGTTTTCTTTTTAATTCTACTACAAGCATGGAAAGTAAACTAACTAATTTTTTTGTTTTTTCTTAAGGTTTATCAAACACACAAGAAGAAAGCAGGAAAAAGAAATTTAAACTAGCATGGATATTACAGTGAAAGAGTATGAGCACCGGCATCTAGCAATGAGTGTGTGTGTGAACATGAATGTAATGTCGGTGAGAAATACGTACTCCCCCAAGCTTAGGCTTTTGGCCTAAGTTGGTCTATTGCCAGGGATGGCCTGGTGGATATCCGTAGGTGAAGCTGGGGTCGTATTGTGACGCAGCGGCTATCGCCGCCTGAGCTATAGCGTGGAATCGAGCAGCCTCCACTCTCCTTTCGTACTCATCTGCCTCCTCTCTGTAATAATATATCTTCCTCTCGCCTGAAAATCAAAGAAGGTAGGAGCAGGAAGAGCAACACGGACCACATGTCGTTTGTGAAAGATTAGTCGATACTGGTAGGGTGGTCCAGTCCTCTCAATGAACTGGTGGGAGAACATAAAATCAAGATCTAAATAAGAAGAGGGTAACTCCATATCACCCTCACGAATGTCTGCATCAAGAAAATTAGCTAAGCGGGTTGCATAAATTCCTCCAAAAAATCTCCGTTATGCCTATTCTGATGCAACCTATGAGCTACAATGGCGCCCATATGATAAGATTGGTCTCCTAACACAGCACTTCTGAAAATGCTGAGATCAGGAGCACACATGTGACATGCTTCATCCTTAGCAGTTATACATCTACCAATGAAGAGAGCAAAATAATGTATAGTGGGAAAGTGAATGCTCCCTACAGTGGCCTGCGCTATATCTCTAGATTCCCCCACAGTTATTCTAGCAAGAAAGTCTCTATATTCAAATTTAGGGGGATCCCTGACATTACCCCATGATGGAAGTTTGCAAGCAGAAGTAAAGTCCTCTAAGTCCATGGTATAAGATTTATCATAAAGGTCAAACATGACTGAAAGAGAATTTCACGAAGTTAAAAACTCAAACCTCCTCACAAATGAACTTGTGAGGTCATGATACTGGGGGCATTTGTCAGCTTCAAAGTCCTCAAGATCGGCATTACGCAAATATGCGTAGAATTCTTCTTTAATTCCCACTTGATTCATAAAATTTTCTGATGGCCATTCACAAGGCCTCACAGGAGCGTCTCTTGGTGGTTCCTCGTCAGCATCACGTATCGCAAGCCTGGGACCTTGCTTCCTTGAAGGAACACCTTGGAACATCCTCCTAAGCATATTGTTTCCTCTGAAAAATTTCTGAAATTTTTAGTAACTTCAAATAAAAGTGAACCAACCTCAATAAAATTGATAGCAACAACTCCCACAAGTGCCTAGAGCCTATATAAAGCATTGGAACTACTTGGAACCATATAAATTTGACATGCAAGCTCAAGAACATGGTCACCTATGCAGCACAAATTTGCAATGAATAAAGCACTAGAACAAAAACTAATTGGACCGATGGAGGAGTCACATACCAAGGAACAATCTCCCCAAGCAGTTTTGCGAGAGGTGCTTTGAGCAAGGAGATCGAAAATCACAACAACGGGGGCTGGAACTCGTGCTTGAGTTGGTTTTTCGTGTTTGTGTGAGACAGAGGAAGAAGATGGGTGCAGGAATAAGTGGAGGAGGGCCACCGTGGGCCCACGAGGCAGGGGGGCACGCCCTCCACCCTCGTGGCCAGGTGGCAGCTCCCCCCGTGGTAATTTTGCACAGTAAATTCTCAAATATTCCCGAAAAAATCATATTAAATTTGCATGGCATTCTAAGGACTTTCATTTTCGGGATATTTTTATATTGCATGGATAAATCAGGAAACAGACAGAAAAATATTATTTTACTTTATTTCTACTAAATAACAGAAAATATAAAGAAGGTACAGAAGGTTGTGTTTCTAGTTTCATCCATCTCGTGACCGTCAAAATGAACCCACTAACAAGGTTGATCAAGTCTTGTTAACAAACTCATTCTGAATTATCACGGAACCGGAGAAATTTCGAATGACACTAAGTTACCTCAACGGGGATATGAAAATCCCCAACAATAAGAATATCATATTTTTTCTTGACAGTAGGGAGAGGAAATTCGAAACCTCCAAATATAATCGATGGAACTTTTCCAATAGAATTGATACTATAAACTTGAGGTTGTTTCCTCGAAAAGTGTACCGTATGCTCATTACCATTAACATGAAAAGTGACATTGTCTTTGTTGCAATCAATAACAGCCCCTGCAGTATTAAGGAAAGGTCTTCCAAGAATAATAGACATACTATCATCCTCGGGAATATCAAGAATAACAAAGTCCGTTAAAATAGTAACGTTTGCAACTACAACAGGCACATCCTCACAAATACCGACAGGTACAGCAGTTGATTTATCGGCCATTTGCAAATACATTTCAGTAGGTGTCAACTTATTCAAGTCAAGTCTACGATATAAAGAGAGAGGCATAACACTGACACCGGCTCCAAGATCACATAAAGCAGTTTTAACATAACTTCTTTTAATGGAGCATGGTATAGTAGGCACTCCGGGATCTCCAAGTTTCTTTGGTATTCCACCCTTAAAAGTATAATTAGCAAGCATGGTGGAAATTTCAGCTTCAGGTATCTTTTTTTATTAGTAATAATATCCTTCATATACTTAGCATAAGGATTTGCTTTGAGCACATCAGTCAATCGCATACGCAAAAAGATGGGTCTAATCATTTCAGCAAAGCGCTCAAAATCCTCATCATCCTTTTTCTTGGATGGTTTGGGAGGAAAAGGCATGGGTTTCTGAACCCATGGTTCTCTTTCTTTACCATGTTTCCTAGCAACAAAGTCTCTTTTATCATAACGTTGATCCTTTGATTGTGGGTTATCAAGATCAACAACAGGTTCAACTTCTACATCATTATCATTACTAGGTTGAGCATCAACATGAACATTATCATTAACATTATCACTAGGTTCATGTTCATCACCTGATTGTGTTTCAGCATCAGACATAGAGATATCATTTGGATTATCAGGTGGTTCAGCAATAGGTTCACTAGAAGTTTGCACAGTCCTATCATTTTTCTTTTTCTTCCTCTTAGAAGAACTAGGCATATCAATATTATTTCTCTGAGAATCTTGCTCGATTCTCTTAGGGTGGCCTTCAGGATACAAAGGTTCCTGAGTCATTCTACCAGTTCTAGTAGCCACTCTAACAACATAATCATTTTTCTTACTATTCATTTCATCTAGCATTTCTTTCTGAGCTTTAAGTACTTGTTCTACTTGAGTGGTAACCATAGAAGCATGTTTGCTAACAAGTTTAAGTTCACCTCTAATATCAGCCATATAATCACTCAAGCGTTTAATCATAATGGTATTCTGTTTTAATTGTCTACCAAAATAAGCATTAAAGTCATCTTGTTTAAACATAAAGTCATCAAACTCATCCAAGCACTGACTAGCAATTTTAGTAGGAGGGACTTCAGCTTTATCCTATATATAGAGAGAATTTACCTTTACTACCTGTGTCGGGATATCGGGAGGTTCTTCAGTAAATAAGTAATTGAGATCATATACTTCTTCAACAGGCGGTAAATTAAGACCATGTATTTCTTCAATAGGAGGTAAATTCTTAACATCTTCAGCCTTAATACCTTTTTCTTTCATAGATTTCTTTGCCTCTTGCATATCTTCGGGACTGAGAAATAGAACACCTCTCTTCTTCGGAGTTGGTTTAGGAATAGGCTCAGTAATTGTCTCAGGAACTGGCTCAGGAGTTGGCTCAACAGATGCCCAATTATTTTCATTAGCCAACATATTATTCAATAGAATTTCAGCTTCATCAGGTGTTCTTTCCCTGAAAGGAGAACCAGCACAACTATCCAGGTAATCTCTGGAAGCATCAGTTAGTCCATTATAAAAGATATCAAATATTTCAGGTTTCTTAAGAGGATGATCAGGCAAAGCATTAAGTAACTTGAGAAGCCTCCCCCAAGCTTGTGGGAGACTCTCTTCTTCAATTTGCACAAAATTGTATATTTCCCTCAAAGCAGCTTGTTTCTTATGAGCAGGGAAATATTTAGCAGAGAAGTAATAAATCATATCCTGGGGACTTTGCACACAACCAAGATCAAGAGAATTAAACCATTTCTTAGCATCACCCTTTAATGAGAACGGAAATATTTTAAGTAAATAAAGGTGGCACGATCTCAGATTATTAGTAAACAGGGCAGCTATATCATCTAACTTACGAAGATGTGCCACAACAGTTTCAGATTCATAGCCATAAAAAGGATCAGATTCAACCAAAGTAATTATATCTGGATCAACAGAAATATCATAATAATCATGATCAGGAACATAGATAGGTGAAGTAGCAAAAGCAGGGTCGGGTCTCATCCTACCTCTAAAAGATTCTTTACTCCACTTAATTAGCAACCTCTTATGTTCAAGACTATCCTGGCAAGCAACAACAGCTTCAAAAGATTCAGCATTAAAAAGATAACCCTCGGGAATAGAAGGCATAGGTTCATCATCACTCACATCATCGTGTTTAGGTTCAATAATTTCTCTTTCTCTAGACCTAGCAATTTGCTCATCAAGAAATTCACTGAGTGGCACAGTAGTATCAAGCATAGAAGTAGTTTCATCATAAGTATCATGCATAGCAGAAGTGGCATCATCAATAACATGCGACATATCGGAACGAATAGCAGAAGCAGGTTTAGGTGTCGCTAGCTTACTCATAACAGAAGGTGAATCAAGTGCAGAGCTAGATGGCAGTTCCTTACCCCCCTCGTAGTTGAGGGATAAATTTTTGTCTTAGCGTCTTTCAAGTTCTTCATAGTGTCCAGCAGATATAAATCCCAAGTGACTCAAAGAATAGAGCTATGCTCCCCGGCAACGGCGCTAGAAAAAGGTCTTGATAACCCATAAGTATAGGAGATCGCAACAGTTTTCGAGGGTAGAGTATTCAACCCAAATTTATTGATTCGACACAAGGGGAGCCAAAGAATATTCTCAAGTATTAACAGCTGAGTTGTCAATTCAACCACACCTGGAAACTTAGTATCTGCAGCAAAGTGTTTAGTAGCAAAGTAATATGATAGTGGTGGTAATAGTAACAAAAGTAAAGACAGTAAAAGTAATGTTTTTGGTATTTTGTAGAGATTGTAACAGTGGCAACAGAAAAGTAAATAAGTGTAAACCAGTATATGGAAAACTCGTAGGCACCGGATTAGCGATGGATAATTATGCCGGATGTGGTTTATCATGTAACAGTCATAACATAGGGTGACACAGAACTAGCTCCAGTTCATCAATGTAATGTAGGCATGTATTCCGAATATAGTCATACGTGCTTATGGAAAAGAACTTGCATGACATCTTTTGTCCTACCCTCCCATGGCAGCGGGGTCCTATTGGAAACTAAGGGATATTAAGGCCTCCTTTTAATAGAGAACCGGAATAAAGCATTAGCACATAGTGAATACATGAACTCCTCAAACTACGGTCATCACCGGGAGTGGTCCCGATTATTGTCACTTCGGGGTTGCCGGATCATAACACATAGTAGGTGATTATAGACTTGCAAGATAGGATCTAGAACACACATATATTCATGAAAACATAATAGGTTCAGATCTGAAATCATGGCACTCGGGCCCTAGTGACAAGCATTAAGCATAGCAAAGTCATAGCAACATCAATCTCAGAACATAATGGATACTAGGGATCAAACCCTAACAAAACTAACTCGATTACATGATAAATCTCATCCAACCCATCACCATCTAGCAAGCCTACGATGCAATTACTCACGCACGGTGGTGAGCATCATGAAATTGGTGATGGAGGATGGTTGATGATGACGACGGCGACGAATCCCCCTCTTCGGAGCCCCGAACGGACTCCAGATCAGCCCTCCCGAGAGAGATTAGGGCTTGGCGGCGGCTCCGTATCGTAAAACGCGATGAAACTTTCTCTCTGATATTTTTCTCCCTGAAAGCCAATATATGGAGTTGGAGTTGGCGTCGGAGGGCCACCAGGGGGCCCACGAGGTAGGGGGGCGCGCCCAGGGGGGAGGAGCGCGCCCCCCACCCTCGTGGACAGGGTGTGGGCCCCCTGGCCTTCATCTTTGGCAGGGATTTTTTATTATTTATTCTAAGATATTCCATGGAGTTTCAGGTCATTCCGAGAACTTTTATTTTCTGCACATAAAACAACACCCTAGCAATTCTGTTGAAAACAGCGTCAGTCCGGGTTAGTTCCATTCAAATCATACAAGTTAGAGTCCAAAACAAGGGCAAAAGTGTTTGGAAAAGTAGATACGACGGAGACGTATCAATCTCCACCAAAAATAGCCCCAAATATTTTTTGTGATTTGTTCGTGAGTTGAGATTTTGTTGGATTTGGTCCATGGATTTGTGTTGCTGCGTGTGGATCTAGCTTTCTCCACACTACCCACCCTTTTCAATCCACCAAATCACTCGATTTCGACCTCACCATCTTCTTCTTCCCCGAAATCTCGCAGTTCATCCCGTGCCCGATTTTCGCCCAGGCACCGGACGACCGGAAAAGCCGGACGTCCGACAACGACCGGACGACCGCATAACACGGACGTCCGTGAAACCCTGACGAAACTGAACTTTGTCAGTTCAGCCACCTCCATATCCCCACCCTCCACCACATCTTCCAAACCCACATACACCACCATCTTCCCCGATACCTCCTATGTCGATTTTGACACATTTTGGTCCTTGAGATTTTGAGTTATGGCTCCCATATCCTTTTGTGTTTCGGCTATCTAGGTGCGGTTCGACTTGATCACCACCACGGCTCATCCTCGCAAGGGTCTCATCATCACCAAGGATGGTAACATCAACGACATCTTTGTCATACCTTGCAATTGCATTGATACCCACATTGCCCCATTTTTGCGTAGAATACCCATCAAGACTAGCCATTGAGTATTGCCGGCAACGTGACTTGTGCACATTATCATACTCCATAGCATACATACCATAACATAGTGGTGCATATCTTGAGATCCACTTGTGTGTCACAAAGTTGTCCTAGCATACACAATTGCTATCTTGGTTCGTGAAGTTTTGCATGAGAAAAGAGCTCAAAAGTGAAAGAGCCACCCAAGCTTTTAAGCAAAGAGGAAAGATAAGCAAAGAGCTTATGAACAAGAACCATAGCATCATACTACATTAAGATTGTCATATTGGATCATCTTAGATCATCGCACCGAAATACCATACATATAGCATACGTGGGATAGAGATAGTTGCATTTTTGCCTAGTAGGTTGTGCACAAGTTCCGTATCCGCCTATTGTGCAATCGTGCTAGCGTCTCTCTAGTATTGTGCAACAAGAGCATTTTCGTGGTTTCCACATTTTGGTTCACTTTTGGTTTGCACAATCCCACTTATCTATTTGCGTGTGTGTTTCCGTGTACCCTACTTGCTTGGTCTACTTGTTGCATTCGCAAATTTGTGAACCTTTTCCAACATTATTGAAGCTCACTTACTATTACATCAAATTTTGTGCCACCATCCTAACCAAACTCCACCATAAGCTTTTACGTGTGTAGGTGTGAGAACCGACAAGAATCAGTACCAACAGTGCTATTTCATTGTCCGCATTTGAGTGAACTTGATTCATCTTCAACTTCGGTCAAGGTAGATTTGGTACACGTTCTTTTCCTTCTACCACTTACATTTTGCTTGGAATGATGGATAGGCCAAGTTCTTGTACCAACCCACCCCTCATCGAGAACGGCGACGACATGTCCTCATTCGTCACAAAGAGCCACCTCTTTGGTGCTCAAAGGGCGTTACACCAAGAGCAACAAGCAATGAGCGACCGCATCGACAACCTCGCCACCGACTTGCGACTCTCTGAGCAACGTACAAGAGACTACTTCTACAACAAGTTCGACTCTCACAAGCAAGAGAATGATGCAAGAATGGACGAGATCCGCGCCTTGATGAGGAACCGGCATCCTTCCACTTCTTCATCCTCAAGACGGAGCCGCTCGAGTCGACACTCCGATGACACCTTCTCCGACTCAAGTAAACCATCATCGAACACTCTTCGACGAGTCGCGCGTCAAGACCGTCATGCATCTCGCAACCCGCTACATGACAAGCATTCACAAGAGCAAGTCGATGAGCAAGTCCCTCGTCCTCAATCAAACCAAGTCGCTTTTGCTCAAGCTCAAGAACGGCAACGACTAAGGCGCCAAGAGGAAGAACGAGCACGTCTACACCAGGAGGAACAAGACACTGAGGCTAAACATTTTCAACAACAACAACGCAAAGCGCAAGCTCTTGAGGCGCAACGCGCCCTTTAAGAATCTAGTCGAGCCATCGCCAACCGTAATCGCGAACGGCGCAATCAAGAGGAAGCTCTTCGAGAAGAAATCCAAGAGAGGAACTACCAACCGCGTGTGCAACGTCAAGCTCCACAAGCTCCTCCACAAGCACGTCAAGCTCCACAAGCTCCTCCACAAGCTCGTCAAGCTCCACCTCAACTTCAAGTTCAACAAGAACAAGTTGATCATGGACTTCCTCCACGCCAAGAGCAACATGAGGATGATTACCCTCCATGTCAAGGGCATCATCATCACCATCGCTAACAACACAATGAAGAGCAACGCTATGGAAAGATCAAATTCACAATGCCCAAGTTCAATGGAAGCAATGATCCCGAAGAATACCTCTCATGGGCATTGAAGGTCGACAAAATTTTCCGTTTGCACAACTATGAGGAAGAGAAGAAGATCGCTATGGCATCACTTGAGTTCCAAGACTATATGCTCATATGGTGGGAACAAGTCCTTGAGCGCCGTGAAGCAAGAGGTGAACCACCTATAACCACTTGGGCTTAAATGAAGGAAGTCATGCGAGCATGTTTTGTGCCAACCTACTACAACCGCGATCTCTTCAAGAAGCTACAACTCCTCAAGCAAGGAACAAAGAGTGTTGAAGAATACTACAAGGAAATGGAGATTGCCATGATTCGAGCCAATGTCACGGAGGATGATGAGCAAACAATGGCAAGATTCTTGAATGGACTCAATCATCCCATCAAGAAGATCGCCGACTTCCAACCCTACTCCAACCTCATTGAGCTCGTGCATCAAGCTACAAAGGCGGAATGTCAAGTGCAAGATGACTTCAAGTACACCAAGTACTCATCCAAGACTTACGACTTCTCCAACAACAATTCTTCAACGACTCCTACATCAACCAAGCCTTCTACAAGCAACGACGACAAGTCAAATTACAAGAAAACTTCGGCAGGTTCAAGTCGTCTTCCTCCTACTACAAGCAACTTCAAGCCGCGTGCTTCATCATCTACTCCGAGCAATGAGACCGTCAAGACAAGCTCCTTCAAGTGTTTCACTTGCGGCGGCCGAGGCCACAAGTCCTATGAATGCACAAACAAGCGCACCATGATCCTCAACAATGATGGCACATATGACTCCATGAGTGATGAGGAGATGGAAGCTCTTGAGCAAGTGGCCATACACCGGCGCGTGAACGAGGATGAAGATGATCAAGTATTTTGTGATGAAGATACGAGCCCCGCTCTTGTTGTCTCCAAGGTCTTGACTCTTCAACATCAACAAGACGAAGACCAACGATGCCACATCTTCCACACTAAGTCCGGCATCAATGGAAGGTCCGTCAAGGTCGTCATCGATGGAGGTAGTTGCCACAACTTGGCAAGTGAAGAATTATGCTCCAAGCTTCAATTGCTCAAGAGGAAGCACCCGCACCCCTACAAGGTTCAATGGCTAAGTGACTCCGGCACTATACGAGTAGAGCATACGGTCCAAGTCTCCTTCAAAATTGGTGCATACGAGGACACTTTGGAGTGTGATGTGGTCCCAATGACCGTTTGCCACCTCCTCCTTGGTCGACCATGGAAATTCGACCGTGGTGTCATCCACAATGGGCGCACCAATCACTATAGCTTCAAGATAAAAGGGAAGGAATATGTGCTACGACCTATGTCTCCTAGTCAAGTGATAGCCGACAAGCAAGCCACCCATCATGGAGAGAAGAGTGAGAAAGTGACCCACCCAAAAGTGAGTGAGAGCCACAAGCCAAAATCGAGCGCCTCTTCGCCTAGAGAGAAAAACCTCATCCTATTTGCCACCAAAAGTGAGATGAGAGAAGTGTGTGAGAACCCAACGAGTGTGATGCACTTTTTCCTTGTGTGCAAGGATAGAGAGCCAACAATTAGCACCTCTCACGAGCTACCTTTAGTGTTTCAATCTCTTTTGCAGGAATTCCAAGATGTTTTCCCCGATGAGCTACCTCCGGGTCTACCTCCTCTTCGAGGCATTGAGCATCGAATCGACCTCATCCCCGGAGCGCCTCTCCCAAACAAAGCTCCATACCGAGTCAATCCCGAAGAAACCAAGGAGATTCAACGGCAAGTACAACAACTCATCGACAACGGTCATGTACGTGAAAGCCTAAGCCCTTGTGTCGTTCCTGTTATACTTGTGCCTAAGCCTGATGGAAGTTTCCGCTTGTGTTCCGATTGTAGACCTATAAATGCTATTACCGTTCGCTATAGGCATCCCATTCCTCGCTTAGATGATATGCTTGATGAATTGAGTGGAGCCAACTTTTTCTCAAAAATTGATCTTAAAAGTGGCTATTATCAAGTCCGCATTCAAGAAGGTGATGAATGGAAAACTGCTTTCAAAACCAAATTTGGCTTATATGAGTGGTTAGTGATGCCTATGGGTTTATCGAAGGCACCCGGAACTTTCGTGCGTCTTATGCATTATGTGCTTTGTCCTTATATTGGAGTCTTTGTTGTGGTTTACTTTGATGATATTCTTGTGTTTAGCAAAACCATGAAAGAACATATTAATCATGTTAGGGCTGTTTTGCAAACCCTTCGCAAGGAACGCCTTTATGCAAATTTGAAAAAAATGCACGTTTGGTGTTGACAAAGTGGTTTTCTTCGGTTTTCTTTTCTCTTCCAAGGGTGTCCACGTTGATGAATCCAAGATTAAGGCAATTAAAACTTGGCCCCAACCCACCAATTTGCAACAAGTGCGTAGTTTTCTTGGTCTCGCAGGATTTTATCGACGCTTTGTGAAAGACTTTAGCACAATTGCCGCTCCTTTGCATGCTTTGAGTAAGAAGAATGCTCCGTTTGTTTGGGGATCTTTGCAATCCACCACTTTTGATGAGCCCAAGTCTTTGCTTACTCATGCTCCAATTCTTGCTTTGCCCAACTTTGAGAAATATTTTGAGGTTCATTGTGATGCTAGTGGTACCGGAATTGGCGGAGTTTTGATGCAAGAAAAACGATCAATTTCTTATTTTAGTGAAAAACTCTCCGGTGCTCAACTTAACTATCCCATCTTTTGCTATTCGTTATTGTAAGTGTTTGATGCATACTTCTTGGGAACAATATTATATCAAGGATGCATATCTTATGAGAGCTAACAAACTATGCATTCCCGAGTCTTCTCTTCGTTTGCTCCTTTTGCAAGAGGCTCATGGAGGCGGACTCATGGGACACTTTGGACGCGACAAGACTTTCGCCACGCTCTCCAAGAACTACTTTTTGGCCCAAGATGTTCCGTGACGTCTCACGCTTCACCAACCGTTGCTCTACATGTCGCAAAGCTAAGTCTAAAGCTCAATCCCATGGTCTTTAAATGCCCCTTCCTATTCCTTATCAACCTTGGGAAGACATTAGCATGGATTTTATACTTGGTTTGCCTAGAACTCAAAATGGAAAGGATTCTGTGTTTGTTGTCGTGGATAGATTTTCTAAGATGGCACATTTCATTCCTTGCAACAAGATAGACGATGCTTCACACGTTGCTAATCTCTTTTGTAGGGAAATCTTACGTCTCCATGGAGTACCAAAGACAATTGTCTCCGATCGTGACGTCAAGTTCTTGAGTTACTTTTGGAAGACCCTATGCGCCAAGCTCGGAATCAAGCTATTGTTCTCTTTGGCATACCATCCTCAAATCGACGGCCAAACGGAGGTGACGAACCGTACAATCTCCACTCTACTTTGCGTGTTGATCAAGAAGAACATAAGGGAGTGGGAGGAGTGTCTACCAATCACCGAGTACGCCTACAACCGTGCAAGACATTCAACGACCGGCAAGTCCCCCTTCGAGGTCGTCTACGGCTTCAACCCGTTGTCCCCATTGGAAATTCTTCCTCTACAAGAGTGAACCAACCTCGACGCAAGTGCTTGTGCAAGCTACATCAAGAAGATGCATGAAGATACAAGGCACACCATCGAGTGCCAAGTACAATGACTAGCGACCAAGCTCAACGTCCACAAGCAACCCATGGTCTTCAACATTGGTGATCTCGTATGGCTACACCTTCGCAAGGACCGCTTCCCCAACGAACGCAAGTCCAAGATTCTCCCTCGAGCCGATGGACCTTTCAAGGTGCTAGCACGCTACAACGACAACGCCTACAAGATGGACCTACCACGAGGAAAGTACAATGTGAGCGACATCTTCAACGTCAAGGACCTCGCACCATACCATGGAGATGAAATTTTTTATCTGAGGTCGGATCTCTCCCCAGGGGTGGTAGATGATGCGGAGCATCCCTCGCTCATCCCCATGGACGCATCTACATCTCCCTAAACACCACTTGGACCCATGACACGAGCTCAAGCTAAGGCTATTGAAGATAAGGTGAACTCGCTCCTCTCCAAACTCGCTCCTCTCCAAACTCCCTCTTCCTAATCACAAGACATGGCTACTACCTCATTCAGAAACTCTATGTGTGATCAGGTACTTGGAGACGAGCCAAGGAACAACTACTTGCAAGAGCCAAGATGGAGAGGACCCCAAGCGTGATGGAGAAGAAGAAGAGCTGATGTGGAAGCTACACGCGTCAGATGACCGACCAAGTCCGAACGTCCGACGAGTTCCAGGACACGGACGGCCGAGCTTTCCGGACGTCCGGTACTTCACCACCTGAACCGAATCTACGGACGTCCGAGGCGGACCGGACGACCGGGCGACAAGCAACTGAGCCGAATCTACGGACGACCGACGGTCTCCGGACATCCGGACCATCACGAAGCTCCGGACGACAGGCCCTCTCCAGACATCCGACGCGCCAACGACAGAGCTGAATCTACGGACGTCCGAGCCCGGCCGGACGTCCGGACCGTCCCGAGCCTCCGGACGTCCGACGCCTTCCGGACGTCTGGCCTCTGAGTGACCGCGCCCGTGGGATGGAGCCCTTGTACCCCTTCACTTTGACTTCCATTTGCACTACGACTATAAATAGGTCTCTCCGACCTCCTAGTTAGATTTAGCATTGGTTTAGCTCATATTTTGTGTGAGAGCCTTGCTCATCCACTTGGTTACTTCTCCTCGGAGTTCACGACCTCTTCGGAGAAGATCCCCCAAGCGGATTCAAGATCCCTTTCTAGGGAAGAACATCAAGACCTCCGTATGGAGAAGAACGGTTCCTTTGTATCCTTAACTTTGTTGAATTTGGATCATGTGTTACTATTTGCTCTCAGTGATCTAGCACTCGTGTGATTGATTCCTTGTCGGTTTAGTGATTCTCTCTCATTTTCACCGTGTTTCCCCTTTGTGCTTCTGCATGTTCTTTGTGATTCCCCGTAGGATCCAATCCAACCGTGAAAGATTGTCCACATAGGGTTACGCCCTACATCATCTTGGTATCATGAGCCACGTTGATCATGTTTTTGGAGCCCCTACCCCGTGTTTTCTAGCTTGATTTTGTTGTTTTCGTCCTCAATCCGAAAATCCCCAGCAAAAATAACCCCAAATTTTTTTGTGATTTGTTCGTGAGTTGAGATTTTGTTGGATTTGGTCCATGGATTTGTGTTGCTGTGTGTGGATCTAGCTTTCCCCACACTACCCAACCATTTGCATCCGCCAAATCACTCAATTTCGACCTCACCATCTTCTTCTTCCCCGAAATCTCGCAGTTCATCCCATGCCCAATTTTTGCCCAGGCACCGGACGACCGGAAAAGCCGGACGTCCGACGATGACCGGACGACCGCATAACATGGACGTCCGTGAACCCCCGACGAAACTGAACTTTGTCAGTTCAGCCACCTCCATATCCCCACCCTCCACCACATCTTCCAAACCCACATACACCACCATCTTCCCCGATACCTCCTATGATGATTTTGACACATTTTGGTCCTTGAGATTTTGAGTTATGGCTCCCGTATCCTTTTGTGTTTCGGCTATCTAGGTACGGTTTGACTTGATCACCACCACGGCTCATCCTTGCAAGGGTCTCATCATCACCAAGGACGGTAACATCGACGACATCTTTGTCATACCTTGCAATTGCATTGATACCCACATTGCCCCATTTTTGTGTAGCTTACCCATCGAGACTAGCCATTGAGTATTGCCGGCAACGTGACTTGTGCACATTAGTGATCATACTCCATAGCATACATACCATAACATAGTGGTGCATATCTTGAGATCCACTTGTGTGTCACAAAGTTGTCCTAGCATACACAATTGCTATCTTGGTTCGTGAAGTTTTGCATGAGAAAAGAGCTCAAAAGTGAAAGAGCCACCCAAGCTTTTAAGCAAAGAGGAAAGATAAGCAAAGAGCTTATGAACAAGAACCATAGCATCATACTACATTAAGATTGTCATATTGGATCATCTTGGATCATCGCACCGAAATACCATACATATAGCATACGTGGGATAGTGATAGTTGCATTTTTGCCTAGTAGGTTGTGCACAAGTTCCGTATCCGCCTATTGTGCAATCGTGCTAGCGTCTCTCTAGTATTGTGCAACAAGAGCATTTTCATGGTTTCCACATTTTGGCTCACTTATGGTTTGCACAATCCCACTTATCTATTTGCGTGTGTGTTTCCGTGTACCCTACTTGCTTGGTCTACTTGTTGCATTCGCAAATTTGTGAACCTTTTCCAACATTATTGAAGCTCACTTACTATTACATCAAATTTTGTGCCACCATCCTAACCAAGCTCCACCATAAGCTTTTACGTGTGTAGGTGTGAGAACCGACAAGAATTGGTACCAACAGTGCTATTTCATTGTCCGCATTTGAGTGAACTTGATTCATCTTCAACTTCGGTCAAGGTAGATTTGGTACACGTTCTTTTCCTTCTACCACTTACATTTTGCTTGGAATGATGGATAGGCCAAGTTCTTCTACCAACCCACCCCTCATCGAGAACGGCGACGACATGTCCTCATTCATCACAAAGAGCCACCTCTTTGGTGCTCAAAGGGCGTTACACCAAGAGCAACAAGCAATGAGCGACCGCATCGACAACCTCGCCACCGACTTATGACTCTCCGAGCAACGTACAAGAGACTACTTCGACAACAAGTTCGACTCTCACAAGCAAGAGAATGATGCAAGAATGGACGAAATTTGCGCCTTGATGAGGAACCGACATCCTTCCATTTCTTCATCCTCAAGATGGAGCCGCTCGAGTCGACACTCCGACGACACCTTCTCTGACTCAAGTACACCGTCATCAAACACTCTTCGACGAGCCGCGCATCAAGACCGTCATGCATGTCGCAACCCGCTACATGACAAGCATTCACAAGAGCAAGTCGATGAGAAAGTCCCTTGTCCTCAACCAAACCAAGTTGCTTTTGCTCAAGCTCAAGAACGGCAACGACTGCGGCGCCAAGAGGAAGAACGAGCGCGTCTACACCAAGAGGAACAAGACGCCGAGGCTCAACGTTTTCAACAACAACAACGCGAAGCGCAAGCTCTTGAGGCGCAACGTGCCCTTCAAGAATCTAGTCGAGCCATAGCCAACCACAATCGCACACGGCGCAATCAAGAGGAAGCTCTTCGAGAAGAAATCCAAGAGAGGAACTACCAACCGCGTGTGCAACGTCAAGCTCCACAAGCTCCTCCACAAGCTCGTCAAGCTCCACCTCAACTTCAAGTTCAACAAGAACAAGTTGATCATGGACTTCCTCCATGCCAAGAGCAACATGAGGATGATGACCCTCCACGTCAAGGGCGTCATCATCACCATCGCCAACAACACAATGAAGAGCAATGCTATGGAAAGCTCAAGTTCACAATGCCCAAGTTCAATGGAAGCAATGATCCCGAAGAATACCTCTCATGGGCATTGAAGGTCGACAAAATTTTCCGTTTGGACAACTATGAGGAAGAGAAGAAGATCGCTATGGCATCACTTGAGTTCCAAGACTATGTGCTCATATGGTGGGAACAAGTCCTTGAGCATCGTGAAGCAAGAGGTGAACCACCTATCACCACTTGGGCTTAAATAAAGGAAGTCATGCGAGCACGTTTTGTGCCAACCTACTACAACCGCGATCTCTTCAAGAAGCTACAACTCCTCAAGCAAGGAACAAAGAGTGTTGAAGAATACTACAAGGAAATGGAGATTGCCATGATTCGAGCCAATGTCACGGAGGATGATGAGCAAACAATGGCAAGATTCTTGAATGGACTCAATCATCCCATCAAGAAGATCGTCGACTTCCAACCCTACTCCAACCTCATTGAGCTCGTGCATCAAGCTACAAAGGCGGAACGTCAAGTGCAAGATGACTTCAAGTACGCCAATTACTCATCCAAGACTTATGGCTTCTCCAACAACCATTCTTCAACGACTCCTACATCAACCAAGCCTTCTACAAGCAATGACGACAAGTCAAATTACAAGAAAACTTCGGCAAGTTCAAGTCGTCTTCCTCCTACTACAAGCAACTTCAAGCCGCGTGCTTCATCATCTACTCCGAGCGATAAGACCGTCAAGACAAGCTCCTTCAAGTGTTTCACTTGCGGCGGCCGAGGCCACAAGTCCTATGAATGCACAAACAAGCGCACCATGATCCTCAACGATGATGGCACATATGACTCCATGAGTGATGAGGAGATGGAAGCTCTTGAGCAAGTGGCCATACACCGGCGCGTGAACAAGGATGAAGATGACCAAGTCTTTTGTGATGAAGATACGAGCCCCGCTCTTGTTGTCTCCAAGGTCTTGAATCTTCAACATCAACAAGACGAAGACCAACGATGCCACATCTTCCACACTAAGTTCGGCATCAATGGAAGGTCCGTCAAGGTCGTCATCAATGGAGGTAGTTGCCACAACTTGGCAAGTGAAGAACTATGCTCCAAGCTTCAATTGCTCAAGAGGAAGCACCCACACCCCTACAAGGTTCAATGGCTAAGTGACTTCGGCACTATATGAGTAGAGCATACGGTCCAAGTCTCCTTCAAAATTGGTGCATACGAGGACTCTTTGGAGTGTGATCTGGTCCCAGTGACCATTTTCCACCTCCTCCTTGGTCGACAATGGCAATTCGACGGTGGTGTCATCCACAATGGGCGCACCAATCACTATAGCTTCAAGATGAAAGGGAAGGAATATGTGCTACGACCTATGTCTCCTTGTCAAGTGATAGCCGACAAGCAAGCCACCCATCATGGAGAGAAGAGTGAAAAAGTGACCCACCCAAAAGTGAGTGAGAGCCACAAGCCAAACTCGAGCGCCTCTTCGCCTAGAGAGAAAAACCTCGTCCTATTTGCCACCAAAAGTGAGATGAGAGAAGTGTGTGAGAACCCATCGAGTGTGATGCACTTTGTCCTTGTGTGCAAGGATGGAGAGCCAACAACTAACACCTCTCACGAGCTACCTTTAGTGTTTCAATCTCTTTTGCGGGAATTCCAAGATGTTTTCCCCGATGTGCTACCTCCGGGTCTACCTCCTCTTCGAGGCATTGAGCATCGAATCGACCTCATCCCCGGAGCGCCTCTCCCAAACAAAGCTCCATACCGAGTCAATCCCGAAGAAACCAAGGAGATTCAACGACAAGTACAACAACTCATCGAAAACGGTCATGTACGTGAAAGCCTAAGCCCTTGTGTCGTTCCCGTTATACTTGTGCCTAAGCCCGATGGAAGTTTCCGCTTGTGTTCCGATTGTAGACCTATAAATGCTATTACCGTTCGTTATAGGCATCCCATTCCTCGCTTAGATGATATGCTTGATGAATTGAGTGGAGCCAACTTTTTCTCAAAAATTGATCTTAAAAGTGGCTATTATCAAATCCGCATTCAAGAAGGTGATGAATGGAAAACTGCTTTCAAAACCAAATTTGGCTTATGTGAGTCGTTAGTGATGCCTATGGGTTTATCGGAGGCACCCGGTACTTTCGGGCGTCTTGTGCATTATGTGCTTCGTCCTTATATTGGTGTCTTTGTTGTGGTTTACTTTGATGATATTCTTGTGTTTAGCAAAACCATGAAAGAACGTATTAATCATGTTAGGGCTGTTTTGCAAACCCTTTGCAAGGTACCCTTTATGCAAACTTGAAAAAATATATGTTTGGTGTTGACAAAGTGGTTTTCTCGGGTTTTGTTGTCTCTTCCAAGGGTGTCCATGTTGATGAATCCAAGATTAAGGCAATTAAAACTTGGCCCCAACCCACCAATTTGCAACAAGTGCATAGTTTTCTTGGTCTCGCAGGCTTTTATCGGCGCTTTGTGAAAGACTTTAGCACAATTGCCGCTCCTTTGCATGCTTTGAGTAAGAAGAATGATCCTTTTGTTTGGGGATATTTGCAATCCACCGCTTTTGATGAGCTCAAGTTTTGCTTTGCCCAACTTTGAGAAAACTTTTGAGGTTCATTGTGATGCTAGTGGTACCAGAATTGGCGGAGTTTTGATGCAAGAAAAACGAGGAATTGCTTATTTTAGTGAAAAACTCTCCGGTGCTCAACTTAACTATCCCATCTATGACAAAGAACTATATGCTTTAGTGCGCGTGCTACATGTTTGGGAACATTACCTAAGACCTCATGAGTTTGTCATCCATACCGTTCATGAAACGCTTAAGTACTTAAAAGGTCAAACTAAGTTGAACAAGCGTCATGCCAAATGGAGTGAATTTATTGAATCTTTCCCATATGTGATCAAGTACATTAAGGGTAAATAAAATGTTGTTGCGGATGCACTCTCAAGCATATGCACGCTTGTCACTAAACTTGAGTTAAATGTTATTGGTTTTGAGCACATCAAAGACGTGTATGCTAATGATCCATATTTTGCTATTCCTTATGCTAAGTGTTTGATGCATACTTCTTGGGAACAATATTATATCAAGGATGCATATCTTATGAGAGCTAACAAACTATGCATTCCGGAGTCTTCTCTTCGTTTGCTCCTTTTGCAAGAGGCTCATGGAGGTGGACTCATGGGACACTTTGGACGTGACAAGACTTTCTCCACGCTCTCCAAGAACTACTTTTGGCCCAAGATGTTCCGCGACGTCTCACGCTTCACCAACCGTTGCTCTACATGTCGCAAAGCTAAGTCTAAAGCTCAATCCCATGGTCTTTAAATGCCCCTTCCTATTCCTTATCAACCTTGGGAAGACATTAGCATGGATTTTATACTTGGTTTGCCTAGAACTCAAAATGGAAAGGATTCTGTGTTTCTTGTCGTGGGTAGATTTTCTAAGATGGCACATTTCATTCCTTGCAACAAGATAGACGATGCTTCACACGTTGCATATCTCTTTTGTAGGGAAATCTTGCGTCTCCATGGAGTACCAAAGACAATCGTCTCCGATCGCGACGTCAAGTTCTTGAGTTACTTTTGGGAGACCCTATGCGCCAAGCTCGGAATCAAGCTATTATTCTCTTTGGCATACCATCCTCAAACCGACGGCCAAACGGAGGTGACGAACCATACACTCTCCACTCTACTTCGCGTGTTGATCAAGAAGAACATCAAGGAGTGGGAGGAGTGTCTACCCATCGCCGAGTACGCCTACAACCATGCAAGACATTCGACGACCGGCAAGTCCCCCTTTGAGGTCGTCTACGGCTTCAACCCGTTGTCCCCATTGGACATTCTACCTCTTCCTCTACAAGAGCGAACCAACCTCGACGCAAGTGCTCATGCAAGCTACATCAAGAATATGCATGAAGATACAAGGCACACCATCGAGCGCCAAGTATAACGACTAGCAACCAAGCTCAACGTCCACAAGCAACCCATGGTCTTCAACATTGGTGATCTCGTATGTCTACACCTTCGCAAGGACCGCTTCCCCAACGAACGCAAGTCCAAGCTTCTCCCTCGAGCCGATGGACCTTTCAAGGTGCTAGCACGCTACAACGACAGTGCCTACAAGATCGACCTACCACGAGGCAAGTACAATGTGAGCGACATCTTCAACGTCAAGGACCTCGCACCATACCATGGAGATGAAGCTTCTGATCTGAGGTCGGATCTCTCCCAAGAGGGGGGGGGGAGATGATGCGGAGCATCCCTCGCTCATCCCCATGGACGCGTCTACATCTCCCTCAACACCACTTGGACCCATGACACGAGCTCGAGCTAAGGCTATTGAAGATAAGGTGAACTCGCTCCTCTCCGAACTCCCTCTTCCTAATCACGAGACATGGCTACTACCTCATTCGGAAACTCTATGTGTGATCAGGTACTTGGAGACGAGCCAAGGAACAGCTACTTGCAAGAGCCAAGATGGAGAGGACCCCAAGCGTGATGGAGAAGAAGAAGAGCTGTTGTGGAAGCTACAGGCGTTGGACGACCGACCAAGTCCGGACATCCGACGAGTTCCAGGACACGGACGACCGAGCTTTCCGGATGTCCAGTACTGCACCACCCGAACCAAATCTACGAACGTCCGAGGCGGACCGGACGACCGGGCGACAAGCAATCGAGTTGAATCTACAGACGACCGACGGTCTCCGGACGTCCGGACCGTCACGAAGCTCCGAACGACAGGCCCTCTCCGGACGTCCGACGCACCCACGACAGAGCTGAATCTACAGACGTCCGAGCCCGGCCGGATGTTCGGACCATCCCGAGCCTCCGGACGTCCGACGCCTTCCGGATGTCCGGCCCCTGAGTGACCGCGCCCGCGGGCTGGAGCCCTTGTACCCCTTCACTTTGACTTCCATTTGCATTACTACTATAAATAGGTCTCTCCCACCTCCTAGTTAGATTTAGCATTGGTTTAGCTCATATTTTGAGTGAGAGCCCTGCTCATCCACTTGGTTACTTCTCCTCGGAGTTCACGACCTCTTCGGAGAAGATCCCCCAAGCGGATTCAAGACCCCTTTCTAGGGAAGAACATCAAGACCTCCGTACGGATAAGAATGGTTCCTTTGTATCCTTACCTTTGTTGAATTTGGATCATGTGTTACTATTTGCTCTCGGTGATCTCGCACTCATGTGATTGATTCCTTGTCGGTTTAGTGATTCTCTCTCGTTTTCCCCGTGTTTCCCCTTTGTGCTTCCGCGTGTTCTTCATGATTCCCCATAGGATCCACTCCAAACGTGAAAGATCGTCCACATAGGGTTCCGCCCTACATCATCTTGGTATCATGAGCCACGTTGATCACATTTTTGGAGCCCCTACCCCGTGTTTTCTATCTTGATTTTGTTGTTTTCGTCCCAAATCCAAAAATCCTCACCAAAAATAGCCCCAATTTTTTTTTGTGATTTGTTCGTGAGTTGAGATTTTCTTGGATTTGGTCCATGGATTTGTGTTGCTGCGTGTGGATCTAGCTTTCCCCACACTACCCACCCTTTTCCATCCACCAAATCACTTGATTTCGACCTCACCATCTTATTCTTCCCCGAAATCTCGCAGTTCATCCCGTGCCCGATTTTCGCCCAGGCACCGGACGACCGGACGACCGCATAACACGGACGTCCGTGAAACCCTTACAAAACTAAACTTTGTCAGTTTAGCCACCTCCATATCCCCACCCTCCACCACATCTTCATCAAACATAGCTTTCCCAAGCTTGTGGCTTTGCATATCATTAGCATCATGGATATTCAAGGAATTCATACTAACAACATTGCAATCATGCTCATCATACAAAGATCTAGTAGCAAACATTTTATAGACTTCTTCTTCTAGCACTTGAGCACAATTTTCCTTTTCATCATACTCACGAAAGATATTAAAAAGATGAAGCGTGTGAGACAAACTGAACTCCATTTTTTTGTAGTTTTCTTTTATAGACTAAACTAGAAACAAGAAACAAAAAGATTCGATTGCAAGATCTAAAGATATACCTTCAAGCACCCCGGCAACGGCTCCAGAAAAGAGCTTAGTTGGCGGGGTGTGAGTGCCGCTTACCTAGCCTGTCAGGACCAGATTTTCGGGATATTAATTTCTCAAAAACGGACCTTGTGCTCACCAGCCCCAGGATTACTGTTAGCTGATGAGGCACAAACTTATTACAGAAATTCCAAGCAAATTACAGAATATGTAGTACAAGACCATTCTGGCCTATGAGTACAACAAATGGTTTCTAGTGGCTGATGGAGGAAGCGGTTTGTGGTCTTTCAACGTCTATGGGACTCCAATTCCCACAGGAACAGCTGACCTGGATAACTCCTATCTTCGTGAGGCTTTTGTTACCATTTCGTGGGTTCCGGGGCTGACATCGCAACGCTCCTCTCCAAGCAAGAAATCTGGCCAAGACAATAGCCAGGGACAAGCCAGTGAGTACTTTGAATGTACTCACAAACATTATGAACATGGGTATAATATAACAAATGATAATCATGCTCTAAAATATTCTATGATCGCAACGTCAGTCATGAAATAAAATCCATGATGTACGTAAGCAAGTTATTCACATAAAATACGAATAATGCAATTAGAGAGTAGAGATAGAATGCCTCAGTCGGGCGTCTGAGCGACACCACATAAAGGGCTTATAAAGTAAACAAATAACAAGCATGCCACAGTTGGGCGTCTCAGCGACACCACATAAAGGGCTTATAAAGTAAATATCACGGTGAATATCCAGGAGGTAGAACCGTCCCAAGGATACTCAAAAAAAGAAATTCAAATAATATAAAGGGTTAGTCCATAATCATCATGAGTCACAAGTCATAATCCATGTTCTGGTTTAGCAGTTTTTCCTCCGAAGACCGACACCAAGACCGACACTTGACCCAACCCAGACTGTAGTCCTTAACCATGGACACGGCTATTAAAATAGATATAATCTCTACAGAGGGTGTACTCTTTACCCACGAGTAACGGATTCCGTTAGTCCATCAGGACTAATTCCGCCTACGGTCTTTTAGTTGTAAACACACCTGACCGCACACACCAGCCTGACTTACCGGTGTCTGGAATCACCCACGACACTCGTTAAGCAAAACTCTAAGTGGGGAGGCTACAACCTCGAGTAGCATGGGATCACAAAATTTATAATGCGCGCAAGCTAGGGGAGCTACCCCCTCGGCTACAATCGGAAACACCCATGCCCCCGGACCAGGTGGCATGCCTATCGGATGCAGCTGGTATCTTCCACCATGGCCTCTCTGTACAGTGTGTGCTAGAAAGGGGTTGACAACTTACTGAACCGTACCCTACCTACGGTAGGGACAAGTGGTAGTACAAAACAAGTATGGGGGTTACTAGAACAAGACTTGTTGGGGATATGACTATTTGTGTAAGCCGCCCAGGAGGGGCCGGGTTACGCAAAGAAGACTCACCAGAAAGAAGCCCAAGATCAACCATGAAGATGGCGGTTCAGTAAAGGGCTTAAGGCCCACCGGCAACTTAAGGCCCATTGTAATAAACCGCCGTAATGGCATGACTTGTATCATAAGGTAGATTTAACTAGTCACCGAGCCGGACACTATTATAAGCCGGCCGGGACTCTGCAGGCCACAGGGCATCAACCCGTGTATATAAGGGGACGACCTGCTAGCAGCTTAGGGCAAGAAACAACTCATCGAGAGCCGGGCATAGCGTATCTCGCTCCCTGGTCATCGAAATATCAATACAACCCAACTAGACGTAGGCCTTACCTTCACCGTAAGGGGCCGAACTAGTATAAAACCTCTCATGTCCTTTGTCCCGATTAACCCCTTCAAGCTTCCTAGTTGCGATGGCTCCACAACTAAGTCCTTTCACGAGGACATCTGACGTGACAATTCCACGACAGTTGGCGCCCACCATGGGGCCAGCGCACGGTGGATTTGAGTTCTTGAAGGGCAACTTCGAAGGGCTCAAGGGATACGTAGTGGGCCGGATGACCAAGAGTCGTCGCGGCAAGATCTACATCGACGACGAAGGCTGGGGTCCCAACGCCAGCTCAATTGAGTACGGATACCAGGTCCCCTTCGGCGGAATCCACGTCTTCATTGGCCGGATCGGTGAGCCGGGCCCTGAGCCGGACAACTGCACCGACCTCGTCGAGACGGCTCAGCGTGTGAGGAAGACCCGGACTCAACCTGTCATGAAGCGTGCCTTCGTGGGCTGCGTCCATGGAGAAGAACTTTCTGAAGGATCTGAAGATAGGGGTGAGATGGCCGTCCTCTCGGACGGTGATTCGTCCACCGGCTCAACAGATTCGTTGTATCAGGTGCAAGACGGCGCGCTCGGGGGCTGTTCCGATGGCATCAGTATTCCGGACCCCTATGAGCCGCCAAGATGGCAGGAATCTTCATGGCTGGAACTCAGCCCGGCTCTAACTCTACGGCGGCTGCAACAATAACATCCGGAATAGGACAGTCGGGGCAGGTGGCCCTGTGCGCCCGCCGGCTCAGGTGCTGATAGACCTCATGGATAAGCTTACGACCCTGTTAACCGCCACGGTTATTCCTGCGAATAAAGATGAGCATGACGCGGAGGTGGCACGGGTGCATGAGGAGATAGCTCAGGCCAAGGAGGCCTTGGCAGCTGAGGATACTAGACTAGCTACAGAGCGGGCGGCTCTCGACACCCGGGCACAACGGTTGCAGTCAGAAGCTTACCAGCTCATGATGAGCTTAAACGCATCCAATGAGGTAATGAGGAGGAGACACCAGAAAACCCAATCCCATTTACCTCCGAATTACGACCCTCGGGTTCTTTTCGCTACACCCGGAGCCGGCCCAAGTAACCCGCCAGATGCCAATCAGTGTATGACAGCCGGAACAGGAGGACCGGCTCAGCCTCGAGAGATGCCACCTCCTCATATGAGCATAGCACCGCTGCGTTATGTGCCGGTGCCGGAGGGTCACTTTTCTAACCCCATGGAGAACTTAATCGCGGCTTCGGCGCGCTTGGCGGCTCTGCCCATGGACGGTGATGACCCGACAGCGGTGGAGACCCGGAGGGTCAGAGAGCTTCTCCAGACGGCCCTGGCTCAGCAAGAGACCTATTCTTACAGCAGAGACATGAGTCATTCAACTCCTCCTCCTTGGTTAGCACCGCCTCGTCAGAACTGGAGCCCGAGTTACAGCAGGCACATGGAGTCAGAAGCTTTGTCAAGCAACGCCCAACGTCGTAACCAACACAGTGGCTATAACCCGGTGCAAGACCGAATACGTCAGGAGAACGAGCGGGCGGCTCAGCTGGCGGCTCATCAGGATATCCCAGAGTATCCAACGACTTCTATTGAGGCGGGAGTAGCCACTAGAACCGGTGGTGTTCCTTGTTTGTTACCGGATTTGCGCAACGTGCGTCTGCCCAAGGACTTCAAGGGACCTCAAAAGATGCCGAATTACACGGCCGACTTACAGCCCGGAGCATGGATCGAGAGTTATGAGATGGCCATGGAGCTGTTGGAAGTCAGTGACGCGGCAATGGCTAAATATTTCACCATGATGTTAGATGGAACGGCCCGGTCTTGGTTAAACGGTTTGCCACCCAATTCCATTGGTTCATGGGAAGAGTTAAAATCCCGGTTCATCCAGAACTTCAAGGACACCTGTAAGCAATCTATGTCGATTGTGGACTTGACGAATTGTAAGCAGGGGGAAGGTGAATCCACCACCCATTGGGTACACCGGGTCAAGGAGATAATTCATTCATCTGATAAGATGGATGCCGGCTCTGCAGTCCTTATGTTGGAGAAGAATTGCAGCTTTGAGCCGCTGAGGCAGAAACTGGGGCGCCTTAAACGTGACTGCAAGGATATGGGTACGCTGATGGCGACTTTAGTTAAATATGCCGATTCTGATAGTACCAAGGATCCCGCGTCTGACGATGAGAAGACAGGGAAGGGAGAAAGGAACGGCAATGGAAAGGGTCAATAGCATAACCCGGGGAATCAAAGCGGCAATAAGCGTAAGGTGGATGGTAACCCGGAGTTTGTGGCCAATGCCAATGCGCAAGGTAACAATCAGAGACGTAAAGGTAAACCGCCTCGATCCGGCGGGTCAGGCCCATCTCTTGAGCAGCTGCTCAATGAGCCCTACCCGAGACACAGCACCCGGGAGCGCCCCGCCACACACCTATGGAAGGATTGCGCGATCATGAAGGCATTTAAAAATTCCAACACCTTTGATGGCAGTCATGGATCTGGCGGCGGCTTAGGGGCTGGCGGTTTTCATGGCCCGGGCGGCGGTTCAAATTCCGGCTTTCAGGGGCATCCAGGCGGTAATAGTCAGCAACAGTCTGGTCAAGGAGGGCAACAGCAGCAGTAGTCGGGTTATCAAAGCCATCCGAAGCAGTTGAGTGGTGGGCAGTATCACGTGTTTACCACTAGCTTATGTAAACGTGACCAGAAGGTTCATAAGAGGGCTGCCAATTCTGTTGAGCCGGCAATTCCTCGTTATTTGAGGTGGTCAGAACAACCCATTATATGGAGCAGAGAGGATCACCCTCCACGGGTCGATAATCCGGGTCAGTTAGCCTTGGTGGTAGCACCCCAGGTTGGTGGATATAAATTCACTAAGGTACTCATGGACGGTGGTAGCACCATCAATATCCTCTACTACAAGACCTTTCAGCACATGGGGTTGACTGAGAAGAATCTGAGAACATCCAACACTGTTTTCCATGGGGTGGTTCTGGGTAAGTCGGCTTACCCAGTTGGTAAGATTGAATTAGAGGTGGCCTTTGGAGATGAGTACGACTCCAGGGCTGAGAAATTGACGTTTGAAGTGGTTAAAATCAGGAGTCCATATCACGCTCTGTTTGGGCGACCAGCTTATGCTAAATTCATGGCATGGCCGTGTTACGTTTACTTATAGCTCAAGATGCCGGGTTACAAGGGCACCATCACTGTGCATGGGAGTCGGAAGGTGGCCTTGGAATGTGAAGAAGGTGACGCGGCTTACGCTGAGTCTGCCTGTGCTGCGGAGGAGCTTAAATCTATCAAGACAATGTTGACCCGGCGGATATGACCTCCCTCAAGAAACCAACTACTGAGCATGACCCGGCGTTGAAGTTTAAATCGGCCGCTGAGACAAAGGTTGTTGACTTTACCCTAGGAGATGCCTCTAAGCAGTTCCGTATCAGTGCCAATTTGGATCCTAAATAGGAAAGCGCGCTCATCGAGTTCATCCGTGAGAACCGGGACATCTTTGCATCGAAACCTTCTGACATGCCGGGTGTACCGAGGGAACTCGCTGAGCACACTCTCAATATTGATCCAAAGTATAAACCGGTCAGGCAGTTTCTCTGACGGTTCAACGAAGAGAGACGAAAAGCTATTGGGGAAGAGGTCACCCGGCTCTTAGCGGACAGGTTTATTGTTGAAGTTTTTCACCCGGAGTGGTTGGCTAACCCGGTGTTAGTGCTTAAGAAGAACGGCACTTGGCGAATGTGTGTGGACTGCACGGACTTAAACAAGGCTTGTCCGGCTGATCCCTTTGCTCTCCCCCGTATTGATCAAATCATTGATGCTACGGCAGGTTGTGAACATTTGAGTTTTTTGGATGCTTACTCTGGTTATCATCAGATCAAAATGGCAGTTAAGGACCAGGAGAAGACGACTTTCATCACTCCGTTTGGAGCCTTCTGTTATGTATCTATGCCATTTGGACTCAAAAGTGCCCAGGCGACTTATCAGCGGTGTGTGCAGAACTGTTTGCACGATCAAATTGGACGTAATGTTCATGCTTACGTAGATGACATTGTGGTGAAGTCCATAGAAAAGGAAACCTTGATATCTGACTTGAAAGAGACCTTTGATAATCTCCGGGTTTACAAGATGATGCTTAACCCGGCCAAGTGTGTGTTTGGTGTACCTCCAGGTAAACTCTTAGGTTTTCTGGTGTCGAACAGAGGCATTGAAGCTAATGCGGAGAATATTAAGGCGATTACCTCTTTGGCTAAGCTGGCGTGCATCAATGATGTTCAGCGACTGGCGGGTCGTGTTGCTGCTTTAAGCCGGTTCATAAGCCGGTTAGGTGAGAAGGCCCTTCCATTATATCAGATGATGAAGAAAACTGACACTTCTGTCTGGAGTGAGGCCGCTGATGCTGCTTTTGAAGACTTGAAGAGACAATTGTCTGAACCGCCGGTTCTCGCGGCTCCAATTGATAAAGAGCCTTTGCTACTGTATGTGGCTGCCAATTCATGAGCCGTCAGTGTTGCCATCGTGGTGGAGCATAAGGAAGCTGGCAAGGAGCATCCGGTTCAATGGCCGGTTTACTATATCAGTGAGGTGCTCATTGAGTCTAAACAAAGGTATCCACATTGGCAGAAACTCGTTTATGGAGTGTTTATGGCCAACCGGAAGTTGAAGCAGTACTTTCAAAGTCATCCTATAACTGTGGTAAGTTCTGCCCCTTTGGGAGACATCATCCAGAATAGGGAGGCCACAGGACGAGTCGCCAAGTGGGCTATTGAGCTTGGGCCTCACGGTTTGAAGTACATGCCACGTACTACTATTAAGTCTCAGGACTTGGTGGACTTTATCAATGATTGGACAGAGTTGCAGGCACCTGAGGAGAAGCCGGATAACACATATTGGACTATTCATTTTGACGGGTCCAGGCAGCTGGAAGCTCGGGGGCGGGAGTTGTTTTAACTTCCCCTTGAGGTGACAAATTTTGTTATGTACTCCGGCTTATGTTTCCATGTACTAAAAAAGCAGCTGAGTACGAGGCCTTACTCCATGGTCTCCGGATGGCTAAAGAGATGAACTTAAGCCGGGTAAGGTGCTTGGGCGACTCAGATCTCGTGGCTCAACAGGTGTTAGGCAAGTGGGATTCTAAGGATCCCCTTATGGCGGCTTATCGTTGTGAAGTAGATGTTGTGGCTGGTCACTTCAAGGGTTATCAAGTGGAGCACATTGATCGACGGAAGAATGAGGCGACTAATGCTTTAAGGCGGTTGGGATGTCAACGTAAGCCGGTACCGCCTAACACCTTTCTCGATATTTTGCATAACCCTTCTATCAAGGTGCCTACCGAGGAAGAGTTAGTGGTGCCAGACCCGGAGGCACAGCTGGTGGCGGCCCTTCATGTTATCCCGGATTGGACAGTGCCCTATTTGGTTTATATGACCCGGGGTGAGTTACCTGAGGATGAGACCTTGGCAAGACAAATCGTCAGGCGCTCCAAATCCATGACGATTGTTAATGGCAAGTTACATCACCTAAGTGTAACTGGGGCGTTTCAACGCCGTGTGTCGCCTGCAGAGGGACAAGAGATACTTCGTGAGATTCATGAAGGAGATTGTGGTCATCATGCCGGTTCAAAATCTCTTGTGGCCAAGGCTTTCCGTCATGGTTTCTACTAGCTCGCGGCTCATGCTGATGCGGAGGATCTGGTCAGTAAATGTGACGGTTGTCAGAAGTTCTCACGGCGTGCTCATGTGCCAGCTCAAGAATTAAGGATGATCCCAATTACTTGGCCGTTCGCAGTCTGGGGGCTTGACATGGTTGGACCTTTCAAAAGGTCTAAGGATAAAAAGACACATCTCCTGGTGGCAGTGGATAAGTTTACAAAGTGGGTTGAGGTGGAGCCAGTCAGTAAGTGTGATGCGGCCACAATAGTTCAGTTCATGAAAAAGGTGATCTTTCGTTTTGGTTTCCCACACAACATTATAACTGATAATGGCACAAATCTCTCCAAGGGAGCCATGGAAGAGTTTTGTCAACGAGAACATATCCGGCTTGATGTTTTGGCTGTTTCTCATCCTCAATCCAATGGTCAAGCGGAAAGAGCTAATCAAGAGATCCTAAAGGGTATCAAGCCCCGGCTCTTTGTCCCCTTAAAACGGACTCCGGGTTGTTGGGTGGAGGAGTTACCATCTGTGCTATGGAGCATCAACACTACGCCTAACAGATCTACGGGATACACACCTTTCTTCATGGTCTATGGAGCAGAGGCAGTTCTGCCAAGTGACATCCGACATGACTCACCCCGCGTGGCGGCTTACGTTGAGGCGGATAATGAAAAGGCTCGTCAGGATGCACTTGACTTGTTGGATGAGGAGCGAGACTTGGCAATAGCCCGCTCGGCGATTTACCAGCAAGACCTGCGCCGCTATCACAGCCGCTGGGTTAAGAGCAGAACCTTTCAGGAAGGTGACTTGGTACTCCGGCTCATCCAAGATCAATCTGACATGCACAAGCTATCTCCTCCTTGGGAAGGACCTTTTGTGGTCAGCAAAAATCTGAACAACGGGTCATATTACCTCATTGACGTTCGAGAGCACAAAGAGTCACTTAAGTCGGAGGAGGAGACCCGCCGGCTGTGGAATATTGCCCATCTTCGTCCTTACTATACTTGAGCCACCGGCTCTTAAGATGTATATATTTTTGACGATGTACATATTATATAAAGCAATAAAGCAGGACCTCTGTCCTTTTTTCCCTCAAAGAATGTTTTTATGTCTTCTTTGTCAGGTGGCGGAAACTACCAGCAGGGAGCGGATCATATCTGAATCCGGCTTTCCCTTTGGTCCGGCTTATGATCATATCTGAATCTAGCCATGATCACTTGGGGGCTTCCTGTTCAAACATAGGTCGTATTCGAACCAAAGAGAACATAGCTGTCGATACCCACTTGATCAGCATACTGCCAAACCCACTTGGGGGCTTCTTGATCATATTTGAATCACAACTTAACTCCTTTGGGTCTGACGTGGATCGTATTCGAATCAGCATCATTAAACAACTCTTATGGTCACTTGGGGGCTTCCTGTTCAAACATGGGTCATATTCGAACCAAAGAGAACATAGCTGTCGATACCCACTTGATCGGCATCGCCAAAGCCACTGGGGGCTATATGATCGTATCCGAATTTTAGCTTAACCCCTTTGGAACAGTTTACTGATCGTATTCGAATCAGAAGCCTGTGAATGTTGTTTATTATTTATCATAAGTATAACTATTTTGAATATCTTGAGACCTTCTGGAAAGCATTATGAGATGGTTTTTCGTCTCTTTCGGCTTACATTTTGATCCTCCCAGGTTGTTAAGTACCAGATGAACATCATGCAAGCAGGAAAGATTATCAAAGGGCTCGCAGGTATGCTATTTTATAGTCATAAACCGGCCTATGTATGGTGACTTTGGTTCGTGTTCCGGGTTATCAACACTTTATGTGATCCCCGGTATGATAAACCGCTAAGGGAGTTTTCGTTTGTTTCATGTGCAGGATAAGGCAAGAAAATCTAACATCAAGGAGATAAACGATCAACATAAGCTGGAAATATACAACAATGGCGGCTTACGAAAGTATTAAAGCGCCATAAACATGCGCGAAGGCATGACAAACATTGAGAGGTTTTTTCTATCCTATTACAAGACTCCCCGAGTCTGAATAAGTGAAGCATTGCTTTTGCAAAGTTATAAAATGCCTGGCGGCTCATTCCTTCGGCGGGCTTGAAGACTCCGGGTTATCCTTCTCCGCCTCTCCGTCGGTTGCTTTGTCCTGGAAGATGGACGAGGCCCAGTCAGTGCCACTCAAGGCTTCAAACTCAGCCTCATCATCTATTAAACCGGCCGGGTCCACTTCGGGGGCAAAGGTATGCTTACGCGTTGGAGGGATCATGCTGACTTGGTCATATGGAACGTTTGGGATTCTCCGGTTCTCGCTGTTATAACCCGGCGAATACTTAGTAAGATCAATATCATTCCCAATAAGGGTAGCCAAGGGACGTACGACTTTGACACAGCCGGTGAAATCTTGATCATCAAATGCAGTACCGTCATCCTTAAGGCTCGGATATCCAAGAGAGAGATCTGCTAAGTCAAGTTCTGGCGTCCATGCTTTTGCGCGGCTCAAAGCGGCTACGGCTCCAGCTCTTGCAGATGCCCACCTTAAATCCTGAATTCGCTGAGGTAGCACAGCGAGATGCTTCAGCACGTCTTGTAAAAGGCGGGGAGGAGTGTTTGATAAGGCTACAATGGCCAAGGCACATTGTGACCCAGAGTATAGCTGTTCCACTAAGGTGTAAACTGCTTTAAGCTTGATCAGCATGTTTTGCTTAAGGTTGGTACTCCTAGGTCCTATGTATGCACCAACATAACAGTCAGCCGGAGGTCACTATTACAATAGTCATTGGAAGATTACAATGTTTGAGGTTTTGCACGGTAACTTACCAAAGATGGCTGAGACCATTTGAGATATCTGTCGTTTTAAGTCGGATAGCTCAGTTGTTGCCTCTGCAAGAGATGCTTCTGCTGTCTCGGCCCGAGTCACCAGTGAAGCCCTCTCATCAGCCCAAGCTTTCTTCTCTGATTCAAAAAATTTCTTCAACTTCTCATTTTCAGAGACACTGAATTCAAATTTGGAGTTAGCTTTCTGAGTTTCAAGCTCTTGAATTTTCAGTTGGTTCTTCAGGTCAGGAAGCTCCGACTCAAATTGACTTATGGTGGCCTCCATTGACACCAGGTTATGGTAAGGATCACGGTAAGGTAACATTCAAACTCCCAAGAATTTTACAAGTAAAGATACTTGGCACTTGGGGGCTAATGTATGCTGAAGAAATTTTAATCCTACCATACCGGGTCACACATATTAAGTCTCAAGCACTTTACAAGTAAAGATACTTGACCCTTGGGGGCTAATGTATATCGCAAATTTAAAACTATCATGTTATAACCGGGTTAAATATATTCTCTTTGAGCCGGACAAATAAACAGTAAGCAGATTTCTAAGTCTACAACATATTATTTCATAAGCAATAGACTTGGGGGCTGGTACAGTAAGTAAGATTCAGGAAAATAGCATAAGTTATACCTCAGATTTGTGCTGTATTTGTTTCACCATGTCAATTTCCAGGTCATGACTATTGTGCACTTGGTTCAGATAGCCCGAGACTATATCACCAATGCTTAAGTGAGTATAGTTAGTGATGTCCTGTTTGGCTTTTCGACGTTCGGCAAATTCTTCCTTGGCAGTGCATTGGGCAAGAACAGTAGGCCGCCCCGGTTCAACAAATTGACTTTTCAGAAATACAACGTCCGGGTCAGTCGTCTTGGCCGGGCTAGGAACTTCCGGGTTATCAGAATTGTGGATAACATCTTCTTCAGGTGGGTCAGAGGTTGGCACCGGAATATCAAGTCGGTTCAGGCAGAGGCTGATGGGTGGAGCTAGCAGGAGCGGACGAGTGCAGCGCTCGTTTAATGACAACCGGGTCTTGAGACGGCTTATTTTTCCTCGCCTTCTTGCTGGGCTTCACTTGCAGGCTGTCAATAAAGGAAGAAGGATGAGTATTAAAGCATAAAGTACGGTAAAACTTAAGGTAAGAAAGGTTACATTACCCGGGAGCCGTTTTGAAAGCCGGCATGTTTGATTGCATAGACTCATTGGAAGAAGGAGAGGTATTCTGATAATTGGAGTCAGATGAATTGAGAGGTTGATGAATCAAACCCGCCAAAGGTAAAACAGAACGTAAATCGGAGATAACCTCGGTCCGGCGCTTGCTGGTTGCATCGGGTAAGCCGGAGGAGAGTTCTGCGTCTTGATTGGCCCGAGTCTGCCTCCGGTTCTCAAGCTGTTGTTGCTTCAAAAGAAATTGAGGATCTAGGTGTGAAAATCGTACTTTCCGGATCACCCTTTGGGTTTTATGTTTTGGCAAAGGCTCTGAGTCGGAGGAGATTATAGTTACCTCTTCTTCAACTGCTTGACTGTTCCCTGTATCCTCCTAAAAGGATTGAATGCCAGTAAAATAACGACAAGGGAGTTAAGAAAGTTAAAGGATTACCTCTTCATCATCCGAAGAACTATCATCCAATTTGAATAAGTCGGAGGCGCTGGGTTTCTTCTTATTTGAGGTGCCCGTCTTGGTGGTCTTCCTTTCGGTTTTCTTGGCTGCCCTAGCTTGTTTGGCAGCCTCGTGGTCATACTTGACCTTCCAGAAATTATCACCGGCCTGTGGAAAAAGATAAAGAATTATAAGTACAAAGGAGGTAAACATGTTAAAGAATATTTATTAAGATTGGTAACTCACTGCAGGGGCCGGGTTCTTTTTGCAGAAGGGAAGTAAACCGAAGGCATTGCTAGTAACAGTGCTCTCCTTCAGCAGTGACTGGGTTGTAGCATCCACCACATCATCTGGTAAATCGTCAGGACTATGACGCATTGGATCGTCCTTTTCGCCTGTGTAAGTACACATTAAGCCGGAGCGGCGGCTTAATGGTTGTATTCGCCAAGTGACCCAGACTCGGACCAGATCGATGCCATTTAAACTATTTCCCAAAAGAGCTTTAATCTTCTTGATGGTGGGATTAAGAGGCAGACGTTCAACAGTGGTCAGTTTATCCGCCAGTGGATGATTGGACTCAAGGCGCAGGGCGCGAAAGCCGGGCAGAGGCTTCTCATCAGCCGGAGAAGTGTCCTGACAATAGAACCATGTCTGGTTCTAATCTTTTGGGTGACTCGGCAGCTCAGCATAAGGAAAAAGGCAGTCTCTCCCTCGCTGGATCGAGATACCGCCAAGCTCAAGACTAGGCCCGTTGGCACATTCATTCTGCCGGTTCAAGTAAAAAAGCTCTCTGAACAAAAGTAGACTTGGCTCCTCTCCCAGATACACCTCACAGAAGACTTGAAAATTGCAAAGGTTTGACATGGAATTGGGTCCAATGTCTTGAGGTCTAAGATCAAAGAAATTCAGAACTTCCCTGAAGAATTTTGAGCCGGGAGGGGAAAATCCCCGGCTCATGTGATCCATAAAAACTATCACCTCCCCTTCTTTGGGTTGAGGCTTCTCTTCAGACGGGTCAGGGGCACGATAAGACATGACCTCCTTCTTGGGCAGATGGCCAGACTTAACAAATTCAGCAAGTTTACTCTTGGTAACGATGGATGGGACCCAATTGCAGGTCACATGGGCCTTGGCTGCCTTAGGAGCCATGACAACAGTTGGCCTATGACAAAATAAGAAGATCCGTTTCAATTTTAAACCCGGGAGAAAAATCCTAATTATTCAAGGTGACGGCTTAATGAGGGGCCTAATGGTATAAGGATGACTGTGCAACAATATTTAAACCGCTACAAGTATCAAGAGTAGTTCAAAATTTTTAAGGTCATAAGAAGCAAGCAAGGCTCACAGGTCAGTGTCATTTGTTTAAGCCAGACACCTGGACAGTTGTGTTTAAGGGCATTTACTAGAAGAAGTTTCCCGGGTGATAAAAACAAGTTTCACAGATGACAGCTATTATTCTGGATCAAATTATTGCTCTAAAAAGAAAATTTTCTAGACCTAAAAACAGGCAGAGAAGTTCATACACTCGAAGAGGGTTTCCAAACAAGGGAAATGAGATCTGTTTCTATGCAAGATAGACACAAACACTTACCGCAGCAGTTCTACGTAGTTTTTACGATCTAAACAGGGCATTGGAGGTAAAAACTAGCGAGGGTTTGCGTCGGGCGGTGATGAACGCCGACGAACTCAACAAAGCTCCGATGCAGATCTAAGAAAGGGAAGGAGAGGAACTCACGGATGTGGACGAGCTGCAGAGGTTCACCGTCGATTTCTGGTCAGAGTCAGGTTGATGTAGTGGCCTGAGTCGGTGAAGACGAGGGGTTCGACGGCGGCGGCGGTGGAGCTCGAGAGGAAGCAAGAGGAAGAAGACGACTGGAAGACCTAAGTCGCGCCTATTTATAAGGAGGGAATTACTGAGATGACGCGGGAAACGAGGAGATAAGAATTATTATCCAGCGGCCCCGACGCCTCGATTTTTGGAACAATCAATAAAAGCAGAGATCCGTTGAAGGATACGATGGAATAGAAAAGGAGTTTAAGAGAGGATGACGTCACGCCGGGCTAAGACGGATCCAGAAGATGACGTCATGGCGGGTTAAAGAAAGCTCTCTACACAATCAGAAGACTGAAGATTTATTTTTCAAAGGTATTTTAAGATTGACATGAACAGGTTCAAATCAATCTGGGGCCTAATGTTGGGGATATAACTATTTGTGTAAGCCGCCCAGGAGGGGCCGGGTTACGCAAAGAAGACTCACCAGAAAGAAGCCCAAGACCAAGCATGAAGATGGCGGTTCAGTAAAGGGCTTAAGGCCCACCAGCGACTTAAGGTCCGTTGTAATAAACCGCCATAATGGCATGACTTGTATCATAAGGTAGATTTAGCTAGTCACCGAGCCGGACACTATTATAAGCCGGCCGGGACTCTGTAGGCCACAGGGCGTCAACCCGAGTATATAAGGGGACGACCTGCTAGCGGCTTAGGGCAAGAAACAACTCATCGAGAGCCGGGCATAGCGTATCTCGCTCCCTGGTCATCGAAACATCAATACCAACCCAACTAGACGTAGGCCTTACCTTCACCGTAAGGGGCCGAACTAGTATAAAACCTCTCGTGTCCTTTGTCCCGATTAACCCCTTCAAGCTTCCTAGTTGCGATGGATCCACAACTAAGTCCTTTCATGAGGACTCTGACGTGATAATTCCACGACAAGACTCGATCTACGGTCGGCTCAGGAGGTTTAAGTGTTACCTGCACGATTAGCATAACAAATAGGTTTCCGACCAACAGACAGAAGCACATCTCATCATACCTTACTATGCCATACCGGACACAACCGTCTCGACGAAGACCGGAGACAAACTCGTGTCTACCCAAGACAGAGGCTTTCCCGGCTTCCTTCCGATAGGCATGATAGGCATACGAGGGTGATTACTATCACATCGTATCAAATTACAATAGCACGGAATCATCAATATGCACTTATGAGTATGTTCATACCATCGCAAATAAAATAACGAAAACTCCGAGACGAGAGGTGTTGTAACCGTATCAAACAACACACGACAATATTACGCCAGGGTTCAGAATGCTTGCCTTCAAGTTGTGTAGAGGCAGGGTGCATCCTAAAGCTTTTGAAAATTTTCTTCTCTCTCCAAAAATCCTATTTAATTTTTTTTTGAATTAATACATAGTTTCAAACAGTACAAAAAAGTTTTCCGATTTTTTTTCAAATAAATCTGAAAATAAACTAGACAAAATTTGAGAGAGGTAGGAAAAAGAATCAACTCATTTGGAGCTATATTTTAAAATCTATGGCCAGTCAAAGTTTGGTCAAATTCTGTTTTTTAAAAATAATACAGAAAAAGGAAAAACGTTACGAACTAAAACATGTCGAAGACGTACTCTGTGTTTACGCCTTCACTTAGTCTAGCGTGGAATGGCGCGTGGGTCACTGACAGTGGGTCCAGGGAGCCCACTGTTCAGGTTTGACCAGTCGCCTCTCCCTCCTTTTCCTCTGCCCGAGCGTAGGCGGGACTCCGGCAATCGCCGTCGACGAACAGCGCTTCGCCGCGGGGTTCTGAGGGCGGGGATGGATCCGCCAGTCCAGGGCGGTCCTCCCGGTGGTCGAACGGCTGGCGGGGGTGAAGGGAGTCGCCGGCGGCGAGCTTCGCGGCGGAGATGGCTTCGGGACGATTTGGGGGTTCGGGCTATGGTGGCTCTCTGTCGCAGCTGGGGGTTTGGGCGGCTCCGCAAGACGAAGAGGAGTCGGATGGTGGAGCTGGATGGACCGGGGAGGGCCTGGTTGCGACGAATTGGACTGGAACGTGACGGCGGCCGAACTGACCGGAGGTGAGGAAGAAAGCCTCCCGCTGTCGCTTGCTGGCCGTGGGGCGCGCTAGTGGGGTGGTACGAGGTTGCCTGAGGGTCTGGACGGGTCCGGGGGTCTCTATTTATAGCGTAGCTATGTCAGTTCCGTGGTCGTGGATAAGAACGCCGGCGAACCGCCGTTCTATTGCTGCAGGAGGACGTGGCGGTGACGAGCGCTTGCAGACGAGTTTGTGGATGAGCTCGGACGGCTCTAGAGGGCAGCTGGCGCACGCGTGTGGCTCGGGCGGCGCCGTCCTTGGCAGGAGCTCACGGTGGCTGGCAGCTAGCCGCCGTGACCGACCTGACGGCGGCGCTGTGGGGCTCCAGGGGCGGCCTGGAGCGTTCTGGGGAGTGGATGACGACGGCCGTGGCTCTGCAGGTGAGCAAAGGCCAGGGGCCAGACGCAGCGACCCGTGCGCATGCACGTGCAAAACGCACGCTCTGGGCGCACCCAGCGCACGCACGCTACATGCTCGACGCAATGCCAGAGCGTGCTAGAGGGCTAGGATGAGGCTGGGGATTAGCAGGCATGGGTTAGGGTTAGCTAGGAGCTTAGTGGACAGGTTAGTTAGGTCAGAGGATCAAGTTTACAATGCTAACTAAAAACCATGCCAAAACTGGCCATGCACACAAGGTGTTCGACAGAATGCTAGAGGCATGTAGGCAGTTCTTGGGGTGGCCAAAATCTCCAGATCAGTGTCTCATTAGGTGTAGGAGATGGTGGCAAGGTTAGTTAGTCCAGACCAGAAACTTGTTAGTGCAAAAATTTGAGAAAACCAATTTTGGGCAGAAACTAAAGGCTATCATTTTATGGACCAAAAATACTCCCATGGGGCCACTCTTTTGGACTTAAGGGTTTGGTAGGGAGGACTATAAGCAGGAAAAAGAATCATGGGCAACAGAGCAACACAAAATGGAGTTGCAGTAGAAAATGCCAATCTGGTCCAGAGAGCAAAAGAGGATGTTTTGCTCAATTTTTGCAAAGATCATTCATGTGTTTTTGTGTAAAAATGAATTATATACATCTACTGTCATCTCCAAATACTTGGTAAATTTTTTAAAGAATTATTTAAAGGGGTTGTAGTGCAAGGTACCAACTGGACTAGTTTTGAAAACTTGGGGTAGAGCTCAAAACTTTCAATGAATAAAAGATGTTTTTTCTCCAGAGTGATGTAAAAACACCACATGACATCCCCAAATTTTGGTGAAAAATTTTAGATGCTTTTATCAAATGGTTGCAGTGCAAAAGAGGCTCTAACACTTATAAATATCACTTTAAAAGAATAAAGCTAAAAAAATAATTATGCAAATAAATCCACTGATAAAAGAATTGTTTTTTTCTTGAGAGGGTATACAAGTCCAATGATAATCTGGGAAAGTTTTTACTTGGGGCAAAAACTTCACAATATTAAGGAAAAAAGGGTTCTGAAATCAAAAGAAAATCCAGAAAGCAAAAATTTTAAACTCCTGGCAAAATTTTAATAATCAAAACATGGTTAAATTTTTGGGGTGTTACAACACTACCCCCCTTAAGAAAAAATCTCGTCCTCGAGATTTGATAAGGGTTGTTTTGAAAAAAATTTACTCCTACTATCACAAAAATAACCATCCTACTCATGTAATTAAAACGTAGCTACAGTGAGTGGGCAATAAGTGGTGCAAAACTACAGTGTGGCATGCTGGCGTTGCGTGAAAAAAAAATCTTCGGTAAATTTCTACCATTGGTTACAGTAAATTTAGAATAAACTTCCAAATTACTAAAAATACGCTGGTCGTACCCGAGAGCACAGTGCTCTCTGTGGCTGACAGGTGGACCCGGGGCCCACTGTCGGTCTCTTCCTCTACCTCTGGCTCTCTCTTCTTCCTCTCTCCCGCGCGCTTTCCCATGCTTTCTCCACCGGTGACATCTAGCTCGTAGGGCATCTAGGCCGTACTGCGGTAGTGCGCGGCGTGCTAGCTGCCGGCACAGCGTGCACTCACCTCGCCGGCCAGTGCGCTGTCGGCACTGCTCGCAGATTCGCCTCCGAACACCGGCGATCGAGCGACGAGCAGTGCTGGTGGACTTCGCCCACCGTACATCGGTCTCGAGCTATAAAACGACCAAGGTGCTTCTTTCTTCTTCCTGCACCTGACCTCGCTTCTTCTTCTCCTCCCCTCTCCTTCATTTCTGTCTGCAGGAGCTCGAGACGAGGCTCTAATGGCGGAGGTGATGCCGGACTGGTACGTGATCCTGATGTGCAGAGGGTTGGCAGCATTGCTGGGGTTCTCCGTGCTCCTGTGTGTGATGATCCTTGATGATCGTCGTGATGCTGCCGCTCGAGTGTTAGTTCTCCACGGTGGCGGTGATCACGAGGATTAGGCGCGGTCTCAGGTGCTAACTGCTGCCAGGGTGCCGGAGGTAACTTGTACCCGGGTATTTACTCACAAATCTCTCCCTCTGATACTGTGGGGTGTTAGGGAGGTGATTAGCTTGGTGCAAAAAGATTGTGCACGTGGATTTGCACTTGGTCAAGTGGTTGGGGTCGTGAGTCTGCTGTTATGGTGCTGCGTGAAAAAAAATTATGTCGTGAAGAAATACGTGTTGCAACAAATCAGGGAAAAAAATCTCACTTCAGGATTTACCGAGAGTGAAAACAGTTAAAAAAATTTTACCGTAGTAAAAATCACTCACATTGATTGAAACCAAAGATTCAATTCATCGCACAAATTTAGGATACCACACACAAGTTGCAACACATAAATAACTGCAGGGACAATAAACACAGCAATGACATCTACAATGATAATGGCAATTGGACAGGGCCCTGAGAAAAAGTCTCTGGAATTGGGGCACACTCTTCTTCTATCGGTGGATGTGGGTTGACCAGTCGATGAATGTGCCTTTCCTGGTTGGGCCTCAGTGGTCTGCCGATGGCGATCTGAGGATTCAAATCAGCAAGGCTCTGGAGACAACCCATTACTCGCTGGGTCAAACGCTCTTGAGCGATGACATACTGGGCAAGGTTGGCCAGTACTGGGTCTCTCTCGATTCGTCCATCGGGAAAAGATGCTACTTCTCCGGGTGCTGCCCAACTCGGGAAGTAATAATACCCTCGTTCGCTGGCATAGGGTACCGTGAATCGAAGGCGAGTAAGCGCTTCGTACGCAATGGCTTCTATGGCCATATGCAGAGTCGGCATAGATTTCCCCACGAAGGAGGCTTCCGTGGGGTCTTGGTTTGGGTTTGCGGGAGGGACGTGCACCACTGCCCAATATTTCGTGGTGGATGGGGTGATCCTCGATTTGAGCAACTCATACTGGGGTGGATGGATAGCACTCATGGTACTGCAGGTAAAGTCCCACAAAATTTTAACAAAGCTACCTGGAGTTGCATCTGGAGTTCTCAGATAAATACTAGGGCTCGACATGGCAATGGAAATGGTTGTGCGAGTGGTGCTCAAGGTGAGGAGTACTTGGTAAGGTCACGAGGTGGCCTTTTTATATAGCATTGAGGCTGGTTTATTTACCGTGGTGAAGGGTAACTAGTTTATCGAGTCTGCTCCATGGGGTCGGGGTCAATGCTACAGATATACATATCTCATAAAAGTGACGTATCACTGTGGGTGTCGTTGGTGTGGTTTTGGTAGCTGTGCCCAAACTTAAAATTGCAACCGCACGCTAACATATTTATGCAAGGCTACTATTTAAAACAGAGGCACACAAGCAGGCTGCGAGTATTTATGGTGATACAAGATCATACAATTTCAGGGCGTGGACATACTGAGACTCAGTACTACTCGAGTGACTTAGTCTACCTCGTTTATATCTAAGCGCGAGGCTTCTCCACGGGTTTCGCCGTCAGGATTAGCTGGAGGGGGTTGAGGGGGTGCAGGGTCGGGGTAGCGATGATGACCATCTCGGGGATTGTTGGCCACAATCCCGCTGGAGCGTGTTCCCAAAAGGCGATGAAGCACTTCTGGAGACACCAAAGTATTTTGGTCGATGGCCGGGGCAGTCCTCAAAGACTTGATCGGGTGTCCGAACAGCACGACTAGGTTGTCGGCGTCGGGCTCATCTTCTCCTCTTGCCGGGGCTCGGCGGACCAGCTCTCCACGAGTTGCGATCAGATCAAGGGTGATTTGATTGAACAGTTCCCCTAGTGCACCTACATAGCGCACCAGATGCAACAATGCAGGATTCGTCTCGTGATCTCCGTTGACAACCTGGGGTGGCCTACCATACCCGTCATGGCTGGGGTAGTAGTAGAATGAGCGACAGATAACTCTGGGCGACAAGTGCCGGAGTTGAACTATAGCCTCTCGAGCAGCTAGTTGGATGGCTTGTGGCTTAAAGGAAGTTGTCCTTCCGGTGAACCTGTAGGGGCGTTCTGGCGATAGACCCCTACCGTAGATGTGCACAGTGGCCCAGAATTGACGGCTCTCACCGCTCATGGGCCCTTGGTACACAACATATTCTGGGGGCTCCTCTAATGCAAAGGCACGGTGGGTGAGGCTTGCTAGCACGGTCACAAAACCTCCAAGGTTGTTTGTCATGGTTTCATTGTGCACGACGGGGCCAGGCATTATGGCTTGGTTTGGGGAAGAGGCTGTGTTGTGCTGTGTTGAGGTTAGCGTGCCCTTTTTATAGAAAAAGGGGACAGTCTTCCGTCGCACGCTTGCGAGTGAGACAATTTAGGTGTCGGTCACTGACGCGTGATCGACAGGCTAGGCTGATAGGTTTGGCACCGACTGCCAAAAGGTGTCGGGTCACTGAGGGGCTATCTTACGCGAGAAGCTTGGTCGGGGTTAGGTTATGGTCTGGTGGGTTGGTTAACCTAGGTTTTTTGACCTGGCTAAGGTAGGATTAGCCAATGGTCAGCCTGGCTCTGATATCAAGTTTGTCAGGACTGGATTTTCGGGATATTAATTTCCCAAAAATGGCCCTTGTGCTCACCAGCCCCAGGATTACTGTTAGCTGATGAGGCACAGACTTATTACAGAAATTCCAAGCAAATTACAGAATATGTAGTACAAGACCATTCTGGCCTATGAGTACAACAAATGGTTTCTAGTGGCTGATGGCGGAAGAGGTTTGTGGTCTTTTAGCGTCTATGGGACTCCAATTCCCATAGGAACAGCTGACCTGGATAACTCCTGTCTTCGCGAGGCTGTTGTCACCATCTTGTGGGTTCCGGGGCTGACATCGCAACGCTCCTCTCCAAGCAAGAAATCTGGCCAAGACAACAGCCAGGGACAAGCCAGTGAGTACTTTGAATGTACTCGCAAACATTATGAACACGGGTATAATATAACAAACGATAATCATGCTATGAAATATTCTATGATTGCAACGTCAGTCATCAAATAAAATCCATGATGTACGTAAGCAAGTTATTCACATAAAATATGAATAATGCAATTAGAGAGTAGAGATAGAATGCCTCAGTCGGGCGTCTGAGCGACACCACATAAAGGGCTTATAAAGTAAACAAATAACAAGCATGCCGCAGTCGGGCGTCTCAGTGACACCACATAAAGGGCTTATAAAGTAAATATCACGATGAATATCCAGGAGGTAGAACCGTCCCAGGGATACTCAAAAAAAGAAATTCAAATAATATAAAGGGTTAGTCCATAATCATCATGAGTCACAAGTCATAATCCATGTTCTGGTTTAGCAGTTTTTCCTCCGAAGACCGACACCAAGACCGACACTTGACCCAACCCAGACTGTAGTCCTTAACCATGGACACGGCTATTAAAATAGATATAATCTCTGCAGAAGGTGTACTCTTTACCCACGAGTAACGGATTCCGTTATTTCATCAGGACTAATTCCGCCTACGGTCTTTTAGTTGTAAACACACCTGACAGCACACACCAGCCTGACTTACCGGTGTCTGGAATCACCCACGACACTCATTAAGCAAAACTCTAAGTGGGGAGGCTACAACCTCGAGTAGCATGGGATCACAAAATTCATAACACGCGCAAGCTAGGGGAGCTACCCCCTCGGCTACAACCGGAAACACCCATGCCCCCGGACCAGGTGGCATGCCTACCGGATGCAGCCGGTATCTTCCACCATGGCCTCTCTGTACAGTGTGTGCTAGAAAGGGGTTGACAACTTACTGAACTGTACCCTACCTACAGCAGGGACAAGTGGTAGTACGAAACAAGTATGGGGGTTACTGGAACAAGACTCGATCTACGGTCGGCTCAGGAGGGTTAAGTGTTACCTACACGATTAGCATAACAAATAGGTTTCCAACCAACAGACAGAATCACATCTCATCATACCTTACTATGCCATACCGGACACAACCGTCTCGACGAAGACCGGAGACAAACTCGTGTCTACCCAAGACAGAGGCTTTCCCGGCTTCCTTCCGATAGGCATGATAGGCATACAAGGGTGATTACTATCACATCGTATCAAATTCCAATAGCACGGAATCATCAATATGCACTTATGAGTGTGTTCATACCATCGCAAAAAAATAATAACGAAAACTCCGAGACGAGAGGTGTTGTAACCATATCAAACAACACACGACAATATTATGCCAGGGTTCAGAATGCTTGCCTTCAAGTTGTGTAGAGGCAGGGTGCATCCTAAAGCTTTTGAAAATTTTCTTCTCTCTCCAAAAATCCTATTTAAATTTTTTTGAATTAATACATAGTTTCAAATAGTACAAAAAAGTTGTCTGAATTTTTTTCAAATAAATCTGAAAATAAAGTAGACAAAATTTGAGAGAGGTAGGAAAAAGAATCAACTCATTTGGAGCTATATTTTAAAAGATATGGTCAGTCAAAGTTTGGTCAAATTCTGTTTTTTAAAAATAATACAGAAAAAGGAAAAATGTTTCGAATTAAAACACGTCGAAGATGTACTTTGTGTTTACACCTTCACTTAGTCCAGCGTGGACTGGCACGTGGGTCACTGACAGTGGGTCCAGGGGGCCGACCGGTCAGGTTTGACCAGTCGCCTCTCCCTCCTTTTCCTCTGCCCGAGCGGAGGCGGGACTCCGGCGATCACCGTCGACGAATGGCGCTTCCCCGCGGGATTTTGAGGGCGGGGATGGATCCGCCAGTCCAGGGCGGTCCTCCCGGTGGTCGAACAGCTGACGGGGGTGAAGGGAGTCGCCGGCGGCGAGCTTCACGGCGGAGATGGCTTCGGGACGATTTGGGGGTTCGGGCTATGGTGGCTCTCCGTCGCAGCTGGGGGTTTGGGCGGCTCCGCAAGATGAAGAGGAGTCGGGTGGTGGAGCTAGATGGACGGGGGAGGGCCTGGTTGCGACGAACAGGACTGGAACGTGGCGGCGGCCGAACTGGCCGGAGGCGAGGAAGAAGGCATCCCGCCGTTGCTTGCTGGCCGTGGGGCGCGCTAGTGGGGTGGTACAAGGTTGCCTGAGGGTCTGGACGGGTCCGGGGGTCTCTATTTATAGCATAGCTACATCGGTTCCGCGGCCGTGGATAAGAACGCTGGTGAACCGCCGTTCTATTGCTGCAGGAGAACGTGGCAGCGACGAGCGCTTGTAGACGAGTTTGTGGATGAGCTCGGACGGCTCCAGAGCGCAGCTGGCGCACGCGTGTGGCTCGGGCGGCGCCGTCCATGGCAGGAGCTCACTGTGGCTGGCCGCTAGCCGCCGTGGCCGACCTGACGGTGGCGCTGTGGGGCTCCAGGGGCGGCCTGGAGCGTTCTGGGGAGTGGATGAGGCCAGGGGCCAGACGTGGCGACCCGTACGCACGCACGTGCAAAACGCACGCTCTGGCATGCCCAGTGCACGCACGCTACGTGCTCGACGCAATGCCAGAGCGTTCTAGAGGGCTAGGATGAGGCTGGGGATTAGCAGGCCTGGGTTAGGGTTAGCTAGGAGCTTAGTGGACAGGTTAGTTAGGTCAGAGGATCAAGTTTACAATGGTAACTAAAAACCATGCCAAAATGGGCCATGCACACAAGGTGTTCGACAGAATGCTAGAGGCATCTAGGCAGTTCTTGGGGTGGCCAAAATCTCCAGATCAGTGTCTCATTAGGTGTAGGAGATGGTGGCATGGTTAGTTAGTCCAGACCAGAAACTTGTTAGTGCAAAAATTTGAGAAAACCAATTTTGGGCAGAAACTAAAGGCTATCATTTTATGGACCAAAAATACTCCCATGGGGCCACTCTTATGGACTTAAGGGTTTGGTAGGGAGGACTATAAGCAGGAAAAAGAATCATGGGCAGCAGAGCAACACAAAATGGAGTTGTAGTAGAAAAGGTCAATCTGGTCCAGAGAGCAAAAGAGGATGTTTTGCTCAATTTTTGCAAAGATCATTCATGGGTTTTTGCGTAAAAATGAATTATATACATCTACTGTAATCTCCAAATACTTGGTAAATTTTTTAAAGAATTATTTAAAGGGGTTGTAGTGCAAGGTACCAACTGGACTAGTTTTGAGAACTTGGGGTAGAGCTCAAAACTTTCAATGAATAAAAGATGTTTTTGCTCCAGAGTGATTTAAAAACACCACATGACATCCCCATTTGGGTGAAAAAATTTAGATGCTTTTATCAAATGGTTGCAGTGCAAAAGAGGCTCTAACACTTATAAAAATCACTTTAAAAGAATAAAGCTAAAAAAATAATTATGCAAATAAATCCACTGACAAAAGAATTGTTTTTTCCTTCAGAGGGTATACAAGTCCAATGATAATCTTGGAAAGTTTTTACTTGGGGCAAAAACTTCACAATATTAAGGAAAAAGGGGTTCTGAAATCAAAAGAAAATCCAGAAAGCAAAAATTTCAAACTCCTGGCAAAATTTTAATAATCAAAAAATGGTTAAATTTTTGGGGTGTTATATAGCCTCCCCGGCAACGGCGCCAGAAAACAGCTTGATGTCTACTACACAACCTTCTTCTTGTAGACATTGTTGGGCCTGCAAGTGCACAAGTTTGTAGGACAGTAGCAAATTTCCCTCGAGTGGATGACCTAAGGTTTATCATTCCGTGGGAGGCGTAGGATGAAGATGGTCTCTCTCAAACAACCCTGCAACCAAATAACAAAGAGTCTCTTGTGTCCCCAACACACCCAATACAATGGTAAATTGTATAGGTGCACTAGTTCGGCGAAGAGATGGTGATACAAGTGCAATATGGATGGTAGATATAGGTTTTTGTAATCTGAAAATATAAAAACAGCAAGGTAACTAATGATAAAAGTGAGCGTAAACAGTATTGCAATGATAGGAAACAAGGCATAGGGTTCATACTTTCACTAGTGCAAGTTCTTTCAACAATAATAACATAGATAGATCATATAACAATCCTCAACATGCAACAAAGAGTCACTCCAAAGCCACTAATAGCGGAGAACAAACGAAGAGATTATGGTAGGGTACGAAACCACCTCAAAGTTATTCTTTTGGATCAATCTATTCAAGAGTTTGTACTAGAATAACACCTTAAGACACAAATCAACCAAAACCCTAATGTCACCTAGATACTCCATTGTCACCTCAAGTATCTGTGGGCATGATTATACGATATGCATCACAGAATCTCAGATTCATCTATTCAACCAACACAAAGTACTTCAAAGAGTGCCCCAAAGTTTCTACTGGAGAGTCAAGACGAAAACATGTGCCAACCCCTATGCATAGGTTCATGGGCGGAACCCGCAAGTTGATCACCAAAATATACATCAAGTGGATCACGTGATATCCCATTGTCACCACAGATAAGCACGGCAAGACATACATCAAGTGTTCTCAAATCCTTAAAGACTCAATCCGACAAGATAACTTCAAAGGGAAAACTCAATTCATCACAAGAAAGTAGAGGGGGAGAAACATCATAAGATCCAACTATAATAGCAAAGCTCGCGATACATCAAGATCGTGCCATAGGGAGAACACGAGAGAGAGAGAGAGAGAGATCAAACACATAGCTACTGGTACATACCCTCAGCCCCGGGGGTGAACTACTCCCTCCTTGTCATGGAGAGCGTCGGGATGATGAAGATGGCCACCGGTGAGGGATCCCCCCCCCTCCGGCAGGGTGCCAGAACGGGCTCCCGGGACGTTTTTGGTGGCTATAGAGGCTTGCGGCAGCGGAACTCCCAATCTATCTTCGTCTTCAATGGTTTTAGGGTATATGGGAATATATAGGCGAAAGAAGTCGGTCGGGGGAGCCACGAGGGGACCACGAGACAGGGGCGCGCGCCCAGGGGGTGGGCGCGCCCTCCTATCTCCTGGCCTCCTCGAAGCTTCCCTGGCTTGTACTCCAAGTCTCCCGGATCATGTTCGTTCCAAAATCACGCTGCCGAAGTTTTCATTCCGTTTGGACTCCGTTTGATATTCCTTTTCTTTGAAATACTGAAATAGGCAATAAAACAACAATATGGGCTGGGCCTCCGGTTATTAGGTTAGTCCCAAAAGTAATATAAAAGTGTATAATAAAGTCCGTAATCATTCAAAACAGATAATAAAATAGCATGAATGCATCATAAATTATAGATACGTTGGAGACGTATCAATAACCCACAAGTATAGGGTATCACAACAGTTTTTGAGGGTAGAGTATTAAACCCAAATTTATTGATTCGACACAAGGGGAGCCAAAGAATATTCTCAAGTATTAGCAGTTGATTTGTCAATTCAACCAGACCTGGATAACTTAGTATCTGCAGCAAAGTATTTAGTAGCAAAGTAGTATGATAGTAACGATAATAGTGGCAAAAGTAATAGTAGCAGTTTTGTAGTAATTATAACAGTAGCAATGGTAAAGTAAATAACCAAAGCATAATATGTGAAAAGCTCGTAGGCATTGGATCAGTGATGGATAATTATGTCGGATGCGATTCCTCATGTAATAGTTATAACATAGGGTGACGCAGAACTAGCTCCGGTTCATCAATGTAATGTAGGCATGTATTCCGAATATAGTCATACATGCTTATGGAAAAGAACTTGCATGACATCTTTTGTCCTACCCTCTCGTGGCAGTGGGGTCCTAATGGAAACTAAGGGATATTAAGGCCTCCTTTTAATAGAGTACCGGACCAAAGCATTAGCACTTAGTGAATACATGAACTCCTCAAACTATGGTCATCATCGAGAAGTATCCCGATTATTGACACTTTGGGGTTATCGGATCATAACACATAATAGGTGACTATAGACTAGCAAGATAGGATCAAGAACTCACATATATTCATGAAAACATTATAGGTTCAGATATGAAATCATGGCACTCGGGCCGTAGTGACAAGCATTAAGCATAGCAAAGTCATAGCAACATCAATCTCAGAACATAGTGGATACTAGGGATCAAACCCTAACAAAACTAACTTGATTACATGGTAAATCTCATCCAACACATCACCGTCCAGCAAGCCTACGATGGAATTACTCACGCACGGTGGTGAGCATCATGAAATTGGTGATGGAGGATGGTTGATGATGACGACGGCGATGAATCCCCCTCTCCGGAGCCCTGAACGGACTCTAGACCAGCCATCCCGATAGAGATTAGGGCTTGGTGGCGGCTCCGTATCGTAAAATGCAATGAAACTTTCTCTCTGATTTTTTTTCTCCGTGAAAGAGAATATATGGAGTTGGAGTTGAGGTCGGTGGACATCCAGGGGCCCACAAGGCAGGGGGCTCCCCCCACCCTCGTGGACAGGGTGTGGGCCCCTTGGTCTTGATTCTTTCGCCAGTATATTTTATATTTTCCAAAAATAATCTCCGTGGATTGGGCACCCCCTTCCCTCGTGGATAGGGTGTGGGCCCCCTGGTCTTGATTCTTTCGCCAGTATTTTTTATATTTTCCAAAAATAATCTCCATGGATTTTTAGGTCATTTCGAGAACTTTTGTTTCTGCACAAAAATAACACCATGGCAGTTCTGCTGAAAATAGCGTCAGTCCGGGTTAGTTTCATTCAAATCATGCAAGTTAGAGTCCAAAACAAGGGCAAAAGTGTTTGGAAAAGTAGATACGTTGGAGACGTATCAACTCCCCCAAGCTTAAACCTTTGCTTGTCCTCAAGCAATTCAGTTGATAAACTGAAAGTGATAAAGAAATACTTTTACAAACTCTGTTTGCTCTTGTTGTTGTAAATATGTAAAGCCAGCATTCAAGTTTTCAGCAAGGATTATGAACTAATCATATTCACAATAACACTTAGGTCTCATGTTTACTCATACCAATGGCATAATCAACTAGCGAGCAATAATAATAAAACTCGGATGACAACACTTTCTCAAAACAATCATAATATGGTATAACAAGATGATATCTCGCTAGCCCTTTCTTAGACCGCAAAACATAAATGCAGAGCACCTTTAAAGATCAAGGACTGACTAAACTTTATAATTCATGGTAAAAGAGATCCAGTCAAGTCATACCCAATATAAACTAATAGTAATGCATGCAAATGACAGCGGTGCTCTCCAGCGGGTGCTTTTTAATAAGAGGGTGATGACTCAACATAAAAGTAAATAGATAGTCCCTTCGCAGAGGGAAGCAGGGATTTGTAGAGGCGCCAGAGCTCGATTTTGAAATAGGGATAAATAACATTTTGAGCGCTATACTTTCACTGTCAACATAACAACTATGAGATCTCGATATCTTCCATGCTACACACATTATAGGCAGTTCCCAAACAGAATGGTAAAGTTTATACTCCCCCACCACCAACAAGCATCAATCCATGGCTTGCCTGAAACAACGGGTGCCTCCAACTAGCAACAATCCTGGGGGAGTTTTGTTTAGTTATTTTGATTTGCTTTGATCTTTTTGATCATGGGACTGGGCATCCCGTTTACCAGCCATTTTCTCATGAATGAGCAGTGGAGTCCACTCCTCTTGAGAATAACCCACCTAGCATGATAGATACAGACAGCCCTAGTTGATACATGAGCTGCTCGAGCATACAAAATAGAATTTCATTTGAAGGTTTGGAGTTTGGCACATACAAATTTACTTGGAAAGGCAGGTAAATACGGCATGTAGGAAGGTATGGTGGACTCATATGGAATAACTTTGGGGTTCATGGAGTTTGGATGCACAAGCTGTATTCCCGCTTAGTACAAGTGAAGGCTAGCAAAAGACAGGGAAGCGACCAACTGAGAGAGCGACAACAGTCATGAACATGCATTAAAATTAATCAACACCGAGTGCAAGCATGAGTAGGATATAATCCACCATGAACATAAATATCGTGAAGGCTATGTTGATTTTGTTTCAACTACATGCGTGAACATGTGCCAAGTCAAGTCACTCGAATCATTCAAAGGAGGATACCACCCTATCATACCACATCACAACCATTTTAATAACATGTTGGCGCGCAAGGTAAACAATTATAAGCTCCTAGCTAATTAAGCATGGCATAAGTAACTATAATCTCTAATTGTCATTGCAAACATGTTTATTCATAATAGGCTAAATCAGGAACGATGAACTCATCATATTTACAAAAACAAGAGAGGTCGAGTTCGTACCAGCTTCTCTCATCTTAATCAGTCCATCATATATGGTCATTATTGCCCTTCACTCGCACAACCGAACGGTGTGTATAATAATAATAGTGCACGTGCATTGGACTAAGCTGGAATTTGCAAGCATTCAATTCAAGGGAGAAGACAAGGTAATATGGGCTCTTGGTTAAATCAACAATCATGCATATGAGAGCCACTAAACATTTTCATTATGGTCTTCTCCTCTCGACCCCCAAAGGAAAGAAAAGAAATAAAACTATTTACATGGGAAAGCTCCCAACAAGCAAAAGAAGAATGAGAAATCTTTTTGGGTTTTCATTTTAATTACTACTACAAGCATGAAATTAAACTAACTAATTTTTTTGGTTTTTCTTAAGGTTTATCAAACACACAAGAAGAAAGCTAGAAAAATAAATTAAACTAACATGGATAGTACAATGAAAAAGTATGAACACCGACAACTAGAGTAAGTGTGTGAACATAAATGTAATGTCGGTGAGAAATACGTACTCCCCCAAGCTTAGGCTTTTGGCCTAAGTTGGTCTATGCCCACGGATCACGACTAGTCTCCCCAGCGTACTGAGGAGTGAGATCGTACTACCACTGGCTGGCGATCTGCTCCAGATCCCACTGATAAGATGATGGACGATATGGGTCCAGTGGTGGTTCCGGCTCAGGCTCTGGAGCTGATGTATGGCCTCGGAGCGCGTACACGGACACCGGCAAGATGAGGTAATGGCCTGCAGTTAAATCAAACAAAGAAGGCGCAGGCAAGATAATAACCTTATTGTGTTTGTTATTAAATCTCAGGTTATATAGAAGCATATTATCATCATTGTTAACAATAAACTCATGTGCTACCATGCTCTTATAATCTAGAAAAGTAGGGGGTAGCAGTGTCTCCTCTTTCTCATAATGCCTAATAGGTATCTCGAAATGTTTAGCAAGGCGTGTAGCATAGATACCTCCAAAGATGGGGCCCTTTTTACGGTTCAGGCTTAATCGTTTAGCAATAACGGCACCCATACTAAAAGAGTTATCGCGAAATAAGGCATGGAACAAAATAACAATATCAGGAACACTAAGGTTTCCACAGTTTCCGTGACCAATTAAACATCGACTAGCAAATATGGCAAAGTAGCGTAAGACAAGAAAATGTATGTTAGTGATTCTTGCATCGGAAACCTTCCTCGATTCCCCTATAGTAATAGTATCAATAAAACCATCCACATCTTTACGATGTGGTTCCTCTAAGCCACCCTCAAAAGGTATTCTGCAAACCGTGCAAAAATTACGTAATGACATCTCCCTAGCCTCATCATACAAATGGAAAGCTACTGAAGGAGGTGAATTCTTAGGATAATAGTAGAAGTTTTGCACGAAAGTATTGGTGAGTAAGAGATACTATTCGATCCGGTCGTGGAGGAAGTCGGTGAGCCCCGCATTATCAGCCAAAGAATAAAAGTCTTCATAAATCCCGGCTGCTCTCAAGAAATTATCACAAGGCCACTCACACGGCCTTACTTCCGCTACGCGAGGAAGATTATACTTGGCCTTTTCTTTCTCCTTAGCTTGTTTATCCTTGGAGCTTTGGCTAGAAGAGCCCCTCAAAAATCTCTTCATCATTTTCTGAAATTTCAGAAATTTTTAGTAACTCAAAATAAAAGTGAATCAAACTCAATAAAACTGATAGCAACTACTCCTACAAGTGCCTAGAGCCTATATCATGCATTGGAATTACTTGGGACCTCATAAATTTGACATGGAAGCTCAAGAACAGGGTCATCTAGGCAGCAAAAAAATGAATAAAGCACTAGAACAAAAACTAATTGGACCATTGGAGGAGTCACATACCAAGGAACAATCTCCCAAAGCAGTTTTGTGAATGGAGCTTTGAGCAAGGAGATCAAAAATCACAGCAAAATGATCTAGAACTCGTGCTTGAGCTGGATGGGGATTTTTTTGGGAGGAAGATGAAGTCTGTGGGTGCCGAAATAAGTGGAGGGGGGCCACCGTGGGCCCACGAGCTAGGGGGCACGCCCTGGACCCTCGTGGCCAGGTGCTTGCCCCCCCTGCTGTGTTCTCAGTGCCTAAAATCCTCAAATATTCCAGAAAAAATCATACTAAATTGGTAGGGCATTTGGAGAACTTTTATTTTCGGGATATTTTTTATTGCACGGATAATTCAAAAAACAAACAGACAATACTATTTTTACTTTATTTAATCTAAATAACAGAAAGTAAAAAGGGGGGTACAGAAGGTTGTGCCTTCTAGTTTCATCCATCTCATATTCATCAAAAGGAATCCACTAACAAGGTTGATCAAGTCTTGTTAACAAACTCATTCCGAATATCATGGAACCGGAGAAATTTCGAATAACACTAGGTTGCCTCAGCGGGGATATGAACATCCCCAATAATAAGAATATCATACTTTTTCTTTATAGTAGGAAGAGGAAATTCAAAACCTCCAATAATGATAGTTGGAATTTTTCCAATAGAATTGATGCTATGAACTTGAGGTTGTTTCCTCGGAAAGTGTACCATAGCTCATTACCATTATCATGAAAAGTGACATTGCTTTTGTTGCAATCAATAACAGCCCCTACAGTATTCAAAAAGGGTCTACCAAGGATAATCGACATACTATCGTCCTAGGGAATATCAAGAATAACAAAGTCCGTTAAGATAGTGACATTTGCAACCACAACAGGTACATCCTCACAAATACCAACAGGTATAGCAGTTGATTTATTAGCCATTTGCAAAGATATTTTAGTAGGTCTCAACTTATTCAATTCAAGTCTATGATATAAAGAGAGAAGCATAACACTAACACCGGCTCCAAGATCACATAAAGCAGTTATAACATAGTTTCTTTTAATGGAGCATGGTATAGTTGGTACCCCTGGATCTCCTAGTTTCTTTGGTATTCCACCCTTAAAAGTATAATTAGCAAGCATGGTGGAAATTTCAGCTTCCGATATATTTCTTTTATTTGTAATGATATACTTCATGTATTTAGCATAAGGATTCACTTTAAGCATATCAGTTAAGCGCATACGTAAGAAGATAGGTCTAATCATTTCAGCAAAGCACTCAAAATCCTCATCATCCTTTTTCTTGGATGGCTCAGGAGGAAAAGGCATGGGTTTCTAAACCCATGGTTCTCTTTCTTTACCGTGCTTCCTAGCAACAAAGTCTCTCTTATCATAACATTGATTCTTTGATTGTGGGTTATCAAGATCAACAGCAGGTTCAATCTCTACATCATTATTATTGCTAGGTTGAGCATCAACATGAACATTATCATTAACATTATCACTAGGTTCATGTTCATCACTAGATTGTGTTTCAGCATCAGAAATAGAAATATCATTGGGATTCTCATATGTGTCTGCAGCAGGTTCACTAGAAGCATGCAAGGTCCTATCATTTTTCTTTTTCTTCTTTTTAGAAGGACTAGGTGCATCTAAATTATTTCTCTGAGAATCTTGCTCAATTCTCTTAGGGTGGCCTTCATGATACAAAGGTTCCTGAGTCATTCTACCAGTTCTGGTAGCCACTCTAATAGAAAAATCATGTTTATTATTTAATTCATCGAGTAAATCACTTTGAGCTTTAAGTACTTGCTCTGCTTGAGTGGTAACCATAGAAGCATATTTACTAATGAGTTTAAGTTCACCTTTAACTCTAGCCATATAATCACTCAAGCGTCCAATAATGTAAGCGTTACTCTTTAATTCTCTACCAACGTAAGCATTGAAGTTTTCTTGTCTAGCCATAAAGTCATCAAATTCATCCAAACATTGGCTAGGAAACTTAGTAGAGGGGATTTCAACTTTATCATATCTCTAGAGAGAATTTACCTTTACTACCTGTGTCGGGTTATCAAGACCATGTGTTTCTTCAATAGGTGGTAAATTAATACCATGTATTTCTTCGACAGGAGGTAAACTCTTAACATCTTCATCTTTAATACCCTTTTCTTTCATAGATTTCTTTGCCTCTTGCATATCTTCAGGACTGAGAAACAGAACACCCCTCTTCTTTGGAGTTGGTTTATGAATAGGCTCAGGAGGTGGCTCAATTGGCTCACGAATTGGCTCAGGAAGAGTCCAATTATTTTCATTAGTCAACATATTATTCAATAGTACTTCAGCTTGATCAACTATTCTTTCCCTGAAAACACAACCAGCACAACTATCCAAGTGGTCCTTGGAAGCATCGGTTAGTCCATTATAGAAGATATCAAGTATTTCATTTTTCTTAAGAGGATGATTAGGCAAAGCATTAAGTAACCGGGAAAGCCTCCCCCAAGCTTGTGGGAGACTCTCTTCTTCAATTTGCACAAAATTGTATATTTCTCTCAAGGCAGCTTCTTTCTTATGGGCAGGGAAATATTTAGTAGAGAAGTAATAAATCATATCCTGGGGACTATGCACACAACCAGGATCAAGAGAATTAAACCAAGTTTTAGCATCACCCTTTAATGAGAACGGAAATATCTTAAGGATATAATAGTGAGAGATTTCTCATCATTAGTGAACAATGTGGCTATATCATTTAACTTAGTAAGATGTGCCACAACAGTTTCAGATTCATTGCCATAAAAAGGATCAGATTCAACCAAAGTAATTATTTCAGGATCGACAGAGAATTCATAATCCTTATCAGTAACAAAGATAGGTGAAGTAGCAAAAGCAGGGTCATATTTCATTCTAGCATTCAGAGATTGTTGCTTCCATTTAGCTAATAACTTCTTAAGATCAGATCTATCATTGCAAGCAAGAATAGCTCTAGCAGTTTCTTCATCCATAACATAACCCTCAGGAACAACAGGCAATTCATACTTAGGGGGAGAACCTTCATCATCACTATCTTCAATAATTTCATCTTCAATAATTTCATTCTCTCTAACCCTAGCAAGTTGTTCATCTAGAAATTCACCTAATGGCAAAGTAGTATCAAGCATAGAAGTAGTTTCATCATAAGTATCATGCATAGTAGAAGTGGCATCATCAATAACATGCAACATATTAGAATTCATAGCAGTAGCAGGTTTAGGTGTCGCAAGCTTACTCAAAACAGAAGGAGAATCTAGTGCAGAGCTAGATGGCAGTTCCTTACCTCCCTTGTAGTTGAGGGAAAATTCTTAGTTCTTTCGTCTTTCAAGTTCCTCATAGTGATCAGCAGATATAAATTCCAAGTGACTCAAAGAATAGAGCTATGCTCCCCAGCAACGATGCCAGAAAATATTCTTGCTAACCCACAAGTATAGGGGATCGCAACAGTTTTCGAGGGTAGAGTATTCAACCCAAATTTATTAATTCGACACAAGGGGAGCCAAAGAATATTCTCAAGTATTAGCAGTTGAGTTGTCAATTCAACCACACCTGGATAACTTAGTATTGGCAGCAAAGTATTTAATAGCAAAGTAGTATGATAGTAACGGTAACAGTGGCAAAAGTAACAGTAGCAGTTTTGTAGTAATTGTAATAGTAGCAACGGTAAAGTAAATAAGCAAAGCACAATATGTGAAAAGCTCGTAGGCATTGGATCAGTGATGGAAAATTATGTCGGATGCGATTCCTCATGTAATAGTTATAACATAGGGTGACGCAGAACTAGCTCTAGTTCGTCAATGTAATGTAGGCATGTATTCCGAATATAGTCATACATGCTTATGGAAAAGAACTTGCATGACATCCTTTGTCCTACCCTCTCGTGGCAGCGGGGTCCTAATGGAAACTAAGGGATATTAAGGCCTCCTTTTAATAGAGTACCAGACCAAAGCATTAGCACTTAGTGAATACATGAACTCCTCAAACTATGGTCATCACCGAGAAGTATCCCGATTATTGTTACTTCGGGGTTGTCGGATCATAACACATAATAGGTGACTATAGACTTGCAAGATAGGATCAAGAACTCAGATATATTCATGAAAACATAATAGGTTCAGATCTAAAATTATGGCACTCGGGCCCCAGTGACAAGCATTAAGCATAGCAAAGTCATAGCAACATCAATCTCAGAACATAGTGGATACTAGGGATCAAACCCTAACAAAACTAACTTGATTACATGGTAAATCTCATCCAACCCATCACCGTCCAGCAAGCCTACGATGGAATTACTCACGCACGGCGGTGAGCATCATGAAATTGGTGATGGAGGATGGTTGATGATGACCACGGCGACGAATCCCCCTCTCTGGAACCCCTAACAGACTCCAGACCAGCCCTCCCGAGAGAGATTAGGGCTTGGCGGCGGCTCCGTATCGTAAAACGGGATGAAACTTTCTCTCTGATTTTTTTCTCTGCGAAAGAGAATATATGAAGTTGGAGTTGAGGTCAGTGGACATCCAGGGGGCCCACAAGGCAGGGGGCGCGCCCAGGGGAAGGGGGCGCACCCCCCACCGCGCCCAGGGGAAGGGGGCGTGCCCCCCACCCTCGTGGACAGGGTGTGGGCCCCCTGGTCTTGATTCTTTCGCCAGTATTTTTTATATTTTCCAAAAATAATCTCTGTGGATTTTTCAGGTCATTCAGAAAACGTTTGTTTCTGCACAAAAATAACACCATGGCAGTTCTGCTGAAAACAGCGTCAGTCCGGGTTAGTTTCATTCAAATCATGCAAGTTAGAGTCCAAAACAAGGGCAAAAGTGTTTGGAAAAGTAGATACGTTGGAGACGTATCAGGTGTGCGTGTGTGCGTTCATAGGGAGAGTGTATTCGCGTATGTATGAGCGCTTGCGTTTGTACTGTGTTAAAAAGCAGTACTCAAAATATGCAAGTTCATAAGGAACTGATGGTGTACATCACTCTTGTCGCATTCGCGTTGCACCCTGGCACGGTGGACTCTGCATGTCGCTCACCGGTCGAATGGAATGCGCTTTGTCTTGCGTTTTCGCTCGCTTGTGGGACTGCGGTTGAGAGCGAACCAACAGTAGGCAAACTTTCCCCCTCCCTCTCCCCCTCATACGTCCCTCCCCCTCCTAGACTGAGCATCAAGCCGGCTTAGGTTGAATTCTTATATTTGAAACTTTTTTAGGGATTCAAATACCATTTGTCTTCATATGCATTAAACGTTTTTTCTTTGACACACCATCTCACTGTATCACACATGCACCCACTCGATCTCTCTCAGTTCCATCTCGGGGTCTCTCCCCCCCTCTTTCTCTCTCGCACACACACATACCACCTCTGTTCCTCTTTGTGCATGTCACACATAAATCAATCTCTCGTGGTATCAGGATTGTCTCTCGATCGTCAAGTTGCTCTTCGACACACGCCTAGGTCACTCTACCATGCGTTAATTGTAACCAAGCCTTTCATCTATCTTCTTTTAAGCATACATTCATCTTTCTCTCTGCCCCCTCTAGATCATTCAATCTCCGGACCCACCCTAGTGCTCTTTCAATTGATCCATAGCTAGATGGTACACGACTGACGCGCCCACAAAGAAACACTCCCCCCTTTCTCCACCCCACATGATCATTTATGTCACAGGAACACACAAAACATTTATCTCCTTGCACAACACGCGCTCGATCTCTCAATATCTATCAATCTGGTCAAGATGTGTCGGGCATGAACCAAATGGGATGTCAAAACTAAGATGGGAAGTGACACGTAGTAGGCAACGCGAAACTTTAAACGAACTATTTGACTGTATTCATGCCAGACAAATTACAACATTGGAAATACAGGTAGGCTCTAGCTAGGCTCACATGTGAATGACACTCTGCAGAATGTTCGATGGGGCACGCGGGAGGGTGGCACGATTGATGGAGAAGAGGGGTTGGAGAGGAATGAGAAAGAAGCAAAGCCACATGATTTATTTGGACGGCTCACACAGCCGGCCTAAGTAACTACCATGTCCTGATTTATTGGTCGCCTTAAAATTTTGTGCCAAACTTTGAGTATATATTTAACTAAGAAAATATTAATGCATGTCACCGAAAATTATATCGTTGGATTCGTATTTGAACATAGTTTATAGTGATATTAATTTTGGTTACATGCATTAACATTTTATTACTAAATGCAAAGGGGACCAATTGTCGGGGTACACAAACAGGGGTGCATGTTTCCCCCTGACTTGTGCACGGATGACGAGCTACCGGCACGGCAAGGTTTCAACACCGAAGTGCAGGACAGGCAGACCAAGATGAGCCAGAGGAGCAAGATATCTCTACGGAAAGAACCTCCCTTGCCGGGCAGGCGAGCCTGGCATGGTTGAGTTCACCCTAGAAGCAAGCTTCCAGATCGTCCCGGCAGGCCTATTGGGGCTAGCGAAGGCAAGCCACGCCACCGCTCCACCTCACAAGCAACCCAAGTCACCGATCAGTGCGGTGTCAAGCTCCTAAGTGACTAAGTGGCTGCTTCTTGCCACATGGCAGCCACTTCCTACAGCAAACGCCTCCATATGGCACCCGTCCTGAGATGTGTCAAGCAAGCAGGTGCAAAGCTAGCAAAACAGCCCGGCAAGGGTTGTTGGGCACTCTGTGATGTGACTCTAGACGGTGCATTTAATGTGCTCTGTCAGCCTGCAGAGTTAGGTGTGATAGCACTGTTTGCTATCTAATCAATACATAAAGACTGATTTGCCACTATGGTGACCCCTTGATCTGTAAAAGGAGGACCATGGCAACCATAGAAAGGATTCGGACCTTTGTACACTCACACGCGCGTAGCCGTTCTCATCCTGAGGCAACCCTTCCAGGCAACAGCTCTGCGATTTCCACCATAGTCCACCATCAATCCACCAAAGTAGGAGTAGGGTTTTACGCCTCATGGCGGCCCGAACCTGGGAAGAACTGCCCGTGTGATCTTTGTCGTGTTGTCCCACACTCCTCCGCTCTTTGTGCAACGTTCCATCCCCCCACCGAACCAGAAAGAGGTTCATGGCCCCATAGGTGGCCATGGTTTCCCATGACATCTTTGGCAAGTGAAAGGATCGATATAGTTGACTAGAGGGGGGGTGAATAGGCAACTAACATTTTTTACCTTTTCTTTGCCAAATTAAACTTTGCATCAAAGTAGGTTGTCTAGATATGCAACTAGGTGAGCAACCTATATGATGCAACAACAATAAGCACACAAGCAAGCAAAGGATATAACACAATATAGCTTGCACAAGTAAAGGTGAGAGATAACCGAAAGTGGAACCGATAGAGATGAGGATGTGTTACCGAAGTTCCTTCCCTTTGAGGGGAAGTACGTCTCCGTTGGAGCGGTGTGGAGGCACAATGCTCCCCAAGAAGCCACTAGGGCCACCGTATTCTCCTCACGCCCTCGCACAATGCGAGATGCCATGATTCCATTATTGGTGCCCTTGAAGGCGGCAACCAGACCTTTACAAACAAGGTTGGGGCTCTCTCCACATCTTAATTGGAGGCTCCCAACGAAACCCCGGAGCTTCACCATAATGGAACGTGGCTCCGAAGTGACCTCTTCCGACTAGGACGCCCAAGCACCTAAGAGTAACAAAATCCACACAAGAAAGTATGGGGGATCAAGTTTCCTTTGGCGAGAGTGTAGATCTAGGTCTCCTCCTTCAATCCCTAGAAAATCAACAAGTTTGAGTGGCTAGAGAGAGAGATCGGGCAAGAAAGCTTCAAGGGCATTAATGGAGGAGAGAGAGAGGCAAGGGATAGGTGGGAGGTGGGAGAATCACCTCCTTAAATAGGGTCCCCTCAGATCCAACCGTTTTGCCCAGAAACCCATAGGAGCGGTACTTCCGGTGGAGCCACCGGTACTATCGGTATATTGGAATAAATCGGAACTGCTGTTCCACCACCGCTCGGCTACTACTTCACAACAAAAGTTTGTCACCCTGGACCGGTAGTTGGAGTGGTGGTTGGGCCGGAGCTACCACTGGACCAGCAATTCCTGGGCGGTAGAGTTCCAGGCGGTACTACCACCCTGAACACCGGTAGTACCGGTTTGTCAAGACAAACCGGAACTTCCGTTCCATCACCGGTCTACCATCGTACCCGGTATAGAAGGGTGTCCCCCCTGAGCGGTACTTGGAGTAGTGGTTTTGTGATGCCCCAAGACCTCTCAAGGTTCATGGTTTCACTTGTTTGTCAAAGAAGCAACTTTGTTTTACCTCTTGCTCTTCCGCTTCTCTCCGATGACATCCTTAGATCTCGGGTCGAGATCCTTTGTAAGTGGAGGAGAGTTGTGACGCCCCAAGACCGGCGCTCCAGACGGCTCCCATGTTTTTCGTTGTTGTCATGTGTTTCATTTGCTTGTTGCATTTCATCATCGCATCATTCGCATTGCATCGGCACTTTGTTGCCGTCATTTTCTTAAAAAACTTGCATTCGTTTGTAGTTGTCGCTCGTTCCTTGTCTCGGTTGACCTTCTATCAGATCAACCGAACCGCTATCTTCTCTCTCTTCTCTCTTGTCTTCTTCGTGGCCTTTCGTCAAACCCTTTGTGCGCATCCGAAACCTTTCCCGAATCCGGCTCACTCAGTCATCACCGTTGGATTCGGATCATCTTCAAACATCCCTAAAATATCTTTGGTTCTTTGGTGGACTCCCCTAAGATATTTATTCCCAGTCGTCGGATTTAGATCGAATGATCCAAAATCCTCCCTCCTATCTACATTCTAGTATATACTAGGGGTCTGTTTGGTTTGAGCCAGCGCCAGCCTTGCCAATCGTTGGCTTGCCAAAATATTGGCGCAGGAATCGGCCGCCCATGCCTTGCCAAAATATTGGCTGAGAATTGAACTAGAAATGTTGTGGAGGTGTGGGCGTGCCAATTATTTGGCTTGCAACCAAATGGATACCTAGAGCTGGTCAACTACCAATATTTTGGCAGGGCGCCTTGGGGCAATGATCCAAACAGCCCCTAGATCATTGAAGGCGCGTGTTGCTATGCCGGTTAATTTTGGCACTTTAATGTTAGTAATTGATACAACTATTTGGACCAGTATTATTTTTCCTGTTAGTTACTGGCGAAAAAATATTTGGGGATTTTGATAGGTATGTGTGTTTGATGAGGAAAATGTTAGATTGAGAACTTTGAGGACATTTGCAAAAAAAAATTGCGTTCATGTGATAGCTAAACTTTTTGGTCGCTCATCACATACAGACCTTTTCGTGGCTTTTCAATGTGGCAAGGCTTAGGTTGCTCACCTCATGGTAATGGTTCGCCAGCTTGTGAGTCCGGCTCGCAAGAAATATTACTCCTTGTGAAGAGTAGATGACTCACATGAAGCACCCACGAGCATTACGGTTGCGGTCCGGAAACAATTCACGGAACTGCAAGGCTGATGCTTAATTTTGTTATGAGAGCAGCGGCCCAGCCCCTCTAGCATTCTTCGGTCAACTAAAGCCTGAGATTATGAGTTGATCACACGGTCAAAAATGCCCAAAGTTCCCATCCGAGCGCCCATCCATTAGTCCAATAAATTTGTTGGAATTCTCTTATTTAGTAACTTGTATGGTGGAAGAAGGAAAAATTTGCTGCTTTGTGGATATGTCAAATTACAACATGGTGTACACATTGACCTTACAGATTACAAGTAAACTACTAACTGGTAATAGATTATAAATTCAGAAAATTATATACTGTACATGGTGTACTTGCATATTCAGAAAATCCTGAATTTGTGCCATCCAACTTGGTTCCTGCTTTCTCTCTCGGGCGTTATATCCTTTGTTTTGAGGTCAAGACATTCCTCTGACAGAGAATTATCTCATCCACTGTTCTCATCTTCTCACCTGCCAACAGACCATAACCATAGCTAACAACAACACATTGTTAGTATCCTCATCTCTTCCGTTCTCCCGTCCACCCAAATCTAGCTAATAATTTGCCTGAAATATATGACAAACGACACATATATAATTATGAAATGAATTCGGTGAAACAAAATCAGTGTCCCAGCTTTGCCAGACTTGACTGACAACTCTATCATAAGATTTTCATGAATTTATATTAGTACCAGTAAAGCGAAAGTGCTATTATGCTCCCGAGCACAAATGCTCATGTTATCTGAGATGTTCGTTCCCTCTGAGATTCACACTGCCACTCGTATTTCTGCATGTATGTGGCAGAGTATATTAATAAGCACAGTTCGAGTGGCCCACGCCGATCAGATAATTATTGCAGCCCCTGCCGTTACAGCTACATCCAGTCTAGAATCCTCTCACATTCTGAGCCGGCTCCCATACAGTCATGGGCCGTCACATTAAGCGAGGTCAATCACGTTCTGAGCCAATGCTTTCTCCTACAAGCTTGTCAGGACCCCGATCCAATGCCACACCGATCTAGCATGTAACACATCATATCATTTTGCGGCCTCACGCACGGTATTTCCACGGGTGCCACCTTACCTGGCCCGGGACTGTTTGCGCCTTTTGGCTCACATATATGGTAGTGCCGCTAGCATCCATATGACAAAGAACCCGGGCTGACGTGGCTAGTCGTGAACCCAAAGTGGCACTAACTTACAGGGACAGGCATCCATGACCCAACATCGAACGTGTCGGTCATCAGCGAGTGAATCCAGGCTGTAGCACTGGGCTAGCAGGACTCCGGTGAACCGGGCTGTAGCGGGCTACCAGGACTCCGGTATTCATCGCGTGACATTTCCCCGAAGGGACAGACACAGGAACGAAGAAGGACACATGCCGGCCAGCCTAAGTGTTCCGGAGCAGTAGCAAGCTACCATGGCTCAGTGGAAGCACTAGGAGACATTTCCCGGTAAGAGAGGCTACTAAGGATAAACAACTAGATAGTCAGATCCCACACATACCAAGCATTTCAATAACATACACACAATATGCTCGATATGTGCAAATACAACATGGCATCACAACATGACTCTATGACTCAAGTATTTTATTCAATAGGCTCCGAGGAGCGAGATATTACAAACATGGGTCTCACGACCCAACATTCAGAGCATACAAGTCAAAGCACAAGCGGAAGCTTAACATGTCTGAGTACAGACATCTACAAATGAAAAAGGCTGAGAAGCCTGACTATCTACCAGATCCTGCCGAGGGCACAAGATCGTAGCTGAGGTAACAAGCTAAACGTCGAAGTCCATGCGGAACTACTAGTGAGAAGGAAATCTCTGCAAAAACGTAAAATAGGCAAACGTGAGTACAAATGTACCCAGCAAGACTTACATCAGAACTAACTACATATGCATCATTATCAACAAAGGGGTGGTGGGGTTTAACTGCAGCAAGCCAGCTTTGACTCGGTCGCTAACCTGAACTACGACTGCAAGTAACTCTTTTGAGGTGGCGCACACGAGTCCACATATTCACCATATCAATACACCACTATGGATCCGCTCCCGTCTCCCTACGAGAACGCCATCCATAGCACTCACGCTTATCTTGCGTATTTTAGAGTATCCACTTCAAGTTATTTATGAACTATACAGGCAACCCAGAAGTCCTTTACCGCGGACACGGCTATTCGAATAGATCATATTAACCCTGCAGGGGTGTACTTCTTCACACACGCTCTCACCACTTACCGCCGTTTACACGACATGTACTCGGCAACCTTCAAGCGGAAACCCAGCGAGGGTATCGGCCACGACCTGACTAATCACACAAGTCTCTCGTCCAGGTTTATTGCCTATTCGGGTTCCATCCTCAAGGAGATCCGGCCGGGGTGTCGCTCACAGCCCCAAATGATGTGTGCAGGGTTCCCAAGCCCACTATCCGGGTGCTACTTGGTACACCGGGCCACTGTGCCTAGTCTGTCCCAAGCCCACCTGTACCGGGTGCCACTTGGTAGACTACTAACACTATCTACCAACACCAGAAACTAGTTGCAACTCCTGGACAGAGATCATGTTGATTAATAAGTCGAGAGGGATCGAGTTACCGAAACCCAATGTGTGGTAGTAACTGGTCATGGATCACAAACACAGAACTCAGTTCCTGAGGACGGCTGCAATGAGACAACCCACCATGTACTCCTACATGGCCTCTCACCGCTACCTTTACCAAATCGTGTTCACACACTTAGCTCTCAACAGTAGGACATGTTCACCACATTCCAATTCATCCCCGAATCAGACCTGACTCAACTCTAAGCAGTAGCAGGCATGACAAACAAGTATGAATGAGTAGGCACATCAGGGCTCAAACAACTCCTACTCATGCTAGTGGGTTTCATCTATTTACTGTGGCAATGACAGGTCATGCAGAGGATAAAGAGGTTCAGCTACCGTAGCAAGTAATAGATGAATCGTTGTTGTCCTAATGCAATAAAAAGAGCAGGAGCGAGAGAGTGGGATTGTATCGGAATGAACAAGGGGGTTTTGCTTGCCTGGCACTTTAGAAGATAGTATAGCTCTTCATCGGTGTCAATGAACTCATCGTCGGTACGTCGTCTACTGAGAGGGGACAAACACCGACAAACAAGGAAGAACACAATCAATGCAATGCACAATATGATGCATGATCATGACATGACAATATGCTGTGGTTTGAGCTAATGCAACTATCAATAAGTTAAATGAAGTTGGTTTGAATCAACGATTCAAATTCAAACTCCATATGTGATGTTTTAAATGCCACTTGATTGAATTGTCCTAAACAGTAATCATAAGTTGTTCTAACATGCATGAAAATGGTACATATGGATAGATTGGATTTTTCTGATCATTTTTCATATATAACTTATTTCATTTGGAGTTACGGTTGAATTACTATGAATTTTAGAAGTTTATACTAATTTCTGGAATTTCCTATAATAGAATAAATCCAGTAATTGATTTACTGCGTCAGCAATGCGTCAGGGTGATGTCATAGTCATCGGGGACGTCCAGGTCAAACCTGACTGATGGGTCCCGCATGTCAGCATAATTAGATTAGCTAAATATTAATTAGAACTAAACCGGATTAGTTAACAGGGCTGGGCCCCACCTGTCATTGACTCAATAGAGTCAACCAGGGCCCACCCATGGTCAAAGTCAAGTCGGCTGCACCGCGTTTAGCCGCCGGCGAGCCCGACGCGGCGGCGGAAGTGATTTTGGCCGTTCCGGCCACCAAATGGGTCGCGGAAGGCATCTAAGTGGAGCTGGGGACAAACCGCAGCTCTTGGTGGTGTTTAGTTGGGGTCGGGGTGGCCGGAATCGGCGCCGGCAACGACCTAGGCGGCCGCCGGAGTTCGGGTGGAGGCGAACTCGAGGCTAGGGTGTGCGGTGAGGTGCGGGGAGTGTATGGTTAGACCCTACGCGACGTGGTGAGTGCGATGGACACCGAGAGGTGGCCGGAGGATGGCCGGGAGCACGTCGGCGACGAGCTCCGCGGCGGTGCGTGCGGGTGATCTTCGTGCGGTTGCTACACAGCTCGGGGGCGAGAAAGGAAGGGAAGGGGAGGTAGCTAGGCTCACAGGGCACTCGTGGAGGCAACCGGCGGGGTGGGGGACGGACTGATGCAGCGACGGCGTTGAAGGGGATCTCCGGCGATGGCGGACTCGGGCGAAGTCGGTGCGGTGGACTCGGGCCACACGAGCACGCGGGCTCGGCTAGCTCGACGAAGAGGATGGCGGCGGAGCTCCTAGACACGGCGAGACGGAGCACGGACGGCGGGAAGCGCGGCTACGGCGATGGGGCGGCGGCGGTGGCGTCGGCTATGGCTGGGGAGCGCGAGGGGGAGGAGCTGGGGAGGAGAGGAGATGTCCGAGGGGTTCGGGGGAGAGAGGGGAGCGATCCACGTCGCGGCTCGGTGAGGGGAGCGGCGAGGCGGCGACCAGGTGCGTGGCACCCATGCGGTGCTCGCCGCCGAGCACCTGCCTGCCTGCCTGGCCGAGCCAAGCAGCTCGCTGGCGCGGCAGCTGGGCTGGGCCGGCAGGTGTGCCGGTTAGTAGGCGCCAGGTAAGGTTTTCTTCCTGTTTTTCTTCTTCTATTTTTCTACAACTTTGTGGAGTTTTAAAAAATACTTAAACAACTTCAAAATTCACCAAACTGGACCTGGTCCTTAGTTGGAATATTTCCAACATGGAACATTTTAGTTTGGTAATATTTGGACATTTAAAATATTTTATAGAATTTAAATGTCCAAATTCAAATACTTATGATTTAATTCAGTGACCTTAGGATGACCTAGAAAATTGTGCACCATTTTTGTTAGAGGTTTAAGACCAAGGCAAAGATGATGAACATTTTAGAAGGGCATTTCAGGTTCATTGAGAATGATTTTATGTTGAACCTATTTGATTTGATCTGGTGCTAGGGTTTGATCAGTCCGCATTTCAAGTTTAAAAGAAATTTAAGCATGATGCAACACATGACTAGCTAGCTCAGAGCAAACCAGAAGCTAGGGATGTGACAAAGCTACACGTTGCATGTTAAACAAAAACTCATCACTTAGGCCCCGTTTGACAACCCAGACAATTTTTACAATGGTTATGCTTTCTGCTAGTAATTTCCTTGGCCCGAATAGATATTGTTGTAAAATCATACACTGGTAAACATTTTACATTCCCTGTTTGGATATGAGGGGTAACTGCTGAACTTGCCGCTGGGAGAGGAAAACTGAATACAATTTGGCAGAAAAAGATCATAGGTAAACTGCAGAAGAAAATATCCAAAAAAAAGAACTGCAATATCCAAAATGTTGAATCGACCATTTCTTGGTCATAAACATGGTCATTTCTCTATAGAAAAACTATGAGCTAAATAAAACTTTTTTTAACTAGCTAAATAAAACTATTTCGACCAGTTCCGCAATCACAAAAAGCTGAACTGACAGTGCATCTCTGAAATTTAGCAACAATCTATGTTCATGCCAACCGTATTAGCCAAATGAACTTATGAGGTAGTAATTAAGAACACCGATGGGTCATAAAATCACAAAATGAAAGCCTGAAATCATGAGCTGGGGAGAGCCTGATTCCGAGAAGTTCCAAAATACCAAAATGAAAGACTAAACACATCAGGTGAGAAGTGGCTCATTGCTTTTATTCTTGTCACCTTCCAACATGTTTCCTGCAATTTAAACATATAACAGAACTCAACAAACGAGGGGAGATTAAACAATGCGAGCTTACATCTACATAATCAAGAGCTACGATTAATAGTGAAAATCTGAATTAACAAGCATGAATGATAAGTGATAGTTAGAGCATGTTCTCAAAGGATTTCAGCGGCATAATCATTAAGCCACAACATGTTTAGCCTCCGAAAACAGGGAATGCTTGAGCACAAAAGAAAATTACTTGGGTGATGAAAGAAAGAAGATAAAACAACAAAGACACTAGATGGCAAAGGAATTCAATGCAACGCACCCCCATGACATATCGAGCCGCCCAAATACCACGCTCACCTGTGCTCGTGACCAGAACAACCGCTTCCTACAAATCACCACCTATTAAGAAATCAATACAAAACATTACCAATCAACCTATGCATTACCTGGTGCTTTAGTCATGGGTACCGTGCCACCCATCATATTATAAATCAGAAAACACCCACTCAAAGCTTTCAAACTATCTCACCAGCAACGAAAACACCAGCGCAAGGGCACTCATACCAACAAGACCTCATGTTCAAACTGTCTCAACACAAACCCTGAAATGTGGTCATGTTGTTGTGATGAGATAAGCGTACTAAAAAATTAACCATTGAACAGTAAAAGATGTATATATAATCTGACTTACAGAACGTCCACACACAAATTTTGTACACATTTCATTCTCTCCACATTCAACCTCCTCTTCCCATATCTTATTTGTAGATCCTTTCTCCCAGGAATAGAGGTTGTAGAAAACATACGTCTCTCCTAGCGAGTCAAAACTTGTCCCAAGCATCAGTACAATAGCATTTTCAGAATGGTTCTCCGCAAAACCCATCGGCCCTTTCTCGAAGGCAGACACGTGGGAGGGGCAAGGTGCCAAGGTGTCCTGTTCGGTGCCGCTACTCCAATCCTCACCTTGAAAAAATTTCATATGCTGGCACAGCACAAAATTTAGTTAAATTAACCTATCAAACCACATAGTTTACGCACACAGTGCAATACAGCATCCTTTACAAAAATAAGCCCTAATACATGCAAAATTATTTTAAGCCAGCACTACTAGAAAAACCCCTACTAATGGCGCACCTATTATGGCTATTAATGGCGCATCTGTGGTGCGCCATTGATAGCACGCCATTAGTAATTTTTACTAATGGCACACCACCTGGTGCGCCATTAGTATCTGGTATACTAATGGCGCACCTCGGGTGCGCCATTAGTATATGACAGGGTGCGCCATTAGTATGCCTCCCAGGGGCCATGTATACCCAGGTGCTTTGGCATACTAATGGCGCACCACCTCTGGATGCGCCATTAGTAACCGCGGCATACTAATGGCGCACTGCCCAGTGATGCGCCATTAGTATGCACTGTCATACTAATGGCGCACTATCATGTGATGCGCCATTAGTATGAATATTAGGTTTTTTTTATTTTTTTTATTTTCTGTTTTTTGCATAGGTTACAAAATGTATAGTTTGACAAAATATAGACAACACACATCAACAACAGATTCATCAAATACAATAGAAGATTAGTCTTTGAATACAATTCATCATATTAGTCTCCGAATACAATTCATCATATTAGTCTCCAAATTGAAAAGACCGAACAAAGATAGAACATTATATTACAAGTCTCGAGACCGCGAGTAGCGAGTCTGTCTTCACATTACAAGTCGATATCGATCATCTAAACTACCATCACATAGAAGAGAGCTGCAGTCATCACGATGAGCATCATCACGATGAAACTCGTCTTCATCCGGTTCCTCCAACGCTCCCTCCCCTCTCCCGCTAGATAGCGGGCGTATCTAGATTCGGCCTCGGCCCTAGTGGTGTACCCTTTGTAACTGTTACCGCTGAATCGGTGAACCTGTCTCCGACACTCCTCCCAGTCATCGTAGACTCCGGGAACCTTACCCTTGTACACGACATACGTCGGCATCGCTATGCACTAGCCAAACGAAACGTTAGTACCAATTCACAGACAATACATAAGCAATATATAAGTATGCAACAGAACGATCGGAAGAGAAAAGCAAGACATTAATAGCATCGGTTACATCTAAGTTGAACGACTCTCGAAACCAAAGAGACATACTACAAGTTCATTAAAGTTTAATTACAACATGAGCCAATCGATGTTTCAGAACTAGACAACTCGACTCAAGGGACCGGAGCGTGGATGAAGCCGCCGTCTATCGTGGGAGTCATGAAAGAACGGGCGTTGTCATCCTGCATTTGTAGCATTGTGTCGATGTCACTGTTGGACGGTTGATTTCTGAGGTAGAACTGCCCCGAGGTACGAAGGACATCTTGATGGATGATTTCCGCAAACTCCGACTGGATGCGAAAGAATTCTTGTCGGAGGTCCGCGTCCTGGATTGCCGACACGCTCGCGGCCCAATCTTTGAGTTTACTCGGTAGCAGAAGTTGATGATGGTCCCGTACGATCGCCCACATGTGATGGATGGCGTAGTAGGCACCCTTCTGACTGCCAGGCGGCTGCATGACGCAGCAGAACATCGTATTGTGGGAGAACACGTGCTTGCCGTACTTACGAATAGGCCTGGTGAAGGTGCCTCCAGATTGGGCGTAGCCGGGGAGAACATCATCAAGAACCTTCTTGACATTTGTGTAGTCTACGTTCGACTGACGGTCCGGGTCGAAATACGTGGCCATAGAATATTTGGGGCTTAGGAGGATGAGCGTGCAACGTGTGTCACTGCAGAAAACACGGAATGTTAAAAGAAAAATGATCGAAATGTAAGAATTCATATGTTACGGGCCGGTTGAGGGGAGGACTTACTCGGGAAAGTAAGGCACGAGGAAGTTATCCTTATCTTGGTTTGCCAGAATGACGCCTTTGAGGTAAGAACTAGCGACTTGCCGGTCCCCAGCGCTGCCCAAGATCTTGGCACGCATGTAGAAGGGGTCGACTATCACGATGTCCGGGGTCTTGTCGTGAATGATCCGCATATCCATACTCAGCGAAAATAGCCGAACGAAGGTGTAGTGCAGCGGATGAAGGTTCAACATAGCGTGGATGTCATCAAAACACAGGACGATCGTACGCCCGATGGAGTTATCCACAAAGCCCTTGCCCTCTGGCACCTTGGCCGCGAAAACCGGGTATGCCACATCCTTCTCTCTGAGACGCCGCTTCTCCAACGCAAGAACACTGTCATGCAGGCTCCGCATAGCACCGGTTGCAGCATTGAGCATATTTGTCGGTAGCATCGCCCTACCCGCCACATGCACCCTCCTCGAGATATCCTGCGGTGAAGGTGGCCCGTCCTGAGCACGGATCGTACTCGGTGCCGGCTGGCTCGCACCCTTCTTAGTCTTTCTTTTGTGTGCCTTCTTCTTCTCCTGTAATGGGACCGAGTTCTGCTCATAGACCGCCTTCTTGAGTGTGTTGGGGATGATAATATTTCGCACCTCGCCTATCTGAGGCTTGGTGAAGTCGGCAGCTGGAGGCGTCTCCTGAGAGCTGAACGCCAGACGGCGCCTGTTGCAACTTGGCTTCTCCGCGGTACGAGCTAGATCGCACACGTCTTTTGTTGGGTTTGGTTCTTGAGAAGGAGGCCCCATGAAGTCGCCATCGTACCCATGCTCGGCAAAGTACTGATCGACATTGCCAAATGTATCATCGTCGTCGTCGTCGTCGTTCTGATCCTGTGCCATATGCATGTTTGGATCCAGTGGCATAGGGATGTCCGGCACCGTTACGGCGGTCTTGCCATGGGGCCGACTTGGCGCCGGCACGACTGGCGGTGTTGTCTTTGGGGTGGTGTCCCCCGCCCCCAAACGAATCTGGCTCTTTGGCCAAAGCAGGGGCCAGCTCAGGCAGGCGCTGAGGGTCATCACGTCTTCATCATCGGCCCCGACGGGTCGAATCGGAGGTAACAAGTCGTCGCAGCCTGGCAGCACCCGAACCAGTTGAACCCTAAACAAGTTGGGTGGCATCTGGGTACCGTGGAACAAGGGGTTGCCCGGTTGAACGATTTTGCCCTTGGCGACATCGACCAACTCGTTGTTCACGAAGTGGAGGAGAGTGCACGGAACGTCGGCGGCGCCCTGCGAAAACATGTAGGGCGTCAGGGATGCCCAGTCAAAGGCAAGGAGATGAAGTCCTCGGCCGAGAGAGGCTTAATTAGTTACCGTGATGATGGCGTCGAGCTCGGCTAATGTCGAGGCACCGCCAACGGCGGGTGTGCAGTTGACGGAGGGGCCGCTTGCTGAAGAGGTGTCGGCCGGCGTACACCCGGGTGCATTAAGCTCCCGTGCCGGCATCGGAGACACCAATGCCGCCTCCGCCGGAGGCACCAATGGCCCCACCATCGCATTATGCGAGTTGCTGGCCGTGAAGCTAGGAATCAGGGGCGGCCCCTGTTGGCCGCCCGCAATCCACGCACTCAACCCCGAGATCAAGGTAGGCACAAGGGCGGTGATCGTCGCTCCGAGTCGTTGTTCCACTTGCTCTTGGACAATCTCCGGAATCCGCGCCACCTGTGCCTTGAGTTCTTGAACCTCTCGCGCCTGGCTTTCCGAGCTGGTCTTTTTCTCCTTCCGCACACTAGCGGTATAGTATGACCCCCATTTTGTCGACAAGCCTTTGCCGGCCACACGACCAGCTGACGTCGGCTTACTGAGCTTATCCTTGTTCTTCATTACATTCAACCCCCTATTTAGAGTGGTGTCCCAAGGGTTGCTCTTAGTCGACTCCGCGCTACTGCTTTCAGTCGCCTGCGGAAGGAATGTGAACCATTTAGAAATTTGGCTTCATTAATTAGAATGCAACCATATGGAGCTAATTACGCGAGGGTGTATTCCTTACCAGAACAAGCTCAAGCGCCCTGGTCTTCGGATCCGTGGTAAGCTCCTTTGTTATCGGGTCCTCCTTGTACCGGGCCCTGACATAGTTCCTAGTCTGCTTGTTACCGCTGTATTTCTCGAAGCGGGGCGGTAGGCCTTGCTCGGCACGGTCCGCGTCCTCCTTGTCCCATATAGGCTCCGCCACTCTGTAACCGCCGGGACCGAGTGTGTGTTCCCCTATGTTCAGCTCCCGCATTTGTTTCCCCCACTCACTTGATTGGGAGCT
>NC_041393.1:412898850-412904834 GCF_002162155.2 Triticum dicoccoides
CGGGGGGTGCTCGGCGGCGAGGGGGACCGGATCTGGCGAGGTGGGATAGCGATCGAGATGGAGGGGGATCGAGATCGAGTGTCCATGAAATTTAAAAATATTCATGATAGTTCAAAAAGTGCCCATGAAATACAATCGAGAAATGAAGGCTGCGATTTAAATACAATCGATCTTAGCTAGCTATCTGTTAACAATCTTCTTGCCCTTCTTTTTCGCAAATGGAGTTCTTCTGTGGAACGGACGTCCTTTAGGTAGGGTGGTCCTGCTTCTTCTTGTGGTGTATGCTGCTACTTCATCATCGTCGTCATGTTCGATCCTCGGGTCGCCGTACTTGTCGAAGTCTTGCTCATTGGCTACTCCATCCATTCCGACGATCTTCCTTTTGCCTCTCCTCACGACAACACGACTGGGCTTTGGCGGGTCGGTAATGAAGAAGCATTGGTCCACTTGGGAAGCCAGTACCCATGGCTCATTTTTTGCGGTGATGTTTGCGCCCGCGGTCTTGGATTTGGCTTCGGGTATAACCATGGTGGTGAAATATCGGTCTTCTTTTATGACATTCTTGGCCCATCTGACACGGAACATCGGGACCTTCTCTCCAGCGTAGCTCAGCTCCCAGATCTCCTCGATCCTTTCGTAGTATCTGTCCTTGTCGTTACCGGTGTAGGATTCCATCGTTACCCCGGAGTTCTGATAACCATCGCTCTTCATGTCCTTGGCCTCGGTGTAGAATGTGTAGCCGTTGATATCGTACGCCTCATAGGTCATCAGGTTGTGCTCGGCGCCCTTTGACAAGGCGAATATGAGTTGTTCTTCCGCGGAAGAATCCTCATGTAAAGGGTACGACAGAAGCTTCTGCTTGAACCAACGCGTGAAACATGAGTTGTGCTCTTTGAGTATATCTCCGTCCGTCCTCTGTTGGCCTCGGTCATTGTACGTCTTCTTAATAAAGGTTTTGTGCTCTACCACGCAAGGATCGACCACGTCTATGTGTTGTAGCGCGACTAGGTTTGCTTTTTCAAAGTCGGCGATTCGACCCTCGAAGTCGACATGCATTTCGCGGCGACCCTCACGGTGACCCCATCCAGCGAGCCTGCCGAGGTACCTGTTGACGGGCAGACCAACGGGGTTCTCGATGCCTAGATAATTCGTGAAGTAGGAGATGCACTCTTCGGTCAGAAAGCCCCTGGCTATGCTTCCCTCTGGACGTGACATGTTGCGAACGTATCCTTTGATGACACCATTCATCCTTTCGAATGGCATCATGCTGTGCAGGAACGTCGGCCCGAGTTGGATGATATCCTCCACTATATGGACCAGCAGATGCACCATAACATCGAAGAATGCGGGCGGGAAGTACATCTCAAGCTCGCATAGTATCACCACGATCTCTTCCTGTAGCCTTCTGAGTTGCCTCACGCCAATCGACTTTCGAGAGATGACGTCGAAGAAGTTGCATAGGCCAAATAGCTTTTCACGGACATGCGCGTCCATGATCCCACGGATTGCAACTGGAAGTATCTGCGTCATCAGCACGTGACAGTCGTGAGACTTCATCCCGCTGAACTTCTGCTTCGCTGGGTCTAGGTATCTGCTTATCTTCCCCGCGTAACCGTAAGGAAGTTTTACTCCTAGGAGGCAGGTGAAAAACTGCTCGATCTCCTCCTGACTTAGAGTGAAGCACGCGGGAGGGTAGTCATTTCCGGTCTTCTTGGCCTTTTTGCCTTTGCGACGACTTTCTATGTCCTGCTTCGCCTCATCATCATCATCATCATCATCATCATCATCATCATCATCATCATATATAGCGTGAAGCTCCTGCCTGATGCCCATTGATTTCAAGTCTGCCCTTGCTTTTGGCCCATCTTTGGTCCTCTCTGGCATGTTGAGCAGGGTACCAAGCAGACTCTCGCACACGTTCTTCGTGATATGCATGACATCAAGGCTGTGAGGCACACGGTGGATCTTCCAGTACGGCAAGTCCCAGAAAACAGACCTCGTTTTCCATACCTTCAGCAGCGGCTCTGGCGCCTTTTGCTTCTTTCCCGGAAGTGGGCAGTCTTTCCAATTTTTCAACAGCTTGTCTATTTCCTCGCCGCTCCTCGTACACAGGCGTTTTCGGGGTTCGGTTTCACCATCAAACAGATCCTTGCATTTCCTCCACGGGTCATCGTCGCGAAGCCACCTTCGATGTCCCATGAACACGGTTTTCGAAGACCCGGGATCTCTATCTAGCTGGCGATACATTGTGTCATCCATGCACCTTACACATCCAGAAAATCCGTGGACTACCTGCCCCGCAAGATATCTGTAACCGAGATAGTCGTGCACCGTCGTGAGCAGTGCGGCTCTCATAGGGAAATATTCTTTCTCTGCGGCGTCCCACGTATTGGCTGGCATTTTCCACAGCGTGTCAATCTCCTCTTTCAGCAGCCCTAGATACAGATTGATGTCGTTCCCTGGTTGTTTCGGCCCTTCAATTAGCATACTCATGTGAATGTACTTCCTCTTCATGCACAACCAGGGGGGAGGGTTGTACATCCACACGAACACAGGCCAGGTGCTATGTGTGCTTCTCTGGCTGCCAAATGGATTGACTCCATCGGTGCTCGCGCCCAGCATGATGTTCCTTGGATCGTTCCCAAATTCTGGGTATTCGAAGTTCAACGCTTGCCACTGGCTCGCATCCTTAGGGTGACTCAGCATCTTGTCTTTTTTATCTATCTCCGGATCATTTGCGTCATCTTCTCGCTTCTTCTCCTCCCTATCCGCGTGCCTACGCAGGAGCTTTGCTACCTTAGGGTCCGCGAAATACCGCTGCAGACGAGGAGTGATCGAAAGTACCACACCACTTTTCGAGGAGCTTTCTTCCTCTTCTTGTATCGAGTGACACCGCACACCGGACATATGGTAGACTCCGCGTGCTCATCCCGATAAATGATGCAATTGTTCATGCACACATGGTATTTCACGTGCGGTAAATCCAGAGGACACACGATTTTCTTTGCCTCCTCCAAACTAGTCGGGCACTTGTTCCCCTTGGGAAGACGTTCGTGCCAGAATGACATGTTCTCGTCGAAGCATGCGTCGGTCATTTTGTGTTTTACCTTCATCTCCAGAGTCATGAGCGTTACTTTCAGGCGGGTATCCTCGGGCCTGCATCCTTCATACAATGGAGTAACCGCGTCTAACTCAAGTTGATCCATCTTGGCTTTCTCTCGGGCGGCAGCTCTTGCGTTATCCGTCTGCTTGAGAAGCAGCTCTTGAATATGAGGGTCCTGCACCCAGCCCATCGATGGTCCAGCGTCGTCTGCTCCGCCGGCATCATCATCATGTCCTGCATCTTCTACATGATGACTGTGTACAGCATCACCGTCGTGATCATCTCCTGGGGATTCTTCGTCTTCTCGCCCCCCCCCCCCCCGAGCCGCGGTGGTTGTCTTGCTGCCCTTCCTCATTTCTTGCCCGGCCCCCATGGACGACTTCGTAGTCATCTTCATCACCTTGCCACCGATAGCCATCCATGAAACCACGCAAGAGCAGGTGGTCCCGCACCTGCCCGGAATCCGGGTCCGCAATAAGGCTATTCAGCTTGCATCTTCGACACGGACATCTTATCTCCGTCTCGTTCTTTTGAAGCATCTCGGCCTTCGCGGACCTCAAAAACGTATTCACGATGCCTTCGGTCATCGTGCGGACCATGGTCGCCTGCGGGGTAGAGCAAAACGATATTTTAGAACCAAGAAAAAAATTTGGCATGACTTTCCCTAAAAATAGGACCAAAAAGAATGCTTAATGCAAAAATTCTCGCTGAAACGGAAATGAATCAACATTCTGGCAAAATATTGGCAACTATCGCATTTCAAATACCGGTACACCTCCAAACACAAACACATATGTAACACCACAAACATATGCAACACCACGAACATACATAAATCTAGCTAGGCCATAAAAAGTGCATGTGCACATTGTTGTAGGGAGAACAACATAAATATAGCTTCCCCCCTTACTTACCTAGCAAAACAAGGTAACTTAACCACTTAATTTGAATGAATCTATGGTGGAAATGAGGTGAAAAAGAGGAGGCACCCGAGACAAGGAGGAGGCGGTGGAGAGAATGAAGTGGGGAGAAAGTGAGTGTGGGAGGAGAGGCTGTCCAAAATATCTTGTTGCTGCCCACTTACTAATGGCGCACCAGCAACAAATGCGCCATTAGTAATCCAGGTTACTAATGGCGCACCCCCAGATGGTGCGCCATTAGTACTTTTGCAAAAAAAGGAATAAAAACAATAATAAAAAAATAACATTAGTGGCGCACCTTCCGGCCGGTGCGCCATTACTAGTTACAACTAGTAATGGCGCACCACCAGAGGATGCGCCATTAGTATGTTTGGACAGGCGCACTAGTTCAAAAAAATTGGTACTAATGGCGCACCGTGAGCAGGGTGCGCCATTAGTAGTTTCAACACTAATGGCGCATCAGGGAGTGGTGCGCCATTAGTATATACTAATGGCGCACCACATGTCTGGTGCGCCATTAGTGTCAATTCCATCTATAGCCCTTTTCCTAGTAGTGCAGTTGGCAGTCCTAAAACCCAGAATCTCGTCAATCTAAACTACTAGTAGAAGATACATGATTTGCACATATAGGACTATATGATCACGTCATGGCATTTAATTCATCAGTAAATTTCCAGATGAAACATAAATTTTGGAATCATGAATTCTAGAATGCATGAAGAAAAAAATAGAAAATATAAAATATAGATACCATGACTTTCTTAATTCAGAAGAATCAAGTGCATTTGAATTTGCAATGATGTGACTTCTACAACTGTTCGAGGGAGTGAATATGCATTCAATACACAAAAGACAATTTGTAAGATCTCTAAATTGTGTAGAAAAACTCCTGCAAAAAATCCTATGAAAATATTACGTTCTAATCTAAGATGCCTTCGACATTAAAATCCATGGTGGTACTATAAACACAAAATGTGATTGCTTCATCACTGGTTCGATTAGCAATTCCTAGCGGAAGGAGTGGTTCCAATCCTTGTATTCTTATTGGATTTATTCCTAAAGCTAGCTGGATGTACTGATCGGAGGATCTCATCGATGTAAACAATAATATCTCAAAAATGACATAAGTAACATAGCGATGATTCCAGCACAAGAGGAGTACCATTGTAGTTTCTACAATAACTTTTGATGAAGAATACTAGGCCCACTTGTAAAACACGATATAGCGTTGCACTGCAGTTTATGCATCAGGGAATTTCTTGTACTCATGGACGTCTGACAAATTATATAGGTTCAGTATCATCCATGTCTAAATTTACAGAGACTATCCCCCTAAGCAAACCCAGATGAATCATTACGACATTTCTTTGCAACAAATTCGGGGTTATTTGTTTTCAGCAACGCACCTCTTTGTCCACAAGTCCAGTCAGGTGCTTGCAGATTCATCTTGCTGGTGGACAGTTTGGAGACCTGGAGCGAGCCCTCCCGTCTCGCCGACCGGCCTATTTCTTCCTCACGGATCTGCGCGTCCCTGCTGAGGGCTGTTGCAGGCGCGTGATCCACTGATCCGACCCATGAACTGAGCCCGGCGCCCCTTGCGCCGTCAGATCCGTCGGAGTTCTGTGATGTACCAGCCACTGTCCTCTGATCTTGGCAACCGAATCAGAGCAGGGCCCTCCGAACGACACAAACGTGTGTTCTCCACTCCCAGCTTGGCCTACAAATTATCAGTGCAAACAATTAAGCATTTTTATGTACTGCACAGAAATTATGTTCTGCTTACATACAGTGAAATTAGAACAAGGCATAGCTGTACAAATTGCCCAACTACTTTTTTTCCAACGCTTCACCAACCCGTATTCCACACTTGTAAGTCACTGATGTTCACCATTTCATAGCTGTATGCAAGTATTTGTACTCTTATGCCAATTGTCAGAGGCAGAAACTCATAACGTATTCTT
>NC_041393.1:412905155-412907294 GCF_002162155.2 Triticum dicoccoides
TGGCTTCATCTCCAACACCTGCGGCCAGCACCCCTGTCTCTTCTTCACAGATCCGCGGGTCTTCGCTCAAGGGCCGTCGCTTCATCCACTTCCCGCAGAGAGCCCGCCGTCCCGAAAGCCGGCAGATCCATCAGCGCCGCACTTTCATCCGCCTCCTCCGTCAAAATGGGTACAATCAGACAAAAATGAAGAAGGATCGAGGACCGACGAATATCAGATCAACAATTTTTTTCCTACTGACGGGCTGCATTAGGAATTCCGATGGCAATGAAGCGCTGATCTAATCAGTGAATACGTCAACAAAATCGATAGGTTTGGCGCATACCTTTTCTCTGGTTGCATCAGGAACTCCATGAGCCAGATCTCAGGATGCTCCTTTGCATGCCGGCAGGGATCCTTGGCACGGCGACCTCGCCTGTGGCGGGGGTGGGGAATGGATCGAATGCAGCCGAATAGCAGCCAATCCACGCGCTGCCCCGACGGCAGACGGAAACTGTTTTTCCTGTTCCACGGATCAGGACGGCGGCGGGCGTCCCGAGCCACGGAACAACTCCTACGGGGTAACGGTGGCCGGCATTCCGCCGTTTCCTGGCCCACAGCTCAGCACCCTTGCGATACGTATCCTCTATTTCCCGTCATTATCTGGTCTCTCGTATATCGTTGCGCCATTAAATGCCTCGCATCTCAAGACGTGAACGAGCCGCCCTGATAGCGAGCACATGTGCGCTCGTGTGCAGAAACACCGCGTCCCCAGTAAAGGATTGATAGTCAGTAAATATTAAGTCCTACCTTTTAAGTAAATTATATCAAAAGCATTAGCAAGCTGCAAAATCGAACACCAAAATCTTCCATGAATATAATTAGCAACATGTCTACTGCGTATCAGAATTTTTGGTGGCTTTAACCCGAATATCTCTTAAAAACATAAAACCTTCTTTCTGTTAAAATTAGTAATAAGATGATACTTTCAAGCAACTCAATTAGTACGTTTTTCATGCATCTACAGTCAGGCAGGGGAGCAATAATAGAATTATCTAAATCAAGTTATGGATACTTTGGAGCCACGTGTGCCCCTATATTTTTACTGGAATTTGTGTACCTGGCATTGGAGCGGTTGCCCAAGACGCGCTTGCATTCGGCCTCCTTGTGACTTTGTGAGGAACCTTCGCGATGTGGGCGGGCAGCTCCTAGTGCTGCCTTTGCTTGACCTGACATAGCCACTTTTCCTCCTGAGCGGTGAGGTCGTGCTCCCGCCATGGTTTGCCTGGCAGCCAGTTCGCTGCGCGGTGGACGGAGAGTAAGGAATCGAGGAGGAGAGTAATCAGCTGCTGGCTCTGGCTGGTTGCCCCGGTCGCCACCTAGCCAGATGCGTGAGGAAGGAAGGAAGGAATATATGGACACGCGTTGAGTACACGAAGCGCCGTGGTAACTGACCTGTACTTATTCGGCCCTGACGAGTGATTCACATCTAATTGCCACTAAAGCCCCGTGAATGGTTTCGAATCGGCAGATATCGAATCGTCCGCGAGGGGTATCGAATCGACAGGTGACGATCCGCAGCCCCCGCCCATCTTGATCGGACCCGAAGGGCAGTCGGCATGCGACGCCATAGGTCGCGTCGGTCGTACCCTGGCGTGGTGGCCATGGGAGGCACTCCCACACAGCGTCGACCGCCACGGCACGCCCATGCGACGACTGCGTTTGTGCGAAAGACAAACCAGTGCAACGTAGAGGCCTGTATCTTCTATATATGGGTTGCACGGACTGGTGAGCAGTAGGAGCCCATTAGGCCCAATTTCACAGCTGACGCTCAAAAAAGTCAACGGAGCAGCGGCCCAACACGGATATGGCTTGTTCTTAGCGAACGAAGCGAGCAAGCGCGAGAGAAATTGGACGGCTGAAAACACCTAAAACCGAAGATCCAACGGCTGCGAACGCTAATGGCCTGAGATGGCTGGATTAGTGCTTAGTTTTAATGTCTCTAAATAAATAGTCCACCCTAGTCTATTTTTGACAACCCTAAAAATTCTCCCCCTTGTCCCATCCCCGCCGCCACCACTCTCTACCATCTCCCTCGGGATCCCTTCCGATCCGATCCTCCTCGGGCTCTTCACCCAACCAACCACCAAATCGAATCCA
>NC_041393.1:412907692-412999289 GCF_002162155.2 Triticum dicoccoides
ACCAACCACAACAACTGCAGCCTCCTCCCCGCCTCCGTCCGGCCAGCCACACCGCCGGCGGACCCGCAGATGAGCGTCGTCCCTGCTCCTTTACCTTCCTCCTCCGCTCCTCTCTCTCTCTCACTACTCATCTCTCTCTCATGTTTCTTTCTCTACAGGAGCGCCCACACCATGGCACCTCGCTCGAGCTCTGCCTCTGCTTCGTGGTTAGCCGCCTCCTTGGGATCTTCTCCGGCCATCCCCGTCGTTCCCCGGCCTCCCCTGCCCGCCGACCACGTTGCTGCTTCATCTTCGCGCTGCAGCCCAAGCTCTGTTCTGGCCGCCTTCCCCTCTGTTTCTGCATCGAGCCGGTCTTCCTCGTCCCCGCCAGGTGAACAACCTCGAGCCACTGCAGCTCGCCGGTGAGCACCTCTAGCCGCCCGCGCCCGTTCTTCCCTCCTTTCTTTTCCCGTTTCTTCTCTGTGTCTCTCCTCTCTGAAACTCTCTCGCAACCTGCACATGTTCACAGGAGTACATCCCCGCTGTCGGTCCTCTTCCACAGCACGCCGGCGCCGCCACGCCTTGTTTTGAACCGATCCAGCCGAGATCGACCCCGCCGCCTCGGATCCCGCCGAGCCCAGTTCACCGCCGTCCGCTCCCGACTTCCATCGCCGTCTTCTGCTTCGCCATCAGCCTGCTGCTGCCTCTGTTCTTCAGTAACAAGTAGCAGCAGCTCGCTCGCCCCATGTTGACCGAGCACCCCTCTCGTGGACCAGTTCGAGCGAGAGGGAACGATCGCCTGCTAATGGGCCGGCCGCGCTGCTTCCCCGCGGTCTGCTGCCTCACCGACCGGACCGAAGCCCATGGGTGAGCAGCCCCTTCAGCCCCTTCTCTCTGTTGGGCCAGCAGATTCGGCCCGACTCATGTTTTTTCCCGCAGAGTGATTTACTGTTTATCCAGTGATTTGCCTGTTTTGCAGAAAAACTCTCCAGCTTCATGCATATAACAACTCATGAACTATGCATCATATGTAAAAACTTCATATATGTAAAATGCTTAGTTTTTCATCTAGTTTCATAATCTGCTACTTTCATCCATGTTTAAAATGGTTAACTTGCTATTTGATTTAATTTGCTTAAATAACATGCTAAAATGGTTTATTTCATAACTAAATAACCGTAGCTCGGAATTAAATAAACTTTATATGTAAATGGGGTGGAAAAATGCATAGATTAACTTGGTGCACTTTGTTTTACTGCTTAACAATATTAAAATATGGTTTAGGGCAGAACAGTACCAAATTCGAAATATGGACATGAGGATTTTCCAGAATTGTTGTTTATTGTTTCCGGCCTCATTTAAACTTGCCTAAAATAGTTAGTTTACTTATGCTTCACCTCTTGCCATGTTTAACAACATTTAATATTGTTGGGTACTTATGCTTCAACGAGAGAGAACTAAATATTTGAATGTGATGTTTTGTCAATATGCAACTCATTGCATATTGAGCTCCACTTAATTTGTAATATTGTTTGTTGCACTTTGCCATACCATGCACTTTAAAACCGGACATGCATCATACTTGATTGTGCATCAGGCCATGTTTATGCTTGTGCATTTACCATGTTGTTTCCTTCTTTCGGGTATTGCTTCTTAGTTCCGGTAACGTTGCGTTTGTGAGGATTCGTTTGACTACGCCCGTTCATCTTCTTCATGGACTCGTTCTTCTTCCTAGCGGGATTTCAGGCAAGATGACCGTTACCCTGGATCTCACTACTATCATTGCTATGCTAGTTGCTTCGTTCTATCGCTATGCTGTGCTACCTATCACTTGCTTATCAAGCCTCCCAAATTGCCATGTCAGCCTCTAACCTTTCTACCCTTCCTAGCAAACCGTTGTTTGGCTATGTTACCGCTTTTGCTCAACCCCTCTTATAGCGTTGTTAGTTGCACGTGAAGTTGAAGATTGCTCCATGTTGGAATAGGATTATGTTGGGATATCACAATATCTCTTATTTAATTAATGCATCTATATACTTGGTAAAGGGTGGAAGGCTCGGCCTTATGCCTGGTGTTTTGTTACACTCTTGCCTCCCTAGTTTCTATCATACCGGTGTTATGTTCCTTGATTTTGCGTCCCTAACACGGTGAGGGGTATGGGACCCTCTTGACAGTTCGCTTTGAGTAAAACCCTTCTAGCAAGGCCCAACAATGGTTTTAATATTTGCCGTAATAATACTTAAACTAAATAATAAATTTGCATAGGGCGTCAAGAACCCGAGGATTTATCTACATATCAGGGGGGCCAGCGCTGATGGTGTTGGTCCCAAATGGGCAGACTGCGGGGCCACCACGGGGCAACCCGAGGATCTAGTTTTACTCGTAGGATGACCTATCCGGACGTGGCCTGAGATGAGATACGCGCGGCTACTATCAGGGTGTCGACACGCCGGGAGGCTTTGCTGGATTAGTTTTGTGAGAAGTCTCTTCTTTCTTTTCTCTCAATGTTCTTATCCGGTGATTTCCCATGAAGATGCTCAATAGTTTCAAGTTCATCATCCTTTGTTGTTGTTTCTTCTCCAGTGGATCCAATTTCAAGCTTCGGTGTTGATCATATCCCTTTCCTCGTTTCAAATGTGATCCCATGCCGGTGCATCTCATAATCATTCACCTCTCTGTATCCGTATCCGGAGTGCTAAAGATATCTCAGAAGAATCATTTTTCCATTCTTAATTTGTTCGTGTTACTTCAAGGTTTTTCTCTCACTCAAGCTATTCAATTCAACCGGTGCAATCCCCCCTTTCAATCAATCATTCAACGGTGTATCTTTTTAGTGGGCCCTAACCCACAGGACTTTTCCCCCGATCTTACCTGACTCTTCTAATTTTTTCCAGAGCTATTCTCTAATTCTTTTTCAAAGTTGAGATAAGAATGAATTATCATCAGTCATATGTCTTTCTTCAAGATCTTGCAAATTTTTTTCATCGTTGGTTCAACCTCTCTATTCTTCATTGTTCCGGAGTGTTTCAATAATTTTGGTGGTTCATCATTGTCATTCTCAGCTTTGAAGACCAAAGAAGATTTTCCTCCAAATCTTGTCCGTTCTCTCCTAGAATTGTGATGCTAGCTTGTTGCATCCTCTTATTTTGTTCCGATCGTCAAGAATTCTTTTCTTACCCATCTGGAGCGTTTCAGGAGTTGTTTTCCGTTTTGATTATCTGAAGGCCTCCATTTTAGAAGATTTATTCGTTCCAAGTTTTCAGCTTCGTTCGTTCCCATATTTGTACCGGTGCTTCGAGCATTCTTTAATCAGTTCGCGATCTCGTTGTTCTCTTGCATCTTGATTCACTCAAGTATCTTCGTTCATTTTCTAATTCTTTCCGGCGATTCGCTCTCTTCTCTTTGTTCGTTTTCATTGCCACGGTGGTTCGTTTAAGAATTTCACTTCCATTCTTATCATATCAATTCATTCGTTCTTAAAAATCCTACTGGTGGTTCATTCAAGACCTTCCCAAGTTCGTGCTATATCTCTCTCTTTAATCCTTTTCAACGAGAATAAGTAGTATGCTAAATCTGTTACTTGTCATCAATTTAAGTTGATGAAGGATAAACATACAGTAAATCTTATTCTTGTTTTCCTCGAGGTGATTCAATTCTTTCTGGAGTTCATTCGTGGTATCAATTCTCGATTCAAGGTGCTCACCTTTCTTTTCCAGAGTTTCAAGTTTTATTGGATGTCTCATCACAAAGCTCTATCTAAATCATTGCAAGGCTTCACCTTATGTTTTTAACTTCTCTTTCCTTTCGTTTATCATTCTTTTGTTTCCGGTGTTCTCACGAAGGCTCGACATGGTGGTTCATCAAGGATTTAATTCATTCTCGAAGTGTTCTTCAAGATTCTTGTTGGAGGAGTTCAAGCATCCTTCATCGTGCATTCCGAAGTGCAATTCCTTCTATCTTATCTTTTGAGATGGTCTTATGTCATCCTTGACAATTTCTCTTCATGTTTCATGATTCACAAGTTGTCAAGAATGAGATATTTTAAAACAATCATTTTCTTTTCGGTCATGAGTTGTTTAAACCCATCATAATTTCTTCGTTGGAGTATCTTGATATAGATTTCACCTAAAGGCCTTCCATTGGGAATGTTGCTATTTGTGGTGCTTATCAATGATCCAAGTTATCTCTTTATCATCTTGGTGGAAGAAGTGTTCATCTCTTCGTCGATCTAAAGCAAGCAATTGTTTCCTTTAGTGGTCGGTTGTCACCTCATAATGTTGAGATGTTTCCATAAGCCCACTACAAACTTATTCTTTTCATTGTTGGTCTTCCAACAACTCTGTTCTAACCTTCTTGCAAGGATGCCTTCCAAATTCTTTTGTGGTAGAAGTTGTCATTTCCTTCTCTGTTCCCTTTATCCCAACGATCTAGCTTCTATTCTTTCATTCCGGAGTCATTGTGATCCTGCGCTCTTCACCCATCACCTCGTTTTGTCAAGATCATATTATTTTCTTGCTTATCCATTTAACCGGAGTGTTGAGTTCTCATTCAAGTTCTTTCATCTTATCAAGTTTTGCCTCTTTTTTCAACCGGAGTGCTGTCTGAAATCCTTCTTACCCCTTGTGCCATTCTTTAAATAGTTCCGGAGGCAGTGTGTTGTTGATTTCATCAAGTATCATTCCATCTTGTCAAGTTCTTGTTCAATTCCTTCGCTTTTCATTCAGAGTGTTGTCCGAATTCTTTCGTTCTTATTCCTTTCTCATCTCGTTTCAATCGGAGTGGTTTCAATTCTTCTTTCTTTCTTAAGCTCTTGGTTCTCATCATGTTCCTTGTTCCTCTTTTCTAATGAAGCTTTTCAATGTCGTTCATCTCCGTTGTATTCCTTCTTTCAAGTTGTTCATCCTCTCAAGGTTCATGGTTTCACTTGTTTGTCAAAGAAGCAACTTTGTTTTACCTCTTGCTCTTCCGCTTCTCTCCGGTGACATCCTTAGATCTCGGGTCGAGATCCTTTGTAAGTGGAGGAGAGTTGTGACGCCCCAAGACCGACGCTCCAGATGGCTCCCATGTTTTTCGTTGTTGTCATGTGTTTCATTTGCTTGTTGCATTTCATCATCGCATCATTCGCATTGCATCGGCACTGTGTTGCCGTCATTTTTTTTAAAAACTTGCATTCGTTTGTAGTTGTCGCTCGTTCCTTGTCTCGGTTGACCTTCTCTCAGATCAACCGAACCGCTATCTTTTCTCTCTTCTCTCTTGTCTTCTCCATGACCTTTTGTCAAACCCTTCGTGCGCGTCCGAAACCTTTCCCAAATCCGACCCGCTCAGTCATCACAGTTGTATTCGGATCATCTTCAAACATCCCTAAAATATCTTTGGTTCTTTGGTGGACTCCCCTAAGATATTTATTCCTAGCCGTTGGATTTAGATCGAATGATCCAAAATCCTCCCTCCTATGTACATTCTAGTATATATAGACCACCCCTAGTCTATTTTTGACAACCCTAAAAATTCTCCCCCTTGTCCCATCCCCCGCCGCTGCCACTCTCTACCATCTCCCTCGGGATCCCTTCCGATCCAATCCTCCTCGGGCTCTTCACCCAAGCAACCACCAAATCGAATCCAGCACCCCCCCTCAGTCCACCAACCACAGCGACTACAGCCTCCTCCCTGCCTCCGTCCGGCCAGCCACGCCGCCGGCGGACCCGCTGATGAGCGTCGTCCCTGCTCCTTTACCTTCCTCCTCTGCTCCTCTCTCTCTCACTACTCATCTCTCTCTCCTGTTTCTTTCTCTACAGGAGCGCCCACACCATGGCACCTCGCTCGAGCTTTGCCTCTGCTTCCTGGTTGGCCTCCTCCTCGGGATCTTCTTCGGCCATCCCCGTCGTTCGCCGACCTCCCCTGCCCACCGACCACGTTGCTGCTTCATCTTCGCACCGCAGCTCAAGCTCTGTTCTGGCCACCTCCCCCTCTATTTCTACATCGAGCTGGTCTTCCTAGTCCCCACCAGGTGAAGCACCTCGAGCCACCGCAGCTCGCCGGTGAGCACCTCTAGCCGCCCGCGCCCGTTCTTCCCTCCTTTCTTTTCCCGTTTCTTCTCTGTGTCTCTCCTCTCTGAAACTCTCTCACAACCTGCACATGTTCACAGGAGTACATCCCCGTTGTCAGTCCTCTTCCACAGCACGCCGGCGCCGCCACGCCTCGTTTTGAACCGATCTAGCCGAGATCGACCCCGCCGCCTTGGATCTCGGTGAACCCAGTTCATCGCCGTCCGCTCCCGACTTCCATCGCCATCTTCTGCTTCCCCATCAGCCTGCTGCTGCCTCTGTTCTTTAGTAACAAGTAGCAGCAGCTCGCTCGCCCCACGTTGACCGAGCGCCCCTCTCGTGGACCAGTTCGTGCGAGAGGGAACGATCGCGTGCTCATGGGTCGGCCGCGCTGCTTCCCCGCGGCCTGCTGCCTCACCGACCGGGCCGAAGCCCATGGGTGAGCAGCCCCTTCAGCCCCTTCTCTCTATTGGGCCAGCAGATTCGGCCCGACTCATGTTTTTTCCCGCGGAGCGATTTACTGTTTATCCAGTGATTTGCCTGTTTTGCAGAAAAACTCTCCAACTTCATGCATATAACAACTCATGAACTATGCATCATATGTAAAAACTTCATATATGTAAAATGCTTAGTTTTTCATCTAGTTTCATAATCTGCTACTTTCATCCATGTTTAAAATGGTTAACTTGCTATTTGATTTAATTTGCTTAAATAACATGCTAAAATGGTTTATTTCATAACTAAAAAACTGTAGCTCCGAATTAAATAAACTTTATATGTAAATGGGGTGGAAAATGCATAGATTAACTAGGTGCACTTTGTTTTACTGCTTAACAACATTAAAATATGGTTTAGGGCAGAACAGTACCAAATTCGAAATATGGACATGAGGATTTTCCGGAATTGTTGTTTATTGTTTCCGGCGTCATTTAAACTTGCCTAAAATTGTTAGTTTACTTATGCTTCACCTCTTGCCATGTTTAACAACATTTAATATTGTTGGGTACTTATGCTTCAACGAGAGAGAACTAAATATTTGAATGTGGTGTTTTGTCAATATGCAACTCGTTGCATATTGAGCTCCACTTAATTTGTAATATTGTTTATTATACCTTGCCATGCCATGCACTTTGAAACCGGACATGCATCATACTTGATTGTGCATCATGCCATGTTTATGCTTGTGCATTTACCATGTTGTTTCCTTCTTTCCGATATTGCTTCTTAGTTCCGGTAACGTTGCGTTTGTGAGGATTCGTTCGACTACGCCCGTTCATCTTCTTCATGGACTCGTTCTTCTTCCTAGCGGGATTTCAGGCAAGATGACTGTTACCCTGGATCTCACTACTATCATTGCTATGCTAGTTGCTTCATTCTATCGCTATGCTGCGCTACCTATCACTTGCTTATCAAGCCTCCCAAATTGCCATGTCAGCCTCTAACCTTTTCACCCTTCCTAGCAAACTGTTCTTTGGCTATGTTACCGCTTTTGCTCATACCCTCTTATAGCATTGTTAGTTGCAGGTGAAGTTGAAGATTGCTCCATGTTGGAACAGGATTATGTTGGGATATCACAATATCTCTTATTTAATTAATGCATCTATACACTTGGTAAAGGGTGGAAGGCTCGGCCTTATGCCTGGTGTTTTGTTACACTCTTGTCGCCCTAGTTTTCGTCATACCGGTGTTATGTTCCTTGATTTTGCGTCCGTAACACGGTGAGGGTATGGGACCCTCTTGACACCTCGCTTTGAACAAAACTCATCCAGCAAGGCCCAACAATGGGTTTAACATTTTCCGTAATAATACTTAAACTAAATAATAAATTTGCATAGGGCGTCATGAACCCGAGGATTTTTCTACATAGCAGGGGGGCTAGCGCTGATGGTGTTGGTCCCAAACGGGCAGACTGCGGGGCCACCACGGGGCAACCCGAGGATCTGGTTATAATCATAGGCTGACCTATCCGGACGTGGCCTGAGATGAGATACGCGCGGCTACTATCAGGTTGGCGACACGCCAGGAGGCTTTGTTGGATTAGTTTTACCATTGTCGAAATGTCTTGTGCACCGGGACCCGAGTCTGATTGGATGTCCCGCGATGGAGGATTGTCTCTGTGGATCGTGAGCTTATCATGGGCTAAGTTGGGACACCCCTGCGGGGTTTAAACTTTTGAAAGCCGTGCCCGCGGTTATGTGGCAGATGTGAATTTTTAATGTCCGGTTGTAGATAACTTGACACCAGATTTTAAATAAAATACACCAACCGTGTGCGTAACCGTGATGGTCTCTTTTTGAGAGGGTCGAGAAGAGAACACGGTGGGGTTATGTTTAAACATAAGTAGTTCAGGATCACTTCTTGATCATTACTAGTTTGCGACCGTTTGCGTAGCTTCTCATCTTATTCTTGTACTCGAAAGTTAGCCACCATATCATGCATAGTCGCTTGCTGCAGCCTCATCACTTATCCCTTCCATACCCATTAAGCTTTGCTAGTCTTGATACCCATGGTAATGGGACTGCTGAGTCCTCGTGGCTCACAGATTACTACAACAACAGTTGCATGTACAGGTAATGCGATGATCAGGACGCGAGAGAATTGCTTGCTTGCTTTGAGTTCTTCTTCTACTTCTTCTTCAATCAGGGGATAGGTTCCAGGTGGGCAGCCTGGGCTAGCAGGGTGGATGTCGTTTGAGTTTTTTGTTTGTGTTTCATCCATAGTCGGATGTTGCTCTTGTGTATGATGTTATTGTATTCATGTGGCATTGTATGCCTTCTGTATGTATCCCCAACTATTATGTAATGGTACGATGTAATGATATCCACCTTGCAAAAGTGTCTCCAATATGCGCTTCTATCCTTGGTGGGACCTTCGAGTTCCTTTAGGATAGGGTCGCATATTGGGCGTGACAAGTTGGTATCAGAGCCTCGACCGACCATAGGAGCCCCCTTGATTGTTGGTCGTGGTTGAGTCTAGAAGAAAACTATTTTGAGTCTTAGGATTATATATATCGGAGAGAAGGATTCCTTTTACTCCTCGGTCCCTTCGTCGCTATGGTGAGGCCTCCTGTCGTAGATGTTTTGTCTTTCCTCTCCTCCAATTTCACGAAATTTTTTTAGGATCACGCGGGTATCTTGGGATCATTCCAATATTCTTGTGACGAGAACATTGTTCTTGGTGCCTCCTGACATTTAGGGGTTGTGGCAGTGTCCCGGGGAGTTGAGCTCCGAGGTGTTGTCGTCACAATTTTATCGTTGCAGTTCTGGAATACCTGAGTTTTGCCGACATCGAAAATCTATTTTATGCAGTTGTTGGTGAGATAACCTCGACGCCACCCAGTACTGGGGCGGGAGTTCAGGAGTATTGCCATAGCTCGTATAACGGATGCTTTTCGAAGGTTGAGGTACACGACTTCTGAAGGTTTCTTGGTTATGCGTTGACGGATGGATACAGCTTGGTGGTAGGGATTGTTAGTTTTGGGTGAGATATATATTGCTTCCCCTGTATCCCCAACACTAGATTGCATAACCAGAAAGTTTTGGGAGTTTATAGGTCGGAATTCAAGTAGCTCTAGTTTTTTCTTTCCGACAGATGCATGATATGAGATTGGGGTTCGACGTCTAGTGGTCCGCCTATCCACGGTTGGTTTTACAGTAGTCTCGTTGTGTCTTAATGAGTCCTTGCTATGCTGACTCGGGGACGCTTCGTATGTCATGTGCACTGCCTTGTACATGGTGGTGTTGTACGATCGAGCCCGTGTGGGCCCCACCATGAAAACTTCAGACGAAATCTCTATCATATGTTTGTTTCCGGCTTATTTTGCAAGACAAATCCTTTGTTTTGTTTTATTTGTAGTATTCAATTTGCTTCGAAGTCAAGTGTTGATTCCATACCTTTCCTGAGCGGTGTTCTCATACTTCTATGTGAATACTAATCCTTCTTGATCATCGATATTGTCATGTCAATTCTCTTCCAACCGGCGTGCTTCTCTTCAAGTGGATCCAATCATTTCAACATTCATGAGATCAATTCTAAGTTTTCTCAACGGCATCCATTCCATCTGCCCCAAGTTGCCTTTGTTTTTCCCGCCCTCCCACCCTTTTTCTTCAAGGACTCAGATTTCTTAATCATGTATCCTTTTATTTGTGAGAAGTCTCTTCTTTCTTTTCTCTCAATGTTCTTATCCGGTGATTTCCCATGAAGATGCTCAATAGTTTCAAGTTCATCATCCTTTGTTGTTGTTTCTTCTCCAGTGGATCCAATTTCAAGCTTCGGTGTTGATCATATCCCTTTCCTTGTTTCAAATGCGATCCCATGCCGGTGCATCTCATAATCATTCACCTCTCTGTATTCGTATGCGGAGTGCTAAAGATATCTCAGAAGAATCATTTTTCCATCCTTAATCCATTTGAGTTACTTCAAGGTTTTTCTCTCATTCAAGCTATTCAATTCAACCGGTGCAATCCCCCCTTTCAATCAATTGTTCAACGGTGTATCTTTTTAGTGGGCCCTAACCGACAGGTCTTTTCCTCGGATCTTAACTAACTCTTCTAATTTTTTCCAGAGCTATTCTCCAATTCTTTTTCAAAGTTGACATAAGAATGAATTATCATCAATCATATGTCTTTCTCCAAGATCTTGCAAAAAAAATTCATCGTTGGTTCAACCTCTCTGTTCTTCATTGTTCCGGAGTGTCTCAACAATTTTGGTGGTTCATCGTCGTCATTCTTAGCTTTGAAGACCAAAGAAGAGTTTTCCTCTAAATCTTGTTCGTTCTCTCTGAGATTCGTGGTGCTAGCTTGTTGCATCCTCTTATTTTGTTTTGGTCATCAAGAATTCTTTTCTTACACATCTGGAGTGTTTCAGGAGTTGTTTTTCCGTTTTGATTATCCGGAGGCCTCCATTTTAGAAGATTTCTTCATTCCAAGTTTTTAGCTTCGTTCGTTCCCATATTTGTACCGGTGCTTCGAGCATTCTTTCATCAGTTTGCGATCTCGTTGTTCTCTTGCATCTTGATTCACTCAAGTATCTTTGTTCATTTTCTAATTCTTTCCGGCGATTCGCTCTCTTCTCTTTGTTCGTTTTCATTGCCACGGTGGTTCGTTTAAGAATTTCACTTCCGTTCTTATCATATCAATTCATTCGTTCTTAAAAATCCTACCGGTGGTTCATTCAAGACCTTCCCGAGTTCGTGCTATATCTCTCTCTTTAATCCTTTTCAACGAGAATAAGTATTATGCTAAATCCGTTACTTGTCATCAATTTAAGTTGATGAAGGATAAACATACAGTAAATCTTATTCTTGTTTTCCTCGAGGTGATTCAATTCTTTCTGGAGTTCATTCGTGGTATCAATTCTCGATTCAAGGTGCTCACCTTTCTTTTCCGGGGTTTCAAGTTTTATTGGATGTCTCATCACGAAGCTCTATCTAAATCATTGCAAGGCTTCACCTTATGTTTTCAACTTCTCTTTTCTTTCGTTTATCATTCTTTTGTTTCCGGTGTTCTCATGAAGGCTCGACATGGTGGTTCATCAAGGATTTAATTCATTCTCGAAGTGTTCTTCAAGATTCTTGTTGGAGGAGTTCAAGCATCCTTCATCATGCATTCCGAAGTGCAATTCCTTCTATCTTATCTTTTGAGATGGTGTTATGTCATCCTTGACAATTTCTCTTCATGTTTCATGATTCACAAGTTGTCAAGAATGAGATATTTTAAAACCATCATTTTCTCTTCGGTCATGAGTTGTTTCAACCCATCATAATTTTTTCATTGGAGTATCTTGATATAGATTTCACCTAAAAGCCTTCCATTGTGAATGTTGCTATTTGTGGTGCTTATCAATGATCCAAGTTATCTCTTTATCATCTTGGTGGAAGAAGTGTTCATCTCTTCGTCGATCTAAAGCAACCAATTGTTTCCTTTAGTGGTCGGTTGTCACCTCATAATGTTGAGATGTTTCCATAAGCCCACTACAAACTTATTCTTTTCGTTGTTGGTCTTCCAACAACTCTGTTCTAACCTTCTTGCAAGGATGCCTTCCAAATTCTTTTGTGGTAGAAGTTGTCATTTCCTTCTCTGTTCCCTTTATCCCAACGATCTAGCTTCTATTCTTTCATTCCGGAGTCATTGTGATCCTGCGCTCTTCACCCATCACCTCGTTTTGTCAAGATCATATTATTTTCTTGCTTATCCATTTAACCGGAGTGTTGAGTTCTCATTCAAGTTCTTTCATCTTATCAAGTTTTGCCTCTTTTTTCAACCGGAGTGCTGTCTGAAATCCTTCTTACCCCTTGTGCCATTCTTTAAATAGTTCCGGAGGCAGTGTGTTGTTGATTTCATCAAGTATCATTCCATCTTGTCAAGTTCTTGTTCAATTCCTTCGCTTTTCATTCAGAGTGTTGTCCGAATTCTTTCGTTCTTATTCCTTTCTCATCTCGTTTCAATTGGAGTGGTTTTAATTCTTCTTTCTTTCTTAAGCTCTTGGTTCTCATCATGTTCCTTGTTCCTCTTTTCTAATGAAGCTTTTCAATGTCGTTCATCTCTGTTGTATTCCTTCTTTCAAGTTGTTCATCCTCTCAAGGTTCATGGTTTCACTTGTTTGTCAAAGAAGCAACTTTGTTTTACCTCTTGATCTTCCGCTTCTCTCCGGTGACATCCTTAGATCTCGGGTCGAGATCCTTTGTAAGTGGATGAGAGTTGTGACGCCCCAAGACCGGCGCTTCAGACGGCTCCCATGTTTTTCGTTGTTGCCATGTGTTTCATTTGCTTGTTGCATTTCATCATCGCATCATTCGCATTGCATCGGCACTCTGTTGCCATCATTTTTTTTAAAACTTGCATTCGTTTGTAGTTGCCGCTCGTTCCTTGTCTCGGTTGACCTTCTCTCAGATCAACCGAACCGCTATCTTTTCTCTCTTCTCTCTTGTCTTCTCGGTGGCCTTTCGTCAAACCCTTCATGCACGTCCGAAACTGTTCCCAAATCCGACCCGCTCAGTCATCACCGTTGTATTCAGATCATCTTCAAACATCCCTAAAATATCTTTGGTTCTTTGGTGAGCACCTCTAGCCACCTGCGCTTGTTCTTCCCTCCTTTCTTTTCCCGTTTCTTCTCTGTGTCTCTCCTCTCTGAAACTCTCTCGCAACCTGCACATGTTCACAGGAGTACATCCCCACTGCCGGTCCTCTTCCACAGCACGCCGGCGCCGCCACGCCTCGTTTTGAACCGATCCAGCCGAGATCGACCCCGCCGCCTTGGATCCCGGCGAGCCCAGTTCACCGCCGTCTGCTCCCGACTTCCATCGCCGTTTTCTGCTTCGCCATCAGCCTGCTGCTGCCTCTGTTCTTCAGTAACAAGCACCAGCAGCTCGCTCGCCCCACATTGATGGAGTGCCCCTCTCGTGGACCAGTTCGAGCGAGAGGGAACGATCGGCTGCTCGTGGGCCGGCCGCGCTGCTTGCCAGCGGCTTGCTGCCTCACCGACCGGGCCGAAGCCCATGGGTGAGCAGCTCCTTCAGCCCCTTCTCTCTGTTGGGCCAGCAGATTCGGCCCGACTCATGTTTTTTCCAGCGGAGCGATTTACTGTTTATCTAGTGATTTACCTGTTTTGCAGAAAAACTCTCCAACTTCATGCATATAATAACTCATGAACTATGCATCATATGTAAAAACTTCATATATGTAAAATGCTTAGTTTTTCATCTAGTTTCATAATCTGCTACTTTCATCCATGTTTAAAATGTTTAACTTGCTGTTTGATTTAATTTGCTTAAATAACATGCTAAAATGGTTTATTTCATAACTAAATAACTGTAGCTCCGAATTAAATAAACTTTATATGTAAATGGGGTGGAAAAATGCATAGAATAACTTGGTACACTTTGTTTTACTGCTTAACAACATTAAAATATGGTTTAGGGCAGAACATTACCAAATTCGAAATATGGTCATGAGGATTTTCTAGAATTGTTGTTTATTGTTTCCGGCCTCATTTAAACTTGCCTAACATAGTTAGTTCACTTGTGCTTCACCTCTTGCCATGTTTAACAACATTTAATATTGTTGGGTACATAAATGAGAGAGAACTAAATATTTGAATGTGGTGTTTTGTCAATATGCAACTTGTTGCATATTGAGCTCCACTTAAATTGTAATATTGTTTGTTGCACTTTGCCATGCCATGCACTTTTAAACCGGACATGCATCATACTTGATTGTGCATCATGCCATGTTTATGCTTGTGCATTTACCATGTTGTTTGCTTCTTTCCGGTATTGCTTCTTAGTTCCGGTAACGTTGCATTTGTGAGGATTCATTCGACTACGCCCATTCGTCTTCATCATGGACTCGTTCTTCTTCCTAGCGGGATTTCAGGCAATATGACCGTTACCCTGGATCTCACTACTATCATTGCTATGCTAGTTGCTTCGTTCTATCGCTATGTTGCGCTACCTATCACTTGCTTATCAAGCCTCCCAAATTGCCATGTCAGCCTCTAACCTTTTCACCCTTCCTAGCAAACCATTGTTTGGCTATGTTACCGCTTTTGCTCAGCCCCTCTTATAGCGTTGTTAGTTGCAGGTGAAGTTGAAGATTGCTCCATGTTGGAATAGGAATATGTTGGGATATCACAATATCTCTTATTTAATTAATGCATCTATATACTTGGTAAAGGGTGGAAGGCTCGGCCTTATGCCTGGTGTTTCGTTCCGTCATACCGGTGTTATGTTCCTTGATTTTGCGTCCCTAACAGGGTGAGGGGTATGGGACCCTCTTGACAGTTTGCTTTGAATAAAACTCTTCCAGCAAGGCCCAACATTGTTTTTAACATTTTCCATAATAATACTTAAACTAAATAATAAATTTGCATAGGGTGTCATGAACCCGAGGATTTTTCTACATAGCAGGGGGGCCAGCGCTGATGGTGTTGGTCCCAAACGGGCAGACTACAGGGCCACCACGGGGCAACCCGAGGATCTGGTTTTACTCATAGGCTGACCTATCCGGACGTGGCCTGAGATGAGATACGCACGGCTACTATCAGGGTGTCGACACGCCGGGAGGCTTTGCTGGATTAGTTTTACCATTGTCAAAATGTCTTGTGCACCGGGACCCCGAGTCTGATCAGATGTCCCGCGATGGAGGATTGTCTCCATGGATCGTGAGCTTATCATGGGCTAAGTTGGGACACCCCTGCAGGGTTTAAACTTTCGAAAGCCGTGCCCGCGGTTATGTGGCAGATGGGAATTTTTAATGTCCGGTTGTAGATAACTTGACACCAGATTCAAATTAAAATACACCAACCATGTGCGTAACCATGACGGTCTCTTTTCGAGAGGGTTGAGAAGAGAACACGGTGGGGTTATGTTTGAACGTAAGTAGTTCAGGATCACTTCTTGATCATTACTAGTTTGTGACCGTTTGCGTAGCTTCTCATCTTATTCTTGTATTCATAAGTTAGCCACCATATCATGCTTAGTCGCTTGCTGCAGCCTCATCACTTATCCCTTCCATACCCATTAAGCTTTGCTAGTCTTGATACCCATGGTAATGGGATTGCTGAGTCTTCATGGCTCACAGTTTACTACAACAACAGTTGCAGGTACAGGTAATGCGATGATCAGGACGCGAGAGCGATGCTTGCTTGCTTTGAGTTCTTCTTCTGCTTCTTCTTCGATCAGGGGATAGATTCCAGGTCGGCAACCTGGGCTAGCAGGGTGGATGTCGTTTGAGTTTTTTGTTTGTGTTTCATCTGTAGTCGGATGTTGCTCTTGTGTATGATGTTATTGTATTCATGTGGCATTGTATGCCTTTTGTATGTATCCCCAACTATCATGTAATGGTACAATGTAATGATATCCACCTTGCAAAAGCGTCTCCAATATGCGCTTCTATCCTTGGTGGGACCTTCGAGTTCCTTTAGGATAGGGTCGCATATTGGGCGTGACAGGTTTGACCGGAACTGCATGCCAGTGATACAACCGCTCAAGAGAGCGGTACTACCGCCATTTGCAAAACTGCACAGTCTCAATCAGGATACATATTGAAAGTGGGAGCAATTAGCTAGAGTATCTCCATGCAGAGCATTGTAGACATAGAATATTTGCAAAATACATACGGCTCTAAATGTGACAGACCCGTTGACTAAACTTCTCTCACGAGCAAAACATGATCATACCTTAGTACTCTTTGGGTGTTAATCACATAGATGCGATGTGAACTAGATTATTGACTCTAGTAAACCCTTTGGGTGTTTATCACATGACGATGTGAACTATGGGTATTAATCACATACAAATGTGAATATTGGTGTTAAATCACATGGTGATGTGAACTAGATTATTGACTCTAGTGCAAGTGGGACACTGAAGGAAATATGCCCTAGAGGCAATAATAAAGTTATTATTTATTTCCTTATTTCATGATAAATATTAATTATTCATGCTAGAATTGTATTAACCGGAAACATAATACATGTGTGAATACATAGACAAACATAGTGTCACTAGTACGCCTCTACTTGACTAGCTCGTTGAATCAAAGATGGTTAAGTTTCCTAGCCATAGACATCAGTTGTCATTTGATTAACGGGATCACATCATTAGAGTATGATGTGATTGACTTGACCCATTCCGTTAGCTTAGCACTTGATCATTTAGTATGTTGCTATTGCTTTCTTCATGACTTATACATGTTCCTATGACTATGAGATTATGCAACTCCCGTTGACCGGAGGAACACTTTGTGTGCTACCAAACGTCACAACGTAACTGGGTGATTATAAAGGTGCTCTACAGGTGTCTCCGAAGGTACTTGTTGAGTTGGCATATTTCGAGATTAGGATTTGTCGCTCCGAGAGGTATCTCTGGGCCCTCTCGGTAATGCACATCACTATAAGCCTTGCAAGCAATGTGACTAATGACTTAGTTGCGGGATGATGCATTACATAACGAGTAAAGAGACTTGTCGGTAACGAGATTGAACTAGGTATTGAGATACCGACGATCAAATCTCGGGCAAGTAACATACCGATGACAAAAGGAACAACGTATGTTGTTATGCGGTTTGACCGATAAAGATCTTCATAGAATATGTGGGAGCCAATATGAGCATCCAGGTTCCGCTATTGGTTATTGACCGGAGACGTGTCTCGGTCATGTCTACATAGTTCTCGAACCAGTAGGGTCCGCACGCTTAACATTCGGTGACGATTTATATTATGAGTTATGTGGTTTGATGTACCGAAGGTAGTTCGGAGTCCCGGATGAGATCGGGGTTATGACGAGGAGTCTTAAAATGGTCGAGATGTAAAGATCGATATATTGGATGACTATATTCGGACATCAGAAAGGTTCCGAGTGATTCGGGTATTTTTCGGAGTACCGAAGAGTTACGAGAATTCGTATTGGGCCTTAATGGGCCATACGGGAAAGGAGAGAAAGGCCTCAAAGGGTGGCCGCACCCCTCCCCATGGACTGGTCCGAATTGGATTAGGGAGGGGGGCGCCCCCTTCCTTCCTTCTCCTTTTTCCTTCCCTTCTACTCCAACAAGAAAAGGAGGAGTCCTACTACCGGTGGGAGTAGGACTCCCCCCTTGGCGCGCCCTCCTCCTAGGCCGGCCGCCTCCCCCCTAGCTCCTTTATATAGGGGGGCAGGGGGGCACCTCTAGACACAACAATTAATCTCTTGATCTATTAGCCATGTGCGGTGCCCCCCTCCACCATATTCTACCTCGGTAATATCGTAGCGGTCCTTAGGCGAAGCCCTGCATCGGTAGCATCATCGACACTGTCATCATGCCATCGTGCTGACGGAACTTTCCTGCAAAGCTCTGCTGGATCGGAGTTCGTGGGACGTCATCGATCTGAACGTGTGCTGAACTCGGAGGTGCCGTACGTTCGGTACTTGATCGGTCGGATCGTGAAGACGTACGACTACATCAACCGCGTTGTGCTAATGCTTCCGCTTTCGGTCTACAAGGGTACGTGGACAACACTCTCCCCTCTTGTTGCTATGCATCACCATGATCTTGCGTGTGCGTAGGAAACTTTTGAAATTACTACGTTCCCCAACAGTGGTATCAGAGCTAGGTTTTATGCGTAGATGTTATATGCACGAGTAGAACACAAGTGAGTTGTGGGTGATACAAGTCATACTGCTTACCATCATGTCATACTTTGGTTCGGCGGTATTGTTGGATGAAGCGGCCCGGACCGACATTACGCGTACGCTTACGCGAGACTGGTTCTACCGACATGCTTTGCACATAGGTGGCTGGCGGGTGTCAGTTTCTCCAACTTTAGTTGAACCGAGTGTGGCTACGCCCGGTCCTTGAGAAGGTTAAAACAACACTAACTTGACAAAATATCGTTGTGGTTTTTATGCGTAGGTAAGAACGGTTCTTGCTAAGCTCGTAGCAGCCACGTAAAACTTGCAACAACAAAGTAGAGAACGTCTAACTTGTTTTTGCAGGGCATGTTGTGATGTGATATGGTCAAGACATGATGAGATATAAGTTGTTGTATGAGATGATCATGTTTTGTTGAAGTTATCGGCAACTGGCAGAAGCTTTATGGTTGTCTCTTTATTGCATAAGATGTAAGCGCCAAATAATTGTTTAGTTTATCGCTATGCGATATCAATAGTTGCAAGAGCAATATTTGGCAAGACGACCATGTGATGACACATTGATATAGATCAAGATGATGGAGAACATGGTGTCATGCCGGTGACGATGGAGATCATGACGATGCTTTGGAGATGGAGATCAAAGGCACAAGATGATGATGGCCATATCATGTCACATATTTTGATTGCATGTGATGTTTATCTTTTATACATCTTATTTTGTTGAGTTCGGCGGTAGCTTTATAAGATGATCTCTCACTAAATTTCAAGGTATAAGTGTTCTCCCTGAGTATGCACCGTTGCAAAAGTTTTTCGTGCCGAGACCTCACGTGATGATCGGGTGTGATAAGCTCTATGTTCAAATACAACGGGTGTAAGACAGTTTTGCACACGCAGAATACTCAAGTTAAACTTGACGAGCCTAGCATATGCAGATATGGCCTCGGAACACTGGAGACCGAAAGGTCGAGCGTGAATCATATAGTAGATATGATCAACATAGTGATGTTCACCATTGAAAACTACTCCATCTCACGTGATGATCGGACATGGTTTAGTTGAGTTGGATCACGTGATCACTTAGATGATAAGAGGGATGTCTATCTAAGTGGGAGTTCTTAAGTAATATGATTAATTGAACTTTAATTTATCATGAACTTAGTCCTGATAGTATTTTGCAAATAATGTTGTAGATCAATAGCTCGCGTTGTTGCTTCCCTATGTTTTATATGTGTTCCTAGAGAAATGTGTTCCTAGAGAAAACTAAGTTGAAAGATGATAGTAGCAATGATGCGGACTGGGTCCGTGATCTGAGGTTTATCCTCATTGCTGGATAGAAGAATTATGTCCTTGATGCACCGCTAGGTGACAGACCTATTGCAGGAGCAGATGCAGACGTTATGAACGTTTGGCTAGCTCAATATGATGACTACTTGATAGTTTAGTGCACCATGCTTAACGGCTTAGAATCGGGACTTCAAAGACATTTTGAACGTCACGGACCATATGAGATGTTCCAGGAGTTGAAGTTAATATTTCAAGCAAATACCCGAGTTTCAGAGATATGAAGTCGCCAACAAGTTCTAGCTAAAAGATGGAGGAGAATTGCTCAACTAGTGAGCATGTGCTCAGATTGTCTGGGTACTACAATCGCTTGAATCAAGTGGGAGTTAATCTTCCAGATAAGATAGTGATTGAAATAGTTCTCTAGTCACCATCACCAAGTTACTAGAACTTCGTGATGAACTATTGTATGCAAGGGATGACGAAAACGATTCCCGAGCTCTTCGTGATATTGAAATCGACGAAGGTAGAAATCAAGAAAGAGCATCAAGTGTTGATGATTGACAAGACCACTAGTTTCAAGAAAAGGGAAAATGGAAAGAAAGGGAAACTTCAAGTAGAATGGCAAGCAAGTTGTCACTCCCGTGAAGAAGCCCAAAGCTGGACCAAAGCCTGAAACTAAGTGCTTCTACTGCAAAGGAAATGGTCACTAGAAGCAGAAATGCCCTGAATATTTGGTGGATAAGAAGGATGGCAAAGTGAACAAGGGTATATTTGATATACAGGTTATTGATGTGTACCTTACTAGTGTTTATAGTAACCCCTGGGTATTTAATACTTGTTCGGTTGCTAAGATTAGTAACTCGAAACAGGAGTTACAAAATAAACAGAGACTAGTTGAGGGTGAAGTGACAATGAGTGTTGGAAGTAGTTCCAAGATTGATATGATCATCATCGCACACTCCCTATACTTTCAGGATTAGTGTTAAACCTAAATAAATGTTATTTGGCATTTGCGTTGAGCATGAATATGATTTGATCATGTTTATTGCAATACGGTTATTCATTTAAAGTCAGAGAATAATTGTTGTTCTGTTTACATGAATAAAACCTTCAATGGTCATACACCCAGTGAAAATAGTTTGTTGGATCTCGATCGTAGTGATACACATATTCATAATATTGATGCCAAAAGATGCAAAGTTAATAATGATAGTGCAACTTATTTATGGCACTGTCGTTTGGGTCATATCGGTGTAAAGCGCATGAAGAAACTCCATAAAGATGGATTTTCGGAATCACTTGGTTATGAATCATTTGATGCTTGCGAACCGTGCCTTTTGGGCAAGAGGACTAAAACTCCGTTCTCCGGAACAATGGAACGAGCTACTGACTTGTTGGAAATAATACATACCGATGTATGCGGTCCAATGAGTGTTGATGCTCGTGGCGAGTATCGTCATTTTCTGACCTGCACAAATGATTTGAGCAGATATGAGTATATCTACTTAATGAAGCACAAGTCTGAAACATTTGAAATTTTCAAAGAATTTCAGAAGTGAAGTGGAGAATCATCGTAACAAGAAAATAAAGTTTCTACGATCTGATCGTGGAGGAGAATATTTGAGTTACGAGTTTGGCCTTCATATAAAACAATGTGGAATAGTTTCACAGCTCACGCCACATGGAACACCACAACATAATGGTGTGTCTGAATGTCATAACCGCACTTTATTGGATATGGTGCGATCTATGATGTATCTTACCGATTTACCACTATCATTTTGGGGTTATGCATTAGATACAGCTGCATTCACTTTAAATAGGGCACCATCAAAATCCGTTGAGACGACGCCTTATGAACTGTGGTTTGGCAAGAAACCAAAGTTGTCGTTTCTTAAAGTTTGGGGCTGCGATGCTTATGTGAAAAAGTTTCAACCTAATAAGCTCGAACCCAAATCGGAGAAGTGCGTCTTCATAGAGTACCCAAGGGAAACTGTTGGGCACACCTTCTATCACAGATCCGAAAGGCAAGATATTCGTTGCTAAAAATGGATCCTTTCTGTAGAAGGAGTTTCTCTCGAAATAAGTGAGTGGGAGGAAAGTAGAACTTGATGAGGTAATTGTACCTTCTCCCAAATTGGAAAGTAGTTCATCACATAAATCAGTTCCAGTGATTCCTACACCAATCAGTGAGGAAGTTAATGATGATGATCATGAAGCTTCAGATCAAGTTATTACAGAAACTCGTGGTCTTCCAGAGTACGATCTGCACCAGAGTGGTACAGTAATCCTATTCTAGAAGTCATGTTACTAGACCATGATGAACCTATGAACTATGAGGAAGCGATGATGAGCCCAGATTCCGCGAAATGGCTTGAGGCCATGAAATCTGAGATGGGATCCATGTATGAGAACAAAGTGTGGACTTTGGTGGAGTTACCCGATGATCGGCAAGCCATATTGTATAAATGGATATTCAAGAGGAAGACGGACACAGATAGTAGTGTTACTATCTACAAAGCTTGACTTGCTGCGAAAGGTTTTCGACAAGTTCAAGGGTTGACTATGATGAGACCTTCTCACCTGTAGCGATGCTTAAGTCTGTCCGAATCATGTTAGCAATTGCCACATTTTATGAAATTTGGCAAATGGATGTCAAAACTACATTCCTTAATGGATTTATTGAAGAACAAGTTGTATATGATGCAACCAGAAGGTTTTGTCAATCCTAAAGGTGCTAACAAAAATGTGCAAGCTCCAGCGATCCATCTATGGACTGGTGCAAGCATCTCGGAGTTGGAATATACGCTTTGATGAGTTGATCAAAGCATATGGTTTTATACAGACTTTTGGAGAAGCATGTATTTACAAGAAAGTGAGTGGGAGCTCTGTAGCATTTCAAAATACTATATGTATGTGACATATTGTTGATTGGAAATGATATAGAAATTCTGGATAGCATAAAAGGATACTTGAATAAGAGTTTTTTAAAGAAAGACCTCGGTGAAGTTGCTTACACATTGAGCATCAAGATCTATAGAGATAGATCAAGACGCTTGATAAAGATTTTTCAAATAGTACATACCTTGATAAGATTTTGAAGTAATTCAAAATGGAACAGTCAAAGAAGGAGTTCTTGCCTGTGTTGCAAGGTGTAAAGTTGAGTAAGACTCAAAACCCGACTGTGGCAGAAAATAGAAAGAGAATGAAAAAGTCATTCCCTATGCCTAAGTCATAGGTTCTATAAAGTATGATATGCTGTGTACCAGACCCATTGTATACCTTGCTCTGAGTTTGGCAAGGGAGTACAATTATGATCTAAGAGTAGATCACTAGACAGTGGTCAAGAATATCCTTAATGAGGATTAAGGAAATATTTCTCGATTATGGAGGTGATAAAAGAGCCCGTCATAAGAAGTTACATCGGTGCAAGCTTTTACACCGATCCAGATGACTCTAAGTCTCAATCTGGATACATATTGAAAGTGGGAGCAATTAGCTAGAGTATCTCCGTGAAGAGCATTATGGACATAGAATATTTGCAAAATACATATGGCTCTGAATGTGACAGACCCGTTGACTAAACTTCTCTCACGAGCAAAACATGATCATACCTTAGTACTCTTTGGGTGTTAAACACATAGCGATGTGAACTAGATTATTGACTCTAGTAACCCCTTTGGGTGTTTATCACATGACGATGTGAACTATGGGTATTGATCACATACAGATGTGAATATTGGTGTTAAATCACATGGCGATGTGAACTAGATTATTGACTCTAGTGCAAGTGGGAGACTGAAAGAAATATGCCCTAGAGGCAATAACAAAGTTATTATTTATTTCCTTATTTCATGATAAATGTTTATTATTCATGCTAGAATTGTATTAACCGGAAACATAATACATGTGTGAATACATAGACAAACATAGTGTCACTAGTATGCCTCTACTTGACTAGCTCGTTGAATCAAAGATGGTTATGTTTCCTAGCCATAGACATGAGTTGTCATTTGATTAATGGATCACATCATTATAAAATGATGTGATTGACTTGACCCATTCCGTTAGCTTAGCACTTGATCGTTTAGTTTGTTGCTATTGCTTTCTTCATGACTTATACATGTTTCTATGACTATGAGATTATGCAACTCCCGTTTACCGGAGGAACACTTTGTGTGCTACCAAACATCACAACGTAACTGGATGATTATAAAGGTGCTCTACAGGTGTCTCCAAAGTTACTTGTTGAGTTGGCGTATTTCGAGATTAGGATTTGTCGCTACGATTGTCGGAGAGGTATCTCTGGGCCCTCTCAGTAATGCGCATCACTATAAGCCTTGCAAGCAATGTGACTAATGAGTTAGTTGCGGGATGATGCATTACATAATGACTAAAGAGACTTGCCAGTAACGAGATTGAACTAGGTATTGAGATACCGACGATTGAATCTCGGGCAAGTAACATGCCGATGACAAAAGGAACAACGTATGTTGTTATGCGGTTTGACCGATAAAGATCTTCATAGAATATGTGGGAGCTAATATGAGCATCCAGGTTCCGCTATTGGTTATTGACCGAAGATGTGTCTCGGTCATGTCTACATAGTTCTCGAACCCGTAGGGTCCGCACGCTTAACGTTCGATGACGATTTATATTATGAGTTATGTGTTTTGATGTACCGAAGGTAGTTCGGAGTCCGGGATAAGATCGGGGATATGACGAGGAGTCTCAAAATGGTCGAGATGTAAAGATCGATATATTGGACGACTATATTCGGACATCGAAAAGGTTCCGAGTGATTCGGGTATTTTTTGGAGTACCGAAGAGTTACGGAAATTCGTATTGGGCCTTAATGGGCCATACAGGAAAGGAGAGAAAGGCCTCAAAGGGTGGCCGCACCCCTCCCCATGGACTGGTCTGAATTGGATTAGGGAGGGGGGCGCCCCCTTCCTTCCTTCTCCTTTTTCCTTCCCTTCTCCTACTCCTACAAGGAAAGGAGGAGTCCTACTACCGGTGGGAGTAGGACTCCCCCCTTGGCGCGCCCTCCTCCTATGACGGCTGCCTCCCCCCTTGCTCCTTTATATACGGGGGCAGGGGGCACCTCTAGACACAACAATTGATCTCTTTATCTCTTAGCCGTGTGCGGTGCCCCCTCCACCATATTCCACCTCGGTAATATCGTAGCGGTGCTTAGGCGAAGCCCTGCATCGATAGCATCATCGACACCATCATCACGCCATCATGCTGATGGAACTTTCCCGCAAAGCACTGCTGGATCGGAGTTCGTGGGACGTCATCAAGCTGAACATGTGCTGAACTTGGAGGTGCCGTACGTTCGGTACTTGATCGGTCGGATCGTGAAGACGTACGACTACATCAACCGTGTTGTGCTAACGCTTCCGCTTTCGGTCTATGAGGGTACGTGGACAACACTCTCCCCTCTCGTTGCTATGCATCACCATGATCTTGCGTGTGCGTAGGAAAATTTTGAAATTACTACATTCCCCAACAGGGAGATCTAGAAAATATAGACGGGGCTCCCCCTGAGTGTCAGCACTATTTAGAGTTTGCTTTTGGCATGCAAAATGTTCACACTAGGGTCAAAGCTCCCCCTAGATTTTATAAACCAACTTGTGACTGCAAAACAAAATAATATACATAAAGCACGTAATAGTAGAATAGGACACCAATAGAGCAGAGATAAATAGATAAAGTACGCAAGTCTCACACTAGCACAAGGTCACACCACAAGTTCAACAAGACACTATAAAGCAAAGCAAATAGAACAACTGAAGAAGGCAACTGCAAGCAAACCCCCCATGCAATCCCGTGCCCTAATAGAATGCTCTCCCCCTTTGGCATCAAGACACCAAAAAGGAAAAGAGCGAAGCTAACGCCTCAGGGCTCAGTAGGTCTCCTCTCCCGTTGCCGCCGAATCGTCAGAATCCTCATCAGACTCCTCCGACTCCCCAGACTCCTCGGGATCCATGGAAACACCCTCAGGACCACGGACATTAGAGGTAGCAAGCTCTTCATCAGACCACTGGCAGTTCTCCAAGCACCACGTATCCTCAGGAGTGATGGTCTTCTCAGAGACACTCTTCACATCTGGCACATTAAGGTGTTTCATCAACTGAATCTGCCTGCGACGCGCCATCTTCTCAGCAACATGAGCCTGGTAGAGCTTCTTATGAATATGAGTCTGCAAGCAAAAAGTCTTCTTGATCTTGGTAGTCAGCTTCTCAACCCAAGTGGGCTGGGCCCCATGCTCCAACTCAAAGTCATCATCGTCCGAGGTAGCATACACATCCTCCTGATTGCCCGTAGGAAAACAAGGAGTCTTATGCTCTGTGAGGTTAGCTAGAGTGGTGAGAGGTTCTCCTGGCCTACAGACTGCCCAAACAGAGAGTTTAGAAACTGCATCACAAAAGGAGCATAGATCGGTACCTTGCGGTACCACACCATATTATACATCTCCTCCCACATCCACTTGGAGACATCAAACGTCGCACCAGAACTGTGGCACCCCGGCTCAGAGCGACCGGTTTACCTTGCCTTGCCAGCCCAGAGACCTTGTCTTCTGGCAAAACACAACAACATATCACAGAATACAACCGCTTTATTCATGCTAGCGGAACATAGTTCATATTACAACAGTTAGCAAGGCCGAGCGGCACAGACGGTGCGGCTGAACAATATGTACATTATTTAGTGAACATAAAATGGGCCTCGATCATGACAACTACTCGGCAGTGGAACAACGTCGTAGCGGGACTCCATAGCACAAGGACACCGACGTGGACACGGTCTAGACTCGGACAACACTCCTTTCCAACGGGACTTTCCTGAAATCTGGCATGACACGCCAGGTTAGTACATTGAATGTACTTGCAAGCTCACCATAAGCATAAACAAGATGACAGACAATATTATGATATTTATCCAAGTTAATCAACAATGCAACTATATAACCAACATGATGTGACTATGCTCAACAGGTACTCATTCTCCGACTTGCTTACCCGGTGTGACCAAACAAACATTATATTACCAACACATACTCGTGATCCTTACGGCGATCACCACCCGACCATCTCATGGCCCGTGATCCTTACGGGGATCACAACCCGACCAACTCGTGGCCCGTGATCCTTACGGCGATCACAACCCGACAACTCATGTCCAACTCAACACGATGACCTCACTGTCATCCTTAGTGCAATTTAGTGTGCATATTTATTAAGTGTGGACCCATGGTGTACCTTACTTTCGAGCGTGTCCGTATCCGTGGACTCGGCTATTGATAGATTAAATACACTCTGTAGAGGTTAGTACACTGTACCCACACTACGGAACCCATGGCCTCACTCTCCCATCCGAGTGGACCAACAGCGTTCTGACGAAACCATTTCACTGTCATGACACTCTCCCGGCCCCTCCGACTCAGACCCCACCGGGCTAGTCTTGGCTGGCCCCGTGTCTACCTCTAGACACCTCGACCACCGTCGTGGCCACGATCCACACTAGGATCTGGTACCAAAATTAACTTAACAACGGGCTCACAAGGTTATGCTTGCCTACTGGGCCAGGGTACAGCACACCCATAACCTTCCCTAAATTGAGGTATCGACCAGAGGCACGACAATGAAACGCATTAAGGCCGTCCCATACCGGCAAATGTGGTTGCACTGGGAAAGACTCGTTTCAGCGGCACCACGACCCGGTCAACAACATGTTCAAGTTGAATTATTAATCAGGTTCAACTTAATGTGAAAATAAAATAACCGGTGTCATACTGCCATACCATGCATCACTTAACATATGTACCACATAACCATGCAAAACTGCACCAACTACGCTCCCATGGAGCCAACATAAACTCATGCTACTAAACTGGTTAAAACCTCTCTTTACTCATACCAGAACTATTTCTAACAATAACCATCATTATACCTCATGCAAAATAATATTTAAACTACTCATCAAATTATACGACCATATTATTTATTTAACTCTCGCAACTAAGTTCTCATTATCTTACCAACAACATTTACTTCAAACATACTGAAGTTCAAGCATTTTAACTTAGAGGGCATATAACAATATATATTTATTATATAACTAATTTAAATGCATCAATATTCATAAGTTCAAGTATGAAAATCAAAAATATTGAAGTGGCACCATGAAAATGTCACTGTGGCTTGCCTTAGTACTGATGAGGTTCACAAGGCTCCTGGTGATCCTTAAGACAAGTTGGTTCCTCTGAAAACATTCAAAAACCACACAAGAAAATATCAAGAAACCTTCTAAAAAATGCCAAAAAATCTAGACAACAAGGAAAAATCCCATCTTTTGGGAGCTGTTAGATTTTTGGACAAAGAACACAATGCAAAAAGAATCACTGCATTTGGACTTTAGAATAAAAGTTATGACTGTTTGAATGCTACTGGAATTTAAATAAATTTGAAAAAGAAAACAGAGGGGGGTGACGTCGATGGCATATTTTCCCGGGGCACCACCACTCATACCGCTTCGCGTGAGTAGTGAGTGGCTGACTAGCGGGCCCTGCTAGTCATGCCGAAGGGAGGGGAGAAAGAAGCAGAGAGGCGCAACGCTTCTCCGGAGCTTACGCCGACGTTGAGGCATCTTGGAGGAAAATCAGAGGGAGGGATCGAAGGAGAAGGTTCTTGCGCACCTGCCCGTACCCGTGGCGTGGCAAATGGTGATCGGACGACGTCGGATTCTTCCTCTCAAGCGGAGGCAGAACACGGTGGTCGCCGGAGATGAGGAAGACGGCGGCTAGGGGCAGCTCCAGGGGCTCGGGCTTGGCTTGTTAGTTTCACGAAGGAGATGCGGAGGCCCTGGCGGGGTCGCCTTGGCATGGGGGCGGCCGGAGCTGCGGGGACGATCTAGAGGGGATCGCCGGCGAGCTCGGCTCGGGGACGACAGCCCGCGGCCTGCCCAGCCGGGCTACGGCTTCTAGTGGCTATAGGAGGGAGTGGTGGTGAGCTGCGATGCTCCAGGAGGCTGCAGAGGGGGGTTTTATAGGCGGGGCGGCGAGGAGGGCTCGGGCTCCGCCAGAGGACAGCTGTCTTCGGCGCCCGATGATGAATGGTGCAAGAGAGAGGGGGAAGGCGACGGGTTTCACACGGGAGCTGTGTGCGGACACGGACGAGCACATGAGTGAGGAGGAAAGGGACGAACACAGTGCGCGGGCACTGTGCCGTTGGCCAGACCGTGCACGTGCTCGCTGCGACAAGCTCCGGCGTCGGTGAGTGGCAGGGAGGAGTAAAGGGGGTGGAGACGAGGATGGTGGCGAGGGGGGACACGCGTTGGTTAGCCGAGCAGCAAGCACGCGCGCCACAGAGGCACTGGTGACGTGCAGAGCGCGCGTTTGGCATGCCAGCACCCTCGGACGAATGCGGTCACCACGTGGACCATGACATCAGGCCACATATGCACTAACCATGATGTCTGGCGTGTAGTCCTTAGTAAACTAAGGTGTTACCACGGCTCGGTTTGTTTCCAGGTGCAGTAGAAGTGAAATGGTGAAGATGTTAAGTTACTGGATAGAAACTTTGAACAGTTGATGTGGTCAAACCACAGAGATTCAAGGGCTGAGCTTTGGGGTTTTACTGACTCTTACTAAGGTGAATAAGCACGGGGAAAACCAGCTACATTGGAGCTAGTAAAAAGGTAGTTGTTGTAGAAACTACCATTTCAGCACAGAAGTGAAAATATTTTCTGTAGCCAAAATACTCCAAAAAGTGGTGCAATATTTTTGCTCAGAAATGTGCCCTAGGGTCCAAAGAATATTTGGGATTTTTCTCAGGATTTTTAGGGCAACAGAAATGAGGGTTGCTTTGGAGGTTAAAGAGTTTAGCTAGGGTTTAAGAAGCAAAATGAATATTTTTCATTTAAGAAAAATATTCCAAGCAATATTGTTAGGTTGGCCAGGAGTGAAATGATGGATTAGAAGAGGAGAGGGGGCACTTGGGCGAAAATCAAGGGATACCCAAGTGATCAAGTCCAAATGGAATGATTCAAAACACCAAATCAAAAATCAATTCAGCTGAAAATCAAGCAAAGGAAAGAGGGCAAAAACCAGGCTGTGACAAACCTCCCCCACTTAGAATGAATCTCGTCCTCGAGATTCGGTTGCTTGGGAAAACCATTCGGGATAACATGCCCTTAGAAATTCTTCTGATTGCCAGGTTGATTCTAACTCGGTATGATGCATCCATTGAACCTTGTAAAACTTCTGTGACTTACTGTGAGTAACTCTTTCCATCTGATCCAAAATTTTCACTGGCCTCTCTTCGTAGGTCAAGTCCTTTGCCAGCTCTATCTCTGCCAAATTGGTCTTTTCCTCGGGTGGTGAGATGCACCGTCGCAGTTGTGAAACGTGGAACACGTTGTGCACGTCGGACAGTTCCGGAGGCAGTTCCAACTGATATGCCACGGCACCTACTCGTGTTATGACGGGAAATGGACCAATAAACCTGGGTGCCAATTTTCCACAGGTTTGGAACCTTTTTATTCCCTTCATGGGTGTGACTCGTAGGTAGACATGTTCTCCGGGTTCAAAACTGATCTGCCGGTGCTTTGCATCATAATAACTTTTCTGTCGCGATTTGGCCAGCTGTAATCTGTCTCGGATATCCTTGACTTGCTTTTCAGCTTCCAGCATGAGATATGGTCCGAAAATACGTCTGTCTCCGATTTGAGACCAATTTAATGGAGTGTGGCACTTACGGCCATACAAAGCTTCATAAGGTGACATTTTTAAACTGGTCTGGAACCCATTGTTATACGAGAACTCGGCGTATGGCAAGCAATCTTCCCATTGTGGTCCTTGGGCTAAAACACAGGCTCGGAGCATATCTTCGAGTATCTGATTTACTCTTTCCGTTTGCCCCATCTGTCTGAGGATGGTATGCGGTGCTATATTTTAATTCTGTCCCAAGGGCTTGATGGAGACGGGTCCAGAAAGAAGAGGTGAAAAGTGAACCTCGGTCAGTAGTGATGGTTCAAGGAACTCCATGTAAACTGACAATCCTGGATACATACAGTCGGGCAAGCTCATCTGCTCGGTATGAGGTTTTGACTGGGAGGAAGTGAGCCACCTTGGTTAATGTATCCACTATGACCCAGATCGCATTATTGCCTCGTCGGGTCCTGGGTAATCTTGTGATGAAATCCATACAGACATCGTCCCATTTCCATTGTGACACGGGCAGTGGTTGGAGAAGTCCGGCTGGTTTCTGATATTCCGCCTTAACTTTGTTGCATATGTCGCAACAGGCCACGAAATAAGCAATGTATTTCTTCATTCCATCCCACCAGAATATTTGTCGAAGGTCTTCATACATTTTTGTGCCTCCAGGGTAGATTGAATACGAGGACTCGTGGGCTTCTGACAAAAATTTCTGCTTTAGGTCAGCTTGATTAGGAACACAAATCCTTCCCCTGAATCAGAGGGTACCGTACTGATCCTTCGAGAAATCGGATGACTTGACACGTTTTTGCAGTTCGGCATCGCCTGGCTGGGCCTTGCGGATTTCTTCCTCAAGAGTAGGAGTGACCGTCAGAATATTGGCAAGACCAGCCTCAACAATGACTAGGTTGAGCTGAGCAATTCCTTCTTTGAGTTCGGAAGGCAGAGACTCTAGCATGACATTTAAACTGGCGGGCTTTCGACTAAGTGCATCAGCAACCACATTGGCTTTCCCCGGATGGTAATTTATTCCAGGATCATAATCCTTGACCAACTCCAGCCATCTTCGCTGATGGAGGTTTAAATCAGGCTGAGTAAATATGTATTTGAGACTTTTGTGGTCGGTAAAAATTTGGCACCTTTTTCCAATGAGGTAGTGTCTCCAAATTTTTAAAGCATGAACTACTGCGGCCAATTCCAAATCATGAGTGGGGTAATTGCCTTCATGGGGTCGTAGCTGCCATGAGGCATAGGCTACTACCTTGCCATCTTGCATAAGCACGCACCCAAGTCCTTGTCGAGAAGCGTCGCAATATACGTCAAAGCTGCGGTAGATATCTGGAAGTGTTAATACCAGCGCAGTTGCTAAGCGCTTCTTTAACTCGGTGAAACTTTTCTCACAGTCTGACGTCCATTCAAACTTCTTATCCTTTTTAAGCAACTCCGTCATGGGCTTAGCAATCTTGGAGAACCCTTCAATAAATCGACGGTAATATCTGGCTAATCCAAGAAAACTCCAGATCTGAGACACGATGGCGGGTGGCAACCAGTCGAGCACGTCTTTTACTTTGCTTGGGTCCACGGCTATTCCTTCAGCGGATAGTACATGCCCGAGGAATCCAACTTGCTTGAGCCAAAACTCGCATTTACTGAACTTGGCGTACAACTGGTGCTCACGGAGTCGTTGTAGCACTGCGCGGAGGTGTCCTTTATGCTCTTCTTCACTTCTTGAATAAATAAGTATATCATCGATGAAGACGACCACGAACTTATCGAGGAAATCCATGAACACTTTGTTCATCATGTGCATGAAGAAGGCGGGGGCGTTGGTGAGGCCGAAGGACATGACGGTATATTCATAAAAACCGTAGCGAGTGGTGAACGCGGTCTTGGGAATATCCTCCTTTTTAATTTTGAGCTGGTAATATCCAGTCCGCAAATCAATCTTTGAGAATACCTTGTCTCCACTGAGCTGATCAAACAAATCATCAATTCTTGGCAGAGGGTATTTGTTTTTGATCGTGACATCATTCAACTGTCGGTAGTCCACACACATGCGAAGGCTGCCATCTTTCTTGTCCACAAAAATAGCGGGTGATCCCCATGGCGAGGAACTGGGGTGGATATATCCTTTCTGGAGCATTTCATCAAGCTGTTTCTTTAGCTCCACCAACTCGGATGACGGCATTCGATAATATTTCTTGTGTATTGGTGTGGTTCTGAGCACAAGTTCTATTGCAAACTCAAGCTCTCGGTCAGGTGGCATGCCTGGCAGTTCTTGTAGGAATACATCGGGAAACTCACTGACCACTGGACTTAATTCCATTTCTTCTATTGCTGTAAAAACCATTTCCTTGGAGGGTATGCTTCTACGAGCAATAAACTTGGTAGCTTGTCCATCTTGTCCGGTCAAATTGACTTCCCGGGTCACACAATTTATGCATACTTGGTACTGAGTCAGCCAATTCATACTCAAGATAACATCCAATTTTTCAGACTCAATCAGTATCAAAGACGTCAGAAAACGGATTTCGTTGATCCTGACTTCCAGATTGCAGCAGACAAGATTGCTTTGAATAATAGATCCCGGGGTTTGTACCAGCATATTCTTGCCCAAAAGCGAACAAGGAAATTTGTTTTGGGCGACAAAACTCCGAGAATAAAAGAGTGGGAAGCCCCAGAGTCAAACAAAATTACTGCAGGTATGTTATTAACAGGGAACATACCAATGACGACTTCGGGATTTTCTTGGGCTTCGTCGGCTGAAATGTGATGAACGTATCCCGTGACGTCGCGCTGACTTGGACCGGCTTCCAAATAATGGATTTGAGGCTTGAACATAGCATTGGTCCGGGTGTTCTTGGGACACTGTTTGGCATAATGTCCGGTTTGTCCGCAACTATAACAGGAATTGTTGCGCAGGCGATTCTCCATAACTGGGTTGAGCACATCATTCTTCACTTGGGTAGTGGTCTTGTTAACATTTTGTTGCCAACTGGGCTGGTATGCCATCAGAGTTGGCTGCCAGGTACGAACCTTCTGCGCTGGTTGCATTTCCTTCTTGGGCTCAAACTTGCGTTTGTGATCGTTATGGGCAGACTTAGTATCTGACACGAGCTTGTGTTCCCTTTCAGCAATGAAAGCCTTGTTCACCAGGGTTTGGAAATCTGGAAAGTCGAACATACTGAGAGCACAGCGAAGTTGCGGGTTTAATCCACCAAGAAAGCGGTCCATCTTCCTTTGTTCAGTGGCCACGTCATATTGGGAGTAACGTGACAGGTGATTGAATTTTTGTAAATATTCTCCCACTGACTGACTTCCTTGGAGGAGCGCAAGAAATTCACGCTGCTTAGTCTTCATAATTCCTGCAGGGATGTGATATTTTCGGAATTGCTCCTTGAATCTTGACCAGGTAATTGCTTCATTCTCAGTCCCTATGGCTTTCTCAGTTTCCCACCATATGGCAGCAGCGCCTTCTAGATAATGTGTTATAAATGGAACTTTATCCTCTTCATCAGTTCGAGCAACCTCAAGTTTCTTTTCCATAGTCCTTAACCAATCATCTGCATCCAAGGGATCAACTGCCTGACTGAAACTGGGAGGCTTAGTCCTTTGAAAATCAGATAGCTTGGAGTGAGAGGTAGGCTGATTTCCATTCTGTCCAACCATTGCTTGAATACTTCTGAATATTTTAATTAGATCAGTGTTTCGTCGTTCCTTGAACATACGCATAATTTGCTCGGTGGAGGGCGGATTTGGCGGTGGAGGCGGTGGTGGAACATACGGCTCGGGTGATTGTCCTGCCTGTCGTGCGGAACGCCGAACATGAGAACCCTTGTGAACGTTGCTACCGCAGCCTCCCCGCGTCATCCTAATATGATTTTTCCCAAGTCAACGCAATCGAGATGAGAAGCATTCAACCAAAACTGGGGAGAAGCCAGCAACAAAACCCAAGCGAAACTGAAAAGACGAAGAAAATACGGCAAATAAAATAAAGTCCAACATAATTATACATAGACTCATACAAGAAAGATAACAACATTCCAGGTCCAACTACCCTCATACATGAAACGAAACATCATGACTAGTATGATTACAACCATACTCCATCCCGACAACTGAGAATACTCGAAAGCTCTACTGCTCGGCTGGCGCTGCGGGGTCCTCTCCTGATGCGGACTCGGATCCGGAACTAACGGGGTTAACGGAGACCTCTGGGTTAAAAGTGACACGATGACGCTGCCTTGAGGGCTCTCCCTCAGGGGCAGGTGGAGATCGGATCATTGGGGCTGCAGGAGTGGCGAGGAGTGAAACCCACTCTTCAGGAGCACTAAGGGGACTCGCAGTCGCAGTGCCCGAGCTACTCGGGGGAGTAACCGGAGAAACAGGGGATCTAGAACTGGCAGGAACGTAGGGAATAAATCCACAGATGGAGAAGTAGTGGCTGAGTGAGCAGAGTCTAAAGTAGAGGCTAAAGCAGTACGGGCACGACTCGGCTCACGAGCCAGCTCGTAGATCAGAAGATAGCTAGCGGTGATGTAGTGAGAAAGGTGGCTAGCGACACTATCAGACTCCGGATCAATGATTGGGAAACTGACACTACCATTATCGTGGAGAGAAGGGTAGTAATGGAAACCTGGGTGATTCTGCATCCGGACCTCGTTGTAGCGGAGCTCAACAAGTACCTCGAATGCAGCAAACTGGACAGCCTGAGAAGCGGAAGAAGCATAGCCGCTACGGGAGGTACGAGTGTAAGAACTGGAATCGGAACTGGTGCGCAGAGTAACCACGGCGTGATACTCATACACTGAGTCAGCTAGGTGCTCCCAGTACACACGATAGACTGGATCGTCTCCGTGAGGGTACAGCCTTCGCCACACGTTACGAAGGAGATGTGGCGACGTGTACGGCATCAGCTGCAACTGGCACGGATACAGCACAGGAGCCATCTACACTCACAACCATTAGCAGGTTAGCATAGAAAAATATAATCAGTGCATGCAATGCAACAACCAGCTACAGCTATTACCGACACTCAGCTACAACTCGTATCTAGCATCCAGTTAACTCGGCTTAGTCTAGCGTGGCCTACAGTCAGCGCGGCTCTGATACCAAGCGTTGTGGCACCCCGGCTTAGAGCGACCGGTTTACCTTGCATTGCCAGCCCAGAGACCTTGTCTTCTGGCAACACACAATAACATGGCACAGAATACAACCGCTTTATTCATGCTAGCGGAACATAGTTCATATTACAACAGTTAGCAAGGCCAAGCGGCACACACGGTGCGGCTGAACAATATGTACATTATTTAGTGAACATAAAATGGGCCTCGATCATGACAACTACTCGGCAACGGAACAACGTCGTAGCGGGACTTCATAGCACAAGGACACCGACGTGGACACGGTCTAGACTCGGACAGCACTCCTTTCCAACGGGACTTTCCTGAAATCTGGCATCACACGCCAGGTCAGTACATTGAATGTACTTGCAAGCTCACAATAAGCATAAACAAGATGATAGACAATATTATGATATTTATCCAAGTTAATCAACAATGCAACTATATGACCAACATGATGTGACTATGCTCAACAGGTACTCATTCTCTGACTTGCTTACCCGGTGTGACCAAACAAACATTATATTACCAACACATACTCGTGATCCTTACGGCGATCACCACCCGACCATGTCATGGCCCGTGATCCTTACAGCGATCACAACCCGACCAACTCGTGGCCCATGATCCTTACGGCGATCACAACCCGACCACTCATGTCCAACTCAACACGATGAGCTCACTATCATCCTTAGTGCAATTTAGTGTGCATATTTATTAAGTGTTGACCCATGGTGTACCTTACTTTCGAGCGTGTCCGTATCCGTGGACTCGGCTATCGATAGATTAAATACACTCTGCAGAGGTTAGTACACTGTACCCACACTACGGAACCCATGGCCTCACTCTCCCATCCGAGTGGACCAACAGCGTTCAGACGAAACCATTTCACTGTCATGACACTCTCCCGGCCCGTCCGACTCAGACCCCACCGGGCTAGTCCTGGGTGGCCCCGTGTCTACCTCCAGACACATCGACCACTGTCATGGCCACGATCCACACTGGGATCCGGTACCAAAATTAACTTAACAACGGGCTCACAAGGTTATGCTTGCCTACCGGGCCAGGGTACAGCACGCCCATAACCTTCCCTAAATTGAGGTACCGACCAGAGCCGCGACAATGAAACGCATTAAGGCCGTCCCATATCGGCAAATGTGGTTGCACTGGGAAAGACTTGTTTCAGCGGCACCATGACCCGGTTAACAACATGTTCAAGTTGAATTATTAATCAGGTTCAACTTAATGTGAAAATAAAATAACCGGTGTCATACTGCCCATACCATGCATCACTTAACATATGCACCACATAACCATGCAAAACTGCACCAACTACGCTCCCACGGAGCCAACATAAACTCATGCTACTAAACTGGTTAAAACCTCTCTTTACTCATACCAGAACTATTTCTAACAATAACCATCATTATAACTCATGCAAAATAATATTTAAATTACTCATCAAATTATATGACCATATTATTTATTTAACTCTCACAACTAAGTTCTCATTATCTTACCAACAACATTTTTTCTTCAAACATACAGAAGTTCAAGCATTTTAACTTAGCAAGCATATAACAGAATATATTTATTATATAACTAATTTAAATGCATCAATATTCATAATTTCAAGTATGAAAATCAAAAATATTGAAGTGGCACCATGAAAATGTTACTGTGGCTTGCCTTAGTATTGATGAGGTTCACAAGGCTCCTGGTGATCCTGAAGACAAGCTGGTTCCTCTGAAAACATTCAAAAACCACAAAATAAAATATCAAGAAACCTTCTGAAAATTGCCAGAAAATTTAGACAGCAAGGAAAAATCCCATCTTTTGGGAGTTGTTAGATTTTTGGACAAAGAACACAGTGCAAAAAGAATCACTGCATTTGGACTTGTAGAATAAAAGTTATGGTTGTTTGAATGCTATTGGAATTTAAATAAATTTGAAAAGGATAATAGAGGGGGGTGATGTCGTGGCGTATTTTCCCGGGGCACCACCACTCATACCGCTTCGCGCGAGTAGTGAGTGGCTGACTAGCGGGCCCCGCTAGTTAGGCCGGAGGGAGGGGAGAAAGAAACAGAGAGGCACGGCGCTTCGCCGGAGCTTACGCCGGCATTGAGGCATCTTGGAGGAAAACGAGAGGGAGGGATCGACGGAGAAGGTTCTTGCGCACCTGCCCGTACCCGTGGCGTGGCAAATGGTGACCGGACGGCGTCAGATTCTTCCTCGCAAGTGGAGGTAGAACACGATGGTCGCCGGAGATGAGGAAGACGGCGGCTAGGGGCGGCTCCAGGGGCTCGGGCTTGGCTCGTTAGCTTCACGGAGGAGAGGCGGAGGCCCTGGCAGGGTCGCCTTGGCTTGGGGGCGGCCGGAGCTGCAGGGACAATCCAGAGGGGATCGCCGGCGAGCTCGGCTCGGGGACGGCAGCCCGCGGCCTGCCCGGCCGGGCTGCGGCTTCTAGTGGCTATAGGAGGGAGTGGTGGTGAGCTGCGATTCTCCAGGAGGTTGCAGAAGGGGGAGTTTATAGGCGGGGCGGCGAGGAGGGCTTGGGCTCCGCCGGAGGACAGCTGTCTCCGGCGCCCGGCGATGAATGGTGCCAGAGAGAGGGGGAAGGCAACGGGGTTCATGCGGGAGCTGTGCGCGGACGCGGATGAGCATAGGAGCGAGGAGGAAAGGGACGAACACAGTGCACGGGCACTGTGCCGTTGGCCGGACCGTGCCCGTGCTCGCTGCGGCGAGCTCTGGCGTCGGCGAGCGGCAGGGAGGAGTAAAGGGGGTGGAGATGAGGATGCTGGCGAGGGTGGACACGTGTGATGTCTACTACACAACCTTCTTCTTGTAAACGTTGTTGGGCCTGCAAGTGCACAGGTTTGTAGGACAGTAGCAAATTTCCCTCAAGTGGATGACCTAAGGTTTATCAATCCGTAGGAGGCGTAGGATGAAGATGGTCTCTCTCAAGCAACCCTGCAACCAAATAACAGAGAGTCTCTTGTGTCCCCAACACACCCAATACAATGGCAAATTGTATTGGTGCACTAGTTCGGCGAAGAGATGGTGATACAAGTGCAATATGGAAGGTAGATAAAGGTATTTGTAATCTGAAATAATAAAAACAGCAAGGTAAGTAATGATAAAAGTGAGCGTAAACGGTATTGTAATGATAGGAAACAAGGCCTAGGGTTCATACTTTCACTAGTGCAAGTTCTCTCAACAATAATAACATAGATAGATAATATAACAAGCCCTCAACATGCAACAAAGAGTCACTCCAAAGCCACTAATAGCGTGGAACAAACGTAGAGATTATGGTAGGGTACGAAACCACCTCAAAGTTATTCTTTCGGATCAATCTATAAAAGAGTTCGTACTAGAATAACACCTTAAGATACAAATCAACCAAAACCCTAATGTCACCTAGATACTCCATTGTCACCTCAAGTATCCGTGGGCATGATTATATGATATGCATCACACAATCTCAGATTCATCCAACCAACAAAAAAGTACTTCAAAGAGTGCACCAAAGTTTCTATCGGAGAGTCAAGAACGTGTTCCAACCCCTATGCATAGGTTCCCAATGTCACGAAATCCGCAAGTTGATCACCAAAACATACATCAAGTGGCCATGATATCCCATTGTCACCACAGATAATCACGGCAAGACATACATCAAGTGTTCTCATAAAAGACTCAATCCGATAAGCTAACTTCAAAGGGGAAACTCAATTCATCACAAGAGAGTAGAGGGGGAGAAACATCATAAGATCCAACTACAATAGCAAAGCTCAGGATACATCAAGATCGTGCCATCGAAGGAACACGAGAGAGAACACGAGAGAGAGAGAGAGAGAGATCAAACACATAGCTACTGGTACATACCCTCAGCCCCGAGGGTGAACTACTCCCTCCTCGTCATGGATAGCGCCGGGATGATGAAGATGGCCACCGGTGATGGGATCCCCCTCCGGCAGGGTGCCGGAACGGGCTCCCGAGAGGTTTTTTGTGGCTACAGAGGCTTGCAGCGGTAGAACTCCCGATCTATCTTCTCTCTGGAAGTTTTAGGGTACAAGAGTATATATGGGTGCAGGGGGTACGCCGGAGGAGCTATGGGGGCCCCACGAGGCAGGGGGGCGCGCCCAGGGGGGTGGGCGCTCCCCCCACCCTCGTGGGCAGCCCGTATCTCCCTTGACATGCACTCCAAGTTCCCTGGGTTGCTTTCCTTCCAAAAATAACTTCTCTAGTTGATTTCGTTCCGTTTTGACTCCGTCTGATATTCCTTTTCTTCGAAACACTGAAATAGGCATAAAACAGCAAATCTGGGCTGGGCCTCCGGTTAATAGGTTAGTCCCAAAAATAATATAAAAGTGGATAATAAAGCCCAATATTGCCTAAAACAGTAGATAAAGTAGCATGGAGCAATCAAAAATTATAGATACGTTGGAGATGTATCAAGCATCCCCAAGCTTAATTCCTACTCGTCCTTGAGTAGGTAAATGATAAAAAAGAATTTTTGATGCGGAGTGCTACTTGGCATAATTTCAATGTAATTCTTCTTACTTGTGATATGAATATTCAAATCCGAAGATTCAAGACAAAAGTTCATATAGACACAAAAATAATAATACTTCAAGCATACTAATCAAAGCAATCATGTCTTCTCAAAATAGCATGGCAAAAGAAAGTTCATCCCTACAAAATCATATAGTTAGGCTATGCTTCATTTTCGTCACACAAAGATGTTCCCAACTTCTATACCCCCGATGACAAGCCAAGCAATTGTTTCATACTCAAATAATCTCAAACTTTTTCAACCTTCACGCAATACATGAGCGCGAGCCATGGATATAGCACTATGGGTGGAATAGAATATGATGATGGGGATTGTGTGGAGAAGACAAAAAAGGAGAAAGTCTCACATTGATGAGGATAATCAACGGGCTATGGAGATGCCCATTAATTGATGTCAACATGAGGGGTAGGGATTGCCATGCAACGGATGCACTAGAGCTATGAATGCTCAACAAAAGAAAACTAGTGGGTGTGCATCCAACTTGATTGCTCACGAAGACCTAGGGCATTTAAGGAAGCCCATCGTAGGAATATACAAGCCAAGTTCTATAATGAAAAATTCCCACTAGTATAAAAATACAACTTATGAGACTCGCTACATGAAGAACAAGGTGCTACTTTGAAGCACAATATATGAGACTTACTACATGAAGAACAAGGTGCTACTTTGAAGCACAAGTGTGGAAAAAGAGATAGTAGCATTGCCCCTTTTTTTCTTTTTTTCTTTTTTTGGGGCTTTCTCTTTTTTTTTGGCCTTTCTTTTTTTTCTTTGGGCAATGATCTAACAACGATGATCATCACACTTCTATTGATTACAACATAAGGATTACAACTCGAAACTTAGAACAAGATATGACTCTATATGAATGCCTCCGGCGGTGTACCGGGATGGTGCAATGAATCAAGAGTGACACGTATGAAAAATAATGCATGGTGGCTTTGCCACAAATACGATGTCAACTACATGATCATGCAATGGCAATATGACAAAAGTAATGTATGTCATGATGAAGATGATGGAAGTTGCATGGCAATATATCTCGGAATGGCTATGGAAATGCCATGATAGGTAGGTATGGTGGCTGTTTTGAGGAAGATATAGGGAGGTTTATGTGTGATAGAGCGTATCGTATCACGGGGTTTGGATGCACCAGCGAAGTTTGCACCAACTCTCAAGGTCAGAAAGGGCAATGCATGGTACCGAAGAGGCTAGCAAAGGCGGAAAGATAAAAGTGCATATACTCCATGGACTCAACATTAGTCAAAAGAACTCATATACTTATTGCAAAAATTTAGAAGTCATCAAAAACCAAGTACTACGCACATGCTCCTAGGGGGGTAGATTGGTAGGAAAAGACCATCGCTCGTCCCCGACCGCCACTCATAAGGATGCACAAGCCAGGTACACTTCATGTTTCAAATTTGTTATACAACTTTAACCATGCGTGCATGCTACAGGACTTGCAAACTTCAACACAAGCATTTCTCAAATTCACAATTACTCAACTAGAACGACTTTGATATTATCACCTCCATGTCTCAAAACAATTATCAAGCATCAAACTTATCTTAGTATTCAACACACTCATAAGAATTCTTACAAATCTTTTATGCTTAGCATATTAGGATTTTAAGCAAATTACCATGCTATTTAAGACTCTCAAAATAATCTAAGTGAAGCATGAGAGATCAATAGTTTCTATAAAACAAATCCACCAACGTGCTCTAAAAGATATAAGTGAAGTACTAGAGCAAATGACAAACTACTCCGAAAGATATAAGTGAAGATCAATGAGTAGTCGAATAATTATGCAACTATGTGAAGACTCAACCAAATAATAATTTCAGATCTTGATACTTTATACAAACAGCAAGAAAAGCTAAAGAAAACTAAATTGCAAGGATAGCACAACTCATGTGAAGAAGCAAAAACTTAGGCTCAACCGATACTAACCGATAGTTGTTGAAGAAGAAAGGTGGGATGCCTACCGGGGCATCCCCAAGCTTAGATGCTTGAGACTTCTTGAAATATTATCTTGGGGTGCCTTGGGCATCCCCAAGCTTTAACTTTTGTGTCTCCTTAATTCCTCTCATATCATGGTTTCTCTTTTTATCAAAAGCTTCATTCACAACAAACTCAACAAGAACTCGTGAGATAGGTTAGTACAAACCAATGCAAAACTTTATCATTTTCTAACAAATCACTTAAATAATTATTCAACATTGAATACTAAATGCATCTGCATATTTAATACTCCTATCTTCAAATAGAATCATTAAACAAGCAAACATATGCAAACAATGCAACCATAACAGCAATCTGCCAAAACAGTATAGTCTGTAAAGAATGCAAGAGTCATCATACTTCCCTAACCCCAAAAATTATGAACTAAAATTCCCACTGTAATAAATTTATCAGAGCTCAATATGCAAAAATATTCAATATTATATCATGCTCTGACTTTTCTAGGGAATTTTTGCAACAGCGGTAAACTTTCTGTTTTCAAACAGCAACATGTATACTAGCAAAATAAGCATGGCAAAGGCTATCCATGACTTCTTTATTGAAACTAAATATGCAAAACATTATTATAACTAACATCAAGCAAAAACTAACAAAAGAAAATGACTCTCAAGAAAAACACATATCATGTGGTGAATAAAAATATAGCTCCAAGTAAAGTTACCAATGAACGAAGACGAAAGAGGGGATGCCTTCTGGGGCATCCCCAAGCTTAGGCTTTTGGTTGTCCTTTAATATTAACTTGGGGTGCCTAGGGAATCCCCAAGCTTAGGCTCTTGCCACTCCTTATTCCATAGTCCATCGAATCTTTACCCAAAACTTGAAAACTTCACAACACAAAACTCGACAGAAAACTCGTAAGCTCCGTTAGTATAAGAAAATAAAACCACCACTTAGGTACTGTAATGAACTCATTCTAAATTCATATTGGTGTAATATCTACTGTACTCCAACTTATCTATGGTTCATACCCTCCGATACTACTCATAGATTCATCAAAATAAGCAAACAACACATAGAAAACAGAATCTGTCAAAAACAGAACAGTCTGTAGTAATCTGTATCAAACGTATACTTATGGAACCCCAAAACTTCTACCAAATTAGGAAGACCTAAGCAATTTGTGTGCCAATCCCGAGAAAAAAGAATCAGATCAGAATCACCTTTATGTGAATTAACAAAACTAATCTACTGGGTGAAAAAGTTTCTGATTTTCAGCAGGATCAACACAACTATCACCGTAAGCTATCCTAAAGGTCTTACTTGGCACTTTATTGAAACAAAAACTATAAAAGATGATTACTACAGTAGCATAATCATGTGGACACACAAAAATAGTAAGGATAAATATTGGGTTGTCTCCCAACAAGCGCTTTTCTTTAATGCCTTTCTAGCTAGGCATGATGATGACAATGATGCTCACATAAAAGATAAGAATTGAAACATAACGGGAGCATCATGAAGCATATGACTAGCACTTCTAAGTCTAACCCACTTCCTATGCATAGGGATTTTGTGAGCAAACAACTTATGGGAACAATAATCAACTTGCATAGGAAGGTAAAACAAGCATAACTTCAAGACTTTAAGCACATAGAGAGGAAACTTGACATTATTGCAACTCCTACAAGCATATGATCCTCCCTCATAATAATTTTCAGTAGCATCATGAATTAATTCAACAATATAACCAGCACCTAAAGCATTCTTTTCATGATCTACTAGCATAGAAAATTTACTACTCTCCTCATAAGCAAAATTCTTCTCATGAATAGTGGCAGCAAACTCAACAAAATAACTATCATATGATTTAAAATTAGGATCAAGATGACAAGTTTCATGGTTATCATTATTCTATAAAGCATACGTGTCATCACAATAATCATCATAGATAGGAGGCATGCTTTCATCATAGTAAATTTGCTCATCAAAGCTTGGGGGACAAAAAATATCATAATCATCAAACATAGCTTCCCCAAGCTTGTGGCTTTGCATATCATTAGCATCATGGATATGCAAGGAATTCATGCTAACAACATTGCAATCATGCTCATCATTCACATATTTTATGCCAAGCATTCTATGTAATTCTTCTTCTAGTACTTGAGCACATATTTCCTTCCCATCATTTTCACAAAAGATATTAAAAAGGTGAAGCGTATGAGACAAACTTAATTCCATTTTTTTGTAATTTTCTTTTATAGACTAACTAGTGCTAAAACAGGAAACAAAAAGATTCGATTGCAAGATCTAAAGATATACCTTCAAGCACTCACCTCCCCGGCAACGGCGCCAGAAAAGAGCTTAGTTGACGGGGTGTGAGTGAGTGCCCTTTACCTAGCCTCCCCGGCAACGGCGCCAGAAAAGAGCTTGATGTCTACTACACAACCTTCTTCTTGTAGACGTTGTTGGGCCTGCAAGTGCACAGGTTTGTAGGACAGTAGCAAATTTCCCTCAAGTGGATGACCTAAGGTTTATCAATCCGTAGGAGGCGTAGGATGAAGATGGTCTCTCTCAAGCAACCCTGCAACCAAATAACAGAGTGTCTCTTGTGTCCCCAACACACCCAATACAATGGAAAATTGTATAGGTGCACTAGTTCGGCGAAGAGATGGTGATACAAGTGCAATATGGAAGGTAGATAAAGGTATTTGTAATCTGAAATAATAAAAACAGCAAGGTAACTAATGATTAAAGTGAGCGTAAACAGTATTGCAATGATAGGAAACAAGGCCTAGGGTTCATACTTTTACTATTTCAAGTTCTCTCAACAATAATAACATAGATAGATAATATAACAAGCCCTCAACATGCAACAAAGAGTCACTCCAAAGCCACTAATAGCGGAGAATAAACGTAGAGATTATGGTAGGGTACGAAACCACCTCAAAGTTATTCTTTCGGATCAATCTATAAAAGAGTTCGTACTAGAATAACACCTTAAGATACAAATCAACCAAAACCCTAATGTCACCTAGATACTCCATTGTCACCTCAAGTATCCGTGGGCATGATTATACGATATGCATCACACAATCTCATATTCATCCAACCAACATAGAAGTACTTTAGAGAGTGCCCCAAAGTTTCTATCAGAGAGTCAAGAACGTGTGCCAACCCCTATGCATAGGTTCCCAATGTCACGAAACCCGCAAGTTGATCACCAAAACATACATCAAGTGGCACATGATATCCCATTGTCACCACAGATAATCATGGCAAGACATACATCAAGTGTTCTCATAAAAGACTCAATCCGATAAGATAACTTCAAAGGGGAAACTCAATTCATCACAAGAGAGTAGAGGGGGAGAAAAATCATAAGATCCAACTACAATAGCAAAGCTCGGGATACATCAAGATCGTGCCATCGAGGGAACCGTTATTCTCGTCAATCTCCACGTTACATGTCTCCTCAATGAGTCCGGTGGACTTGTTGAGGACACAGTAAGCATGAGAGTTTGTAGCATAACCAACAAATATGCCCTCATGAGCTCTAGCCTCAAATTTAGACAAACAAACACCTTTCTTGAGAATGAAACACTTACAACCGAACACCCGGAAGTACTTGAGGTTGGGCTTGTTACCGGTGAGTATTTCATCTGGAGTCTTGTTCAAGCCTTTGCGGTGATAGAGCCGATTGGATGCATGACACGCGGTGTTGATGGCTTTGGCCCAAAAGTCATAAGGAGACTTGAACTCCGCCATCATAGTCCTTGCCGCATCTATTAACATCCGGTTCTTCCTCTCCGCTACACCATTTTGTTGAGGGGTGTATGGTGCGGAATATTGATGCTTGATCCCCTCATCACTAAGAAACTCATCCAAGGTGTAGTTCTTGAACTCGGTGCCGTTGTCACTTCTTATTGTCAAGATCTTGCATCGTGTTGACGTTGAGCTTCATTTGCAAAGTCGATGACAGTTTGTTGAGTTTCACTCTTCCTCTTGAAGAAATATACCCAAGTGTACCTTGAATAATCTTTGGCAATCACCAAGCAATACTTTCTACCCCCAAGACTATCAAAGGATGGAGGCCCAAAGAGATCCATGTGAAGGGGCTCCAAGGGTCTCTTCGAGTAGATGATAGTCGTGGGAGGGTGAGCCTTCTCATGTAACTTTCCTTTGATACAAGCACGATCTTTGGCAAAGCTAACGTTTGTTAGTCCACGGACATGGTCCCCCATGAGAAGACTTTGCAAATATCTCATATTGACATGGGCTAAATGGCGATGCCAAAGCCACCCCACATCAACTTTAGCCATTAGGCATGTCGAGGTCTTAGTGGGTCGCTCCAAAAAGTTAATCACATAAAGACCGTTCTCGACATGCCCAACAAAGGATACTTTAAGAGTCTTGCTCCACAAGAGGGCCACAGTATCAATATCAAAGAATGTGGCAAAGCCCATGAGTGCAAGTTGATGAACGGAAAGTAAATTGTATGCAAGGGACTCAACAAGCATGACTTTCTCAATCGTGAGATCATGAGAAATGACAACCTTGCCAAGACCCAATACCTTGGAAGACGAGGCATCACCCCACTCGACATTGGTGTGCATAGATGGAATCTTGTGCACGTCCACCACCAAGTCCTTGCTTCTGGTCATATGATTTGTGGCTCCACTATCGAGCAACCATGATCCCCCACCGAAAGCAAACACCTACAAGAGATTAATGCTTGGTTTTAGGTACCCATTTTGTAATGGGTCCTTTGATGTTAGTAACAAGGGTCTTAAGAACCCAAATAGACCATTCAATGTACTCATAAGGAGAACCAACAAATTTAGCATAAACATACCCATCACTAGCATGGCACAACACATAAGAAGGGTTAAAGTCGCCGGCTTTGTTGGAAGGGGTGGCATTGCCCTTCTTGACATCACCACCCTTCACATTGTTCTTCTTCTCCTTAGAAGAACCCTCTCCCTCCTTCACAAAACTTTGCTTGGCCTTGTCATTCTTCTTCTTGTTCTTGGACTTGGGTGCGAACCCAACTCCCTCCTTGGCCACAACTTCCTTTTGATTGCTCAAAAGATCATTGAGATTCTTCTCACCCTGTATGCAAGACACAAGGCCTTTCTCAAGTTGCTCCTTCAACTTGGCATTTTCCTCCACAAGATTCACATGCTCACAACACAGGTTAGTAGCATTGCATTATCAATTAAGACCATATGAGGAAAAGTGGCTTTTTCCTTGGTTAGCTTCACTTGGAGTTGATCATGAGACTCCTTGAGTCTAGCATGAGCACCCTTCAAGGCCTTGTGAGCCTTGTCAAGTATATCAAACTCCTCCTTGAGTCTAGCATGGTCAACCCCAAGTTTAGCCTTCTCGGAATCGAGCACACGAGATACAACAAGAGCCAAACGATGAACACGCTCTTCCTCAAGTGCATTAGAGAGATCCGATATCTCATCGGCATAGTCACGACTATGACCTTCAATCTTAGAGATGGTTACTTCATGAGCCTCGATCATGTCATTGGCTTCACCAAGTTGTTCCAAGAGAGCAACGAAGTGCTTCTTGGATTTGCCCTTGAGCTTACTCATAAAAGACTCAAATTCATTCACTTCCTCATTAGACCCCTCATTTTCATCAATGCAATCCGTCAAGGAAGGATTAGTAATGATGGTAGTTTTGATGTTAGGGGTTACCTTGTTGGTGGATTTGGCCATGAGGCACTTGGCGGTGATGTTCTCATTGGGTGAATCGAAGAGAGACGCCCATGGGGTTGTGGCAATGGCAACGGAGGCCATGGCCATGGCTTCACCATCTTCATCATCATCATTGTACTCTTCTTGTGCCACCAACCCTTTGGTTGGAGTCTTCTTGATGAAGTTGTTCTTGTTAGGAAAGAACTTGGCTTTGTCTTTTTGAATGAGCTTGCCACCATTGTCTTCCCGCTTCTCGTAAGGGCACTCCGCAACAAAGTGGCTCACATTGCCACAATTGTAACATGTTCTCACACGTTGCTTGCCCTTGAAGCCACTTGAGTTGTTCTTGTTGAAATTGGGCCTTGAGTTCTTCTTGCTCCAAAATTTCCTTAACGCGAGAGCCATGTGCTCATGATAATCATATTTCGTGTCTTCGGGGTTGCTCTCCTCATCTTCTTCTTCATCCTCCTCTTCCACACTAGCCTTGGCCTTCAAGGCAAGGTTGGGCTTTCTTTGCTCTTTGAGAATGCAACATCGCATTGTCGGCGGTCTTGTCCAAGATCCTCATCGCCACAAACTCATCCAACACTTCACTTGAGGTCAAGGTGTGGAAGTCCGGCCTTTGACAAATGATGGAGGACATGGCCTTGTGGTAAGGCATCATGGCCTTGAGGAACTAGCGCTTGATCCAATTGTAATCCGTATCCTTGCCCCCATGATCTCGGAGTGAGACCGCAAGAGCGGTTAATCTCCGGTAGAGCTCATGAGGTTCTTCATCTTCATTCATTGCAAACTCATCGGCTTCATCTTGTACCACTTCATAGTTGGAACGTTGAATGCTTGCGCTTCCCTTGTAAATGGAAACAACATGGTGCCATGCTTCCTTGGCCACAGTGAATGGTCGGAGATGTGCAATATCATCAGATGGAACTGCATCTTGAATGATGAAGAGAGCATTCTCGTTGAATTGATGGTCCGCCGCTTCTCTAGGAGTGAAGTTTCTTGGGTCATGCGGATAGAAACCTTGCTCAATGATTCTCCAAAGATTAGTATTAACATGATTTAAATGACGTTTAAAGCGATAGACCCAAGAGTCAAAATCCTCATTTTTCACAATTTTAGGAGGAGGACCAACATGATTCAAATGAGTGGAGGGAACCGGTCCTCCATAAGAAAGTGGAGGTTCAACATGGGCAAAGATGCCACTACCATTTTTACCACTAGATAAAGGAGCTTTTTCACTAGTAGCTTCCCCCTTGTCGGAGTTAGCATCCGTCACCTTGTTAGCGGGTGATGTCTACTACACAACCTTCTTCTTGTAGACGTTGTTGGGCCTGCAAGTGCACAGGTTTGTAGGATAGTAGCAAATTTCCCTCAAGTGGATGACCTAAGGTTTATCAATCCGTGGGAGGCGTAGGATGAAGATGGTCTCTCTCAAACAACCCTGCAACCAAATAACAAAGAGTCTCTTGTGTCCCCAACACACCCAATACAATGGTAAATTGTATAGGTGCACTAGTTCGGCGAAGAGATGGTGATACAAGTGCAATATGGATAGTAGATATGGGCATTTGTAATCTGAAATTATAAAAACAGCAAGGTAACTAATGTTAAAAGTGAGCTTAAACGGTATTGCAATGGTAGGAAACAAGGCATAGGGTTCATACTTTCACTAGTGCAAGTTCTCTCAACAATAATAACATAGATAGATCATATAACAATCCCTCAACATGCAACAAAGAGTCACTCCAAAGCCACTAATAGCGGAGAACAAACGAAGAGATTATGGTAGGGTACGAAACCACCTCAAAGTTATTCTTTCGGATCAATCTATTCAAGAGGTCATACTAGAATAACACCTTAAGACACAAATCAACCAAAACCCTAATGTCACCTAGATACTCCATTGTCACCTCAAGTATCCGTGGGCATGATTATATGATATGCATCACACAATCTCAGATTCATCTATTCAACCAACACAAAAGTACTTCAAAGAGTGCCCCAAAGTTTCTACCGGCGAGTCAAGACGAAAACGTGTGCCAACCCCTATGCATAGGTTCATGGGCGGAACCCGCAAGTTGATCACCAAAACATACATCAAGTGGATCACGTGATATCCCATTGTCACCATAGATAAGCACGACAAGACATACATCAAGTGTTCTCAAATCCTTAAAGACTCAATCCGATAAGATAACTTCAAAGGGAAAACTCAATCCATTACAAGAGAGTAGAGAGGGAGAAACATCATAAGATCCAACTATAATAGCAAAGCTCGTGATACATCAAGATCGTGCCATAGAGAGAACACGAGAGAGAGAGAGAGAGATCAAACACATAGCTACTGGTACATACCCTCAGCCCTGAGGGTGAACTACTCCCTCCTCATCATGGAGAGCGCCGAGATGATGAAGATGGACACCGGTGAGGGATCCCCCCTCTGGCAGGGTGCCAGAACGGGCTCCCGAGAGGTTTTTGGTGGCTCTAGAGGCTTGCGGCAGCGGAACTCCCGATCTATCTTCGTCTTTGATGTTTTTAGGGTACGTGGACTTATATAGGCGAAAGAAGTCGGTCGGGGGAGCCTCGAGGGGCCCAGGAGACAGGGGCGCACCCAGGGGGTGGGCACACCCTCCTATCTCCTGGCTTCCTCGAACCTTCCCTGGCTTGAACTCCAAGTATCCCAGATCATATCCTTTCCAAAAATCACGCTCCCGAAGGTTTCATTTCGTTCGGACTCCGTTTGATACTCCTTTTCTTCAAAATACTGAAACAGGAAATAAAACAGCAATATGGGCTGGGCCTCCGGTTAATAGGTTAGTCCCAAAAGTAATATAGAAGTGTATAATAAAGCCCATAATCATTCAAAACAGATAATAAAATAGCATGAATGCTTCATAAATTATAGATACATTGGAGACGTATCATCATCCCCAAGCTTAATTCCTGCTCGTCCTCGAGTAGGTAAATGATAAAAGAAAGAATTTATGAAGTGTGAATGCTAGAAGGTGCACAAGTTTGATCAATGATAATTTCAATCACCTTTTCTAGCATAATTATATAACAGTTAGTTCATCTCATAAAACTTCTCACGATCAAGTAACAAACTATTCACATGTTAAAGCATAGACCATAAACTTTCTTGAAAACTAACAAACTATGTTCTCAGACATCAAACAATTGCAATTCATCTTATTTTCAGGAAGGGTCCATGTCAGAGCTTTGATTTAGCAAACTTCACATACTCAACTATCATATAGTCTTCCACAATTGCTAACACTCACGCAATACTAATGGTTATGGAGTTTTAATCGGACACTGAGAAAGATAGGGGCTTATAGCGTTGCCTCCCAATGTATTCACCTTTGGGTGATGTCAACAGTAATAGTTCATGCTAACTTACATCCAATTGGATATATATATATATATATCAGGATCCTTCCAACATGAGGTGCTTGCCAAAGGATAAAATGAAAAAGGGAAAGGTGAAGATCACCTTGACTCTTGCATAAAGTAAAAGACATAAAGTAAAAGATAGGCCCTTCGCAGAGGGAAGCAGAGGTTGTCATGCGCCTTTATGGTTGGATGCACAAAATCTTAATGCAAAAGAATGTCACTTTATATTGCCACTTGTATATGGACCTTTATTATGCAGTTCGTCGCTTTTATTGCTTCCATAACAAGATCATATAAAGCTTATTTTCTTCACACTAATAGATCATACATATTTAGAGAGCAATTTTTATTGCTTGCACCGATGACAACTTACTTGAAGGATCTTACTCAATCCATAGGTAGGTATGGTGGACTCTCATGGCAAAACTGGGTTTAAGGATATTTGGAAGCACAAGTAGTATCTCTACTTGGTGCAACGAATTTGGCTAGCATGAGGGGGAATGGCAAGCTCAACATGTTTGAATGATCCATGACAATATACTTTAACTAAGATGTGAGAAAACATAACCCATTACATTTGTCTTCCTTGTCCAACATCAACTCTTTAGCATTTCATACTTAATGAGTGCTCACAATTATAAAGGATGTCTAGGATAGTATATTTATATGTGGAATCTCTCTTCCTTCAATATTCTTTCATGAATTGTTCAAATGACCAATACAATGCTTGCTAGCCTTCAATAAATTTACAACCTCTACTTCTTAGATGTGAAGTCATTACTCCCCATGGGATAAGCAAATGAGACATATATAATTTCAGATTTATGACAATCGACTCATTCAACAATTTACTCATAGGATATAAGTGAAGCACATGAGTAAATGATAAACTACTCCAACAAGATAAAAGTGAAGATCAATGAGTAGCTAAATAATTGTGTAACTATGTGAAGACTCTCTCTCATTAAAGAATTTCAGATCTTGGTATTTTATTCAAACGGCAAGCGAAACAAAATAAAATGACATTGCAAGGATAGCACAACTCATGTGAAGAAGCAAAAACTTAGGCTCAACCGATACTAACCGATAGTTGTTGAAGAAGAAAGGTGGGATGCCTATCGGGGCATCCCCAAGCTTAGATGCTTGAGACTTCTTGAAATATTATTTTGGGGGTGCCTTGGGCATCCCCAAGCTTGAACTTTTGTGTCTCCTTAATTCCTCTTATATCATGGTTTCTCTTTTTACCAAAAGCTTCATCCACACCAAACTCAACAAGAACTCGTGAGATAGGTTAGTATAAACCAATGCAAAAACCTTATCATTTTCTACTGTAACAAATCAATAAAATTATTATTCAACATTGCATACTAAATGCCTCTGCATATTTAATACTCATATCCTCAAATAGAATCATTAAACAAGCAAACATGTGCAAACAATGCAAACATAACAGCAATCTGTCAAAACAGTATAGTCTGTAAAGAATGCAAGATTCATCATACTTCCCTAACTCCAAAAATTATGAGAAAATACTACACTGTAGAAGATTTATCATAGCTCAATATGCAAAAAGTTTCAACATTATATCATTCTCTGACTTTTCTAGGGAATTTTTGCAACAGCGGTAAACTTTTTGTTTTCAAACAGCAACATGTATACTAGCAAAATAAGAATGGCAAAGGCTATCCTTGACATTTTTATTGAAACTAAAGATGCAAAACATAAATCTAAATAACATCAAACAATACTAACAAAATAAAATGATGCTCCAAGCAAAACACATATCATGTGGTGAATAAAAATATAGCTCCAAGTAAAGTTACCGATGGACGAAGACGAAAGAGAGGATGCCATCTGGGGCATCCCCAAGCTTAGGCTCTTGGTTGTCCTTGAATATTACCTTGAGGTGACTTGGGCATCCCCAAGCTTAGGTTCTTGCCACTCCTTATTCCATAGTCCATCGAATCTTTACCCAAAACCTGAAAAGTCCACAACACAAAACTCAACGGAAAACTCGTAAGCTCCGTTAGTATAAGAAAATAAAACCACCACTTAGGTACTATAATGAACTCATTCTAAATTCGTATTGATGTAATATCTACTGTATTCCAACTTCTCTATGGTCCATACCCTCCAATACTACCCATAGATTCATCAAAATAAGCAAAAACACATAGAAAATAGAATCTGTCAAAAATAGAACAGTCTATAGTAATCTGTATCAAACATATACTTATGGAACTCCAAAAATCCTACCAAATTAGGAAGTCCTAAGAAATTTGTGTACCAATCCAGATCAAAAAGCATCAGATCAGAAGCACATTTCTATGAATTAAAAAACCTAATTTACTGGATACAAAAGTTTCTGATTCTCAGCAGATCAACACAACTATCACCGTAAGCTATCCTAAAGGTCTTACTTGGCACTTTATTGAAACAAAAGCTATAAAACATGATTACTACAGTAGCATAATCATGTGGACACACAAAAAACATTAAGGGTAAATATTGGGTTGTCTCCCAACAAGCGCTTTTCTTTAATGCCTTTCTAGCTAGGCATGATGATGGCAATGATGCTGCCATAAAAGATAAGAATTGAAACATAACGGGAGCATCATGAAGCATATGACTAGCACATTTAAGTCTAACCCACTTCCTATGCATAGGGATTTTGTGAGCAAACAACTTATGGGAACAATAATCAACTAGCATAGGAAGGCGGAACAAGCATAGCTTCAAGATTTTCAACACATAGAGAGGAAACTTGACATTATTGCAATTCCTACAAGCATATGTTCCTCCCTCATAAAAAAATTCAGTAGCATCATGAATGAATTCAACAATATAACCAGCACCTAAAGCATTCTTTTCATGATCTACTTGCATAGAAAATTTACTACTCTCCACATAAGCAAAATTCTTCTCATGAATAGTAGTGGGAGCAAACTCAACAAAATAATTATCATGTGAGGCATAATCCAATTGAAAACTAAAATCACGATGACAAGTTTCATGGTTATCATTATTCCTATTAGCATACAAGTCATCACAATAATCATCATAGATAGCAACTTTGTTCTCATAATCAATTGGAACCTCTTCCAAAATAGTGGAATCATCACTAAATAAAGTTGACACTCTTCCAAATCCACTTTCATGTTCATCAGAATAAGATTCAACATCCTCCAAAATAGTGGCATCACTACTTCCTAAAGTTGACACTCTTCCAAACCCACTTTCATCAATATAATCATCATAAATAGGAGGCATGCTTTCATCATAATAAATTTGCTCATCAAAACTTCGGGGACAAAAAATATCATCTTCATCAAACATAGCTTCCCCAAGCTTGTGGCTTTGCATATCATTAGCATCATGGATATTCAAGGAATTCATACTAACAACATTGCAATCATGCTCATCATACAAAGATCTAGTACCAAACATTTTAATGCATACTTCTTCTAGCACTTGAGCACAATTTTCCTTTTCATCAAACTCACGAAAGATATTAAAAAGACGGAGCGTATGAGACAAACTTAACTCCATTTTTTTGTAGTTTTCTTCTATAAACTAAACTAGTGATAAAGCAAGAAACAAAAAGATTCGATTGCAAGATCTAAAGATATACCTTCAAGCACTCACCTCCCCGGCAACGGCGCCAGAAAGAGCTTGATGTCTACTACACAATCTTCTTCTTGTAGACGTTGTTGGGCCTGCAAGTGCACAGGTTTGTAGGACAGTAGCAAATTTCCCTCAAGTGGATGACCTAAGGTTTATCAATCCGTGGGAGGCGTAGGATGAAGATGGTCTCTCTCAAACAACCCTGCAACCAAATAACAAAGAGTCTCTTGTGTCCCCAACACACCCAATACAATGGTAAATTGAATAGGTGCACTAGTTCGGTGAAGAGATGGTGAAACAAGTGCAATATGGATAGTAGATATGGGTATTCGTAATCTAAAATTCTAAAAACAGCAAGGTAACTAATGATAAAAGTGAGCGTAAACGGTATTGCAATGGTAGGAAACAAGGCATAGGGTTCATACTTTCACTAGTGCAAGTTCTCTCAACAATAATAACATAGATAGATCATATAAAAATCCCTCAACATGCAACAAAGAGTCACTCCAAAGCCACTAATAGCGGAGAACAAATGAAGAGATTATGGTAGGGTACGAAACCACCTCAAAGTTATTCTTTTGGATCAATCTATTCAATAGGTCGTACTAGAATAACACCTTAAGACACAAATCAACCAAAACCCTAATGTCACCTAGATACTCCATTGTCACCTCAAGTATCTGTGGGCATGATTATACGATATGCATCACACAATCTCAGATTCATCTATTCAACCAACACAAAAGTACTTCAAAGAGTGCCCCAAAGTTTCTACCAGAGAGTCAAGACGAAAACGTGTGCCAACCCCTATGCATAGGTTCATGGGCGGAACCCGCAAGTTGATCACCAAAACATACATCAAGTGGATCACGTGATATCCCATTGTCACCACAGATAAGCACGGCAAGACATACATCAAGTGTTCTCAAATCCTTAAAGACTCAATCCGATAAGATAACTTCAAGGGGAAAACTCAATCCATTACAAGAGAGTAGAGAGGGAGAAACATCATAAGATCCAACTATAATAGCAAAGCTCGCGATACATCAAGATCGTGCCATAGAGAGAACACGAGACAGAGAGAGATCAAACACATAGCTACTGGTACATACCCTCAGCCCCGAAGGTGAACTACTCCCTCCTCGTCATGGAGAGCTCCGAGATGATGAAGATGGCCACCGGTGAGGGATCCCCCCTCCGGCAGGGTGCCGGAATGGGCTCACGAGAGGTTTTTGGTGGCTACAGAGGCTTGCGGCAGCGGAACTCCCGATCTATCTTCGTCTTTGATGTTTTTAGGGTACGTGAACTTATATAGGTGAAAGAAGTCGGTCGGGGGAGCCTCAAGGGGCCCAGGAGATAGGGGCGTGCCCAGGGGGTGGACGCGCCCTCCTATCTCCTGTCTTCCCCGAACCTTCCCTGGCTTGAAATCCAAGTCTCCCAGATGATATCCTTTCCAAAAATCACGCTCCCGAAGGTTTCATTCCGTTTGATATTCCTTTTCTTCGAAATACTGAAACAGGCAATAAAACAACAATATGGGCTGGGCCTCCGGATAATAGGTTAGTCCGAAAAGTAATATAAAAGTGTATAATAAAGCTCGTAATCATTCAAAACAGATAATAAAATAGCATGAATGCTTCATAAATTATAGATACGTTGGAGACGTATCAGCGGGATCACCCACTTTCATTGGTGCGGTGGATAATTTAAGCCCTTCTAAGAACTTGTTAAACATGCTTTCAACCTCGGTTGTCATGGAGGTTTTCAATGTGTTCAAAGCAACAATGAATTCCTCACAAGAGACCGCGGTTCCCCCATCGGCCGTAGACGAGACCGGATTCACATCGGAGTGCTCCTCCCCACCGTCTACGTTGTCAACCATACTCTTCGAATGACAAAGTGCTTAATAAAGAGATGAGGCTCTGATACTAATTGAAAGGATCGATATAGCTGACTAGAGGGGGGTGAATAGTCGACTAACAATTTTTAGCTTTTCTTTGCCAAATTAAACTTTGCATCAAAGTTGGTTGTCTAAATATGCAACTAGGTGAGCAACCTATATGATGCAACAACAATAAGCACACAAGCAAGCAAAGGATATAACACAATATAGCTTGCACAAGTAAATGTGAGAGATAACCAAAAGTGGAACCGATGGAGACGATGATGTGTTACCGAAGTTCCTTCCCTTTGAGGGGAAGTACGTCTCCGTTGGAGCGGTGTGGAGGCACAATGCTCCCCAAGAAGCCACTAAGGCCACCGTATTCTCCTCACGCCCTCACACAATGCGAGATGTCATGATTCCACTATTGGTGCCCTTGAAGGCGGCAACCGGACCTTTACAAACAAGGTTGGGGCTCTCTCGACAACTTAATTGGAGGCTCCCAATGAAACCCCGGAGCTTCACCACAATGGAATGTGGCTCTGAAGTGACCTCTTACGACTAGGGCGCCCAAGCACCTAAGAGTAACAAAATCCACACAAGAAAGTATGGGGGAATCAGGTTTCCTTTGGTGAGAGTGTAGATCTAGGTCTCCTCCTTCAGTTTGTAGCAAATCAACAAGTTTGAGTGGCTAGAGAGAGATCGGGCAAGAAAGCTTCAAGGGCATTAATGGAGGAGAGAGAGAGAGGCAAGAGATAGGTGGGAGGTGGGAGAAGCACCTCCTTAAATAGGGTCCCCTCAGATCCAACCGTTATGCGCAGAAACCCACAGGAGCGGTACTTCCGGTGGAGCCACCGATAGTACCGGTATATCGGAATAAACCGGAACTACTGTTCCACCACCGCTCGGCTACCGCTTCACAACAGAAGTTTGTCATCCTGGACCGGTAGTTGGAGCGGTGGTTGGGCCGAAGCTACGGCTGGACCAGCAATTCCTAGGCGGTGGAGTTCCAGGCGGTACTACCGCCCTGAACACCGATAGTACCGGTTTGTCAAGACAAAATCGGAACTTCCGTTCCATCACCGGTCTACCACCGTACCCGGTACAAAAGGGTGTCACCCCTGAGCGGTACTTGGAGCGGTGGTTTGACCGGAACCGCATGCTAGCGGTACAACCGCTCAAGAGAGCGGTGCTACCGCCATGAGCAAAACTGCACAGTCACAGAGGACTTTGGAAACCTCTCTCTCCTTGAACGGAGGGTATATGGTGGGTGCAAAGAACGTGTACGTGTAGTGATTCACCCAATACCTTCCAATGAGGATTCCCTCTAAAAAGTACGGATATCCTACAACCAAAGGAATAAAATGTCGGAAACTCCGTCTTCGATCTTTTCCGCATAGAGGGAAGGCCTAAATGTCTTGCGCCACACACTGTGTACCTGAGAAAACTGGGATGCACGATTAGTCCACACGCGTGTTGTCATCATCACCAAAACCCTAAGGTAGGAAATGCCCTTACAACAAGCTAGGTAGGGGAATCACTTGCACGAACCCAAAAGCGTGAGCAGCGCGTCGTCTCCATTGCAACCCAGCCAAACAATTTGGCGTTAGTGGTGCCCCTGGAGTTGTGAAGATAAAGCGGGGAGTGGGGCCGTCCTCGCACCTGCTTTGTTCGTCATCTCATACCGCCGTGATTGCGGCCGCGACAAAGATCAGTATCGGCGGCGGCATGCCCCTCCCAGGTGGCCAAACAACATGAGCGTCGGTCGGGCACTGTCTGAGGAGGAGGGGCAAAGCATGCGGCAGCAAGGTCCCTTTTCCCATCTCTCTCTCCCTCTTCGGCAGTCGAGCTGATCTGGCCTTAGCATCGTCAATGTCGATGAGCACCACGTGATACTCGATTCGGCATTTACCAAGAGCGGCCTGGTCGAGTGGAGTCGCGGGAGCAAACCCTAGCATGGCAGCTGTAACATCCCCGGCATCACACTATAGTAATCTCCCCTAATGAAGGTCATGTCATCATGATCATCATGCCAAAATGCCACTTGTCCAAAATCTGCTTCAAATTCAAATTCAAATTGCATGTCAAATATTTGCTTCTTCCTTCATGCAAATAAAATAGTTCATCCTATGGAAAATAATCCCTAGATATTTGTCATGTTGACATCATATTTTTATAATGTGTTTAAATGCTCTAAAAATAATAAAACAGGGGCTAGCTTTTTTATAAAAAAATATTACAAAAGAAAAGGGGAAGCCCCCTGGGCCTAGACCCCCCGGCCCAGCTGAGCCTCGGGCCAGCCAGGTCGGCCCAACCCCGCACTCCCTCGGTCGCTTTTCTTCCCCACTGCTCATGCGACCGGACGCCTGCGACCGAGCAGTCCCCGCCAGACCAGCTCGCCGGCGTCACCGCGGAGGCGATAAGGATGCCGCCCCCTGCGGCGCCTCGGTCCTCTCCCCCACTTGCCCCCTCGCTCCCCATTCCGTCCTCCACTCTCCCTCTCCCCAGATCCCTTTCTCCCCTGCGCCCACCCGACGCGGCCGCCGCTGCCGCCTCACCGTGACCATGGCCGACGACCTCCCCGAGCCAAGCGAAGACGTCGAGGAGCACCATCGGCATCTCCTACGTCGACTACGGCCAGCAGTGCGAGCTGGGAGGCGTTGCTGCCCCGGATCCTCGTCGTCTTCCACCTTCGGCACCGCCACCCTCGTCGTCGAAATTCGGCCACCTCGAGCCTCCCTCGAGCCCACGTTGCTCCTCTACAGGCTCCTGGTGAGCCTCCCATTCCTTCCCCTCTCTCTACGACGCCCCATTCGCCCAGTAGACCCCATCCCCATCGTTGTCGACCCAGCCGCTGTCGTTGGCCTCGCTGCTGCGGCCACCGCGGATCTAGCTCGCACCCGAGCACGCAGCCGTGCTCCTGGGGCTCCAGGGAACCCAATGCGCCCACCAAATCTTTCCCCTGCGCTCGACCTCACCGAGCTCCAACTCCGGCCGCCGCACGTCGTCGTTGCCACGGTCGTTTTCGACCACCCCAGCCGCTGTCGCCAGTGCAGTTGGGCGCGCGCGGACCTTCCCGTCCTGTACGTGCTCGCGGCGCTCGCTTTGGTCACTGGGCGCCGGATCCCGCACCTCGCCGCCGCTTCGGGCGCTCGCCGCCAGCGCGCGCACAGCTAACTCCGGCCCCGTGCCACTAACCCTGCCCCCCGGTCGTTAGCCACTAATCTGGGCCCTGTGCACCCATTGGCAAGTGGGCCCACTATAGCATTAGATTACTTTAATTAGATCTCATTAATTATCCGTCCGTCACCTATCACTGGGCCCCACCTCGCTAATTAAGTTATTAGATTAACTAAAAACCCTGTTAATAGCCCTGTCAATGACACGTGGGACCTGCTGGTCAAGCTGACCAGTCAACCGTCAAAAGTTGACTTGCTGACTCAGCGTTTCCCGGCCCCATTGTCATCATCTGTTACACAGCTGGGTGCACTGGACCAGGTGCACTTAGCTTTTTACTATTTGGATAATTCAAATTAATAATTTCAGAATATTGCTAAAACTTTGAAAATTAATAGAAATTAAACCGTAGCTCGGATCGAAAAACTTTCTACATGAAAGTTGCTCAGAACGACGAGACTAATCCGAATACACGGTCTGTTTACCTGTCGGATGCCTCTAACTATCTGAACATGGAACATTTCGCCCTCCGGTCACGTGTCTGACACAGGTCCGGAATCGGGAATACCTTCCCGGTTGAATTCCCCCTTCACCTATATCGTGTAGCCATACGTTAGGTCACACCGGCACAGCTTATTACCAGGTTATGCTTTGTGATGCTATGTTTGCTTTATATTTACTGTTTCTTCCCCCTCTTCTCTTCGGTAGACCCCGAGACCGATGCTGCCCCTGTGATCGACTACATCGACGACGACCCCTCCTTGTCAGAGCAACCAGGACTAGGCCTTCTCTCTATTCTGGCATTTCTGCAGCCCAGTCCACATATACAGCCTTCCTTTGATAATGTTGCATATGTAGTGTAGATCCTTGCTTGCGAGTACTTTGGATGAGTACTCACAGTTGCTTTGCTCCCTCTTTCCCCCCTTTTCCATTCTTCTCGGAGGACGCAACCAGATGACAGAGTCCAGGAGCCAGATGCCACCTCTGACGACTGCTGCTACCCCGAGGGTGCCTACTACCACGTGACGGACGCCGACGACTAGGAGTAGTTAGGAGGCTCCCAGGCAGGAGGCCTTGCCTTTTCGATTGATGTTGTTTTTGTGCTAGCCTTCTTAAGGCAAACTTGTCTAACTTATGTCTATACTCAGATATTGTTGCTTCCGCTGATTCTTGTGTATTCGAGTTTATGTATTCGAGCCCTCGAGGCCCATGGCTTGTAATATAAAGCTTGTATTATTTTATTTGTGTCTAGAGTTGTGTTGTGATATCTTCTCGTGAGTCCTTGATCTTGATCGTACACCTTTGCGTGTATGATTTGTGTATGATTGAATCGAGGGCGTTACAGCAGCCGACGCTGGACGGGAGCGGCGGTGCCTCCCCCGCGACCTTCACCTCCAGCAGCGGAGCCAACTGTGACTTCCATTCTCGCCTTGCGGTACACCTTGCAACCCGAGAAGGAAAGGGGTGCGGTGGTGGCAAGGACGGGAAGGTTGGCAAAGAGATGAAGAAGGCGCCCCCACTCCCCTTGGTCACCGCCATGCTCAAGATTGATATGTCTTGTGGCTTATGTTCCAACAACCACTTAAGTACGAGAAGGGCGGAATGCCACATACAGGTAAATGCTTTCATGGTGTCTCTTTCAATGTATTTTTGCTCGGCGAATTCTACCATTCTCTGTGGTCACAGTGCGCAAGTGGCTCTTCCTGGCATCATGGAGTTCGAGAGAAATGGAAGGAATACATGGTGATTGTGATGCGCACTGCACGTACACAACGGATGTTGGTCAATATGCCAGTCCATTCACCTTGCTATTTAATTTAGATGCATGCTTTGGATCTTTTAGTTTTTTCAGAAAACATGATTATGAGATACCGCTGAATGATGAAGCTTAAATTCAATCTTTGACCTATTTCAACCATCTAAATTCTATTCGTAGCTATCATAAAGTTGTTGGTGTTTATTGCATATGCCTCATTTACCATGGTTTATCTTGTTCTTTTTTGGCTTCAGGTAGATGTTATTCTCACTACCAGCAGACTGTTTGTTTAAGGCCTTCCAGTAAGTAATTTATGTTAATTTAGTAGAGCTATTTTTAAAGATGTTTGTTTCACATGTTCATTCTCACTAGGAAGAAAGCAAGATCTTTATACGTACATGTTTGCATTTTCCCATTTGAGGACACTTTTGTGGGCGTTAATGCGTACAAAGGAATGTTTTCTTTCTCCAAAGAGATATTTTGGTCAAGAGCTTTGCTAAAGTCATATGCAGACTCTGTCAATGTATGCAAGGAGCGTGGTCAGGCCCATGCGTGTACGTTGGTTGTTTGGGACCCTATGTGGAGTGCTATGCTTCGTGATGCACACAATATAAGCCAAGAAATCCTAAAACAATGTGCATCAACTGTTCAATTTATGCATTTAGAGGCTCTTCGTAAGATAGAAGTTGATATTCTTCATATGTTGTCTTAACCATGCTTTCCTGATCAGCAAAGAAATCCTGGAAAAAATGTGCATCTTCTGTTCAATTTATGCATATAGAGGCTCTTCGTAAGATAGAAGATGATGTTCTTCTTATAATCATGCTTTCCTGATCAGCCAATAAATCCTGAAAAATGCGCATCTACTTTTCAATTTATGCATACAAGGCTCTTTGTAGGATAGAAGATGATGTTCTTCATATGTCATCTTCATGCTTTCCTGAAAAGCATTGGCATATATAGCTGACATCACCGTATATAGGCCTGGTTTATTATTGTGATCTATGCGTCGTACCTATGTGTAGCTCTTTTTTAGCTAATCCTTGTTTTACACGCCTCAATGTGGTTCAATTCAATAAAAATAATGTGCCCTATAGTATTTTTTCAATGTGACGGAACAACATCCGAGAGGGTCAGCGCTGGACCGTAGGTGTGTCTATGCGTCTGTAGATTATGTTACCCTTCGATATGATCCTCCATGGAGAGAAATTTATCTTCATGGGTCACAGAAAACATGTTTGATCGGTGCTAATGGGGTTGATGCTATGAGTAGTCTCTTCATAGCTAAGTATATGAACTTTGAGACAGTTTTTTTTTGAAATGCTGCCTTCTAAAGGAGGTGCTCACGGGTCGGTTCCTTGTTTTAGAAAAATGTCTCTTACTATGATCATGCTTTTAGACGTTCTGCTTTAGCAGCCATGCGTGTTATCCCTGCAAGAAAGGTTATTTCATTACTCATGTCTTTATGTGGTTGGGCTCTCTCAGGCAATAGGAAACACACATTTTGGTAGGGAATCACACAGCTTTCAGCAGTGATGTACAATAGGTTATCGTGAAACCCAGCAAAATTGGATAAGGATGCTAAGCTGTTGATTTTCTATCAGGTAAAACAATTGTTTATGCAAATGTATGTTCGGCTCTATTTTTTGTCACAATGTTGAATTCTCTTTTAATTCGGTGTTCTCCTTAAGGATGTTCTTTCCTGAGGACCGTCTCAGTTTTGGATAAACATCTATTATGTTCTCTGAGGAATAAGTAATAGCCCTGTCGCGCTTCTAATGTGTTATTTCTTTGTTATTATTATGGTAGTATGAACCCAGTTTGTTATTTGATTTATCTAAATATAAGAGAACATGGTTTCCATACATTTTAAATTACAGAACATGTTAGCTTAATTATGGGCTAAAATATATAGGTAAAATGTGTATCCGTTGTGACAAAGGTTTCAATGAATTCTGCCATCTTTTGTACAGACTACTCTGTCATCCTAACAAAATGCTGGAAGGGTAACGCTTTGTATAATCAGCAGGCATGCCCACCTGAATTGGGCGCCATGTTTCCTTGCAATAAAGGACTTTCTGATACACTTGAAAAGTAGCTTATAAAATTGAACAAGAGTTTGCTAATTCATTTATAAAGGACTTTGTGCGTTTAGAGTTTGAAATTGATAGACAACGAGGAATGACCACGATCACTCTACTTTTTTGCTTCATCTTGCAGTACAATAATGATATGCCAGATTATTAGCATTATTATTTGGAATAAACAATCCCTTGATTCTTAAGGTATTTAGATGAATAGTTTTTTAAATTGCATGGTTCTTCCATTTCTAGAATTATCTTTTCCTTGCATTATATTTTAGAATAGACAACTCTTACATTTTAAGTTTTTTTGCCAAATGGATCCTCCTAGTTTTATATAGATATAAGTTTGTAATGAACATGACCAAGTGGGACCACATGACTCACCAAATAGTATTTGTTGTGTCTTGAACTGTTATTTATACATATTTTTCATATGTATTGATCTGAACAGAAAGGTACATTTGCATTTTGGTTTTGTATATGTAGTACTTTCACTGATATTTTTTTCCTATACAAACATACAAGGCGCAAGCATTGGGAGAAACAAATTCACCAAAGTTTGAAGGAGCTCATCCATCCATTGAGAGCATTGCAGCTTTCCACATGTCGTAGATTAATCCAGCTGTTTTAGTTGCATCAGATACTCCATCCTCCAATTGTATTGCCAATGTCACTTAAACATATGTAATAATAGAAAATAGGACATTGGAAGGATGTCACATGATGACCACAAGTATAGGGGATCAATAGAAGTCCTTTCGATAAGTAAGAGTGTCAAACCCAACGAGGAGCAGAAGAAAATGACAAGTGGTTTTCAGCAAGGTAATTTCTGCAAGCACTAAAATTGTAGGTAACAGGTAGTTTGATAGCAAAATAATTTGTAATGAGCAAGTAACGGTAATGGTAAATAAAGTGCAGCAAGGTATCCCAATCCTTCTGTGGCAAAGGACGGGCCAAGACGGTCTCTTATAATAAGCAAAGCGTTCTTGAGGGCACACGGGAATTTCACCATGTCACTTTCATCATGTTGGTTTGATTCGTGTTCGCTACTTTAATAATTTGATATGTGGGTGGACCGGTGCTTAGGTGTTGTTCTTACATGAGCAAACCTCCTACTTATGATTAACCCCCTCGCAAGCATCCGCAACTACGAAAAAAGTATTAAGATAAAATCTAACCATAGCATTAAACATATGGATCCAAATCAGCCCCTTACGAAATAGCGCATAAACCATGGTTGAAGCTTCTGTCACTCTAGCAACCCATCATCTAATAACTACTCCACAATGCATTCCCTTAGGCCCAAATATGGTGAAGTGCCATGTAGTCGACGTTCACATGACACCACTAAGGGAATCACACCATACATATCGTCAAAATATCAAACACATATCAACTTCATATTTTTACTTGCAACCTGACTTCTCCTGTGACCTCAAGAACAAATGTAACTACTCACAAATGATAATCATGCTTAAGATCAGAGGGGTATTAAATAGCATAATGGATCTGAACATATAATCTTCCACCAAATAAATCATATAGTAATAAACTACAAGATGTAATGAACACTCCTAGTCACCCACATGTACCAATCTGAGGTTCCGGTACAAAGATTGAACACAAGAGATTAAATAGAGTTTGAGAGGAGATGGTTCTATTGAAAATGTTGATGAAGATTGCCCTCCCCATGATGCGAGTGTTGTTGGTGATGGCGATAGCTTAGATTGCCCTCCCCATTTTGCGTCACTTGTCGAGACTAGCCATCATACATACCATATCATATTGGTATCATCTTGGTATCATCATATCATCCCTTGTGTGACAAGATTGTTCCCGCATATACATAATTGCTATCTTGGTTTGTGCATTTTGCATAAGTGGTCATACAAAAAAAGAGAGAATAAGCTTTTAAGCAAAAAAGAAAAAGAGATCAAAGAGCTTGTAAGCAATAGACATAGCATCATACCACATTGCACATAAGATTTTCATATCCGATCATCTTGGATCATCTTGAGAAGAACACTGGGAACATCATACACATAGCATTCTTGAGATATAATGCTCATACATTTTGCATCTTATAGGTTGTGCACAAGTGTCGTATCCGCCTATGGAGCGATCGTGCTAGCGTCTCTCTTGAGTTGTGCAACACGAGCGTTTTCCATGGATTCCACATTTTTGTGCTCATTCCTTGGTTGCACGACCCCATTTATCTATCCGCGTGTGTGTTCCCGTGTGCAACCCATTGCTATTGGTCTACTTGTTTAACTTGCGTATTTGTGAATCTTTTCCAACATTATTGACTCTTGCTAACATTTTGCATCAAATTTTTGTGCGACTATCCTCACCGAGCTCCACCATAAGCCTTACTTGTGTAGGTGTGAGAATTGACAAGATCTGGTACCAATTGTGTTATTTCCTTGATACGTTATTGAGTGATCATTGATCCATCTTCAACATTGGAAAGGTACATTTGGTCAAGTTATTTCCTTTCTTCCACTCACATTTGCTCGAGTTTTGTGATGGATAGGCAAGGCATTTCATATGCCATTAAAATAAACCCAATTTGCACATATAGCATAGATGACAAGCCCATGGTTATTAGCATTTGTTTTTCTTGTGATGATATTGATATGCTCCCTTTGCATCATTTATCTCATATGCCACGCCATGAACATCTAGCTTCGGATATGCATTGTTTTGGATGCTGTCCATTTTCTCCATATGATGTTTCCGCTATTGCTAATGAGGAGACCACCATAGTTTCCTCATCCATATTAGGAGATTTTGATCCACCCCATCCATTGAATGATTCAATTGATTGTGTGCACCATATGCATCCCATGAATAAAAATGCTCTTATTCTGCCACACACTTGCTATAATTGTATGCTCAATTTGCATCCCCATCGTGTTATACATAGCAACTATTCATTCATGATGGATGACATGTTCTTATACCATGCAACAAATTTCTTTTAGCATTACTTATCTTGCTAACTCACACGTGCACATACACATCATCATGGATGATGTGTACATTTACCACGCACACACTTTCTTTGGCTTGTTTCTATTTTGTGTAGGTACCCATACTTACTCGTCAACTGCGCAAGACCATGAGTTGACGAAACGAGCTCTAGAGAGCAACGATGCCTTGGGAACCCGTGAGTTGTGTCACCAACCGTTTCCTCCGAGCAACGACTCCGCGCATTCCTTCTACATGGCCCTCACATGGTTATGGGTTATATACCACTTCTCATTGTATGCCCATATTGCCATGCTCACTTTGCATGCTATGCTCATTTCTTTACATTTGCCATGCATTTGTGACCCATGCTTTGCATTACACATGATGATTGATTTTAGTACTTGTATGTGTATTTGCAAGCTTGGTGGAGATATTGCTTGTTATTTCCATGTTCCATTTATGCCACATTCCTATGATGGTACTATGATCTTGCTTTGTGCTCGTGCTCGGGATATGTCATGTGCATTACCTATATCTATTATTTGTTCACGTGACATGCTTGCCATGATTTCCTCTAGTGTGTTGCATCTTCGCTCCACTAGTTTGCATGACTTGATTTATATGCTTCTTCATGTTGCATCCCATTCTTGGATTACTTGCTCCTATCATATGTTTGGTTGCAACAATGTCATTACTTCACATATGCCATGCCCAATTGCTTGTCACATGATTGATTTGATTGCCTCACACATGATGAACAATTGCTCTTTCTATCGTGTTGAGTGCCACATGATTTTCACTACACCCTATGCACATTATGCTTGGATTTCTTGCACTTGCCCCATGTGTTTAGACATTTCATTTCATTTGGTGTTGTGAATGACTCTTATGCCTACCATAGACCATTCATTGAGAGTCTTATGCATGATTACTATGAGCTTGAGGTAGATGCTTATTCTCTTGAAACACATATTTGCATCGCTACCTCACATTTACATGCTTGTTTCCATGATGTCCTTGATTTGGCTCAATTTATGTGCTTACATGACATGTCACAATCCCTTGTCACACCATATGCTATGCTTGATGACGACACTTGTTTGGTGAATCACCTCTTGAATGCTTGGTTTTGCACTAACGCTAACCACATTTGCTTTTCCAAGTGTTTATTGTCCTTGCTCCTTTTGAAGGAATCACAGGACGGTGCGACATTGGAGAGCACCCATTTCGAGCTTCAACATGATAAGTGCTTGGTGGTTGTCCACACCTACATGGCGACGCCCTCTCTTTCCCATGGTGATGAAGATCACGATCCATGGACGGATCTCTCCCAAGGGGGGGAGATGATGCGGAGCATCCCTCGTTCATCCTCATGGACGTTCCATCACCACCGCAAGCACGAAGAGTACCAATGACAAGAGTCCGCGCACGCGTCATCGAAACCGAGGTTGACTCCTTCCTCTTCGAACTCCATTCGAATTCACATGAGAATCAGGTTCTACCTCAAACGGAATTGTTGTGCATTCTTAGGTACCAAGAAGAAGTCCATGAAGAAGCTAAGAGGGAGACCCAAGCACATATGGAGGAGGAGAAGGAAGGAAAACGCCCGAAGCGTGAAGACTCGGAGGCTCTGGAACCCCCGGGTGCCCGACCCTCCATGCCTCGGGTGCCCGGGCCTTCAACCGCCGGCTGGGCGCTGGCCTTGGCCACTCCGGGTGCCCGGCCCCCAGCCTGGGCACAGTGCCATCGCCCCGGGTGCCCGGCCTTCCACTGCTGGCCCTCCCCATTGGGTGCCCGGGCCACTACCCCCGGGTGCCCGGCCTCCCCCACCTAGCACTGACTTGGGCCACCCTGGGTGCCCGACCAAATGGCCCCGGGTGCCCGGCCCTCCTTCAACCGCAGCCCGGCGCGTCCCTGACCACCCTCGGTGCCCGGGCCTCACACCCCCGGGTGCCCGGACCCCTCCTCCATGCCTGCGAGCATTTTCGGGTTTTGACCCTTGTATCCCCCCTTTCTCTCACAACTCGTCCCTAGGCTATATAAACTCCTTCCCTAGCTCATTTGGAAGGATAGCAAAGTATATGACATGATTTAGTGAGCTTTGCTCCTTGTACCTCCTCTTGAGAGAGAGAGACCTATCCCATGGAGATCAAGACCTCCTATGGAGAAGATCCCTAGTGGATTCAAGCCCCCCATCTTGGGAAAGATCCCCATCATAGGATCATCAAGACCTCTCTCCTCATAGGATTGGGATGAACTAGTTACCTTGTATCTTTCCTTTGTTGTCCTTAAATCATTGTGATCTCTTGTGTGCTCTTGGATCTAGCATTTGTGTGATTGGATCTAGTCAATTTGAGTGTTTTCCCTCTTTCGTGTTCTTCGTGTTCTTGGGGATTTCCCCTCCAATTCGTGAAAGATCTCCATCTAGGGTTTCACCCTACAATAGGTCACCTTGGAGCCACATTCCATTGTGGTGAAGCTTCGTGGTGGTGTTGGAAGCCTCCAATTCGGTTATGGAGATTGTCCCAACCTTGTTTGTAAAGCTCCGGTTGTCGCCTTCAACGGCACCACTAGTGGAATCACGACGTCTCGCATTTGTGTGAGGGCGTGAGGAGATTAAGATGTTCCTAGTGGCTTCTTGGGGAGCATTGTGCCTCCACCCTGCTCCAACGGATACGTACTTCCTCTCAAAGGGAAAGAACTTTGGTAACACATCCTTGTCTTCACCGGCTCCACTTGTGGTTACCTCTTACCTTTACTTTGTGCAAGCTTTATTTGCGTTGTATCCTTTGCTTGCTTGTGTTATTGTTGTTGCTAGCATCATATAGGTTGCTCACCTAGTTTACCCCTTCCCTCGAGTCAACCATATCGATCCTTTCAGACATGCTCGCCGAGGTCCGCCAGCCGGTCGACGCACTCCTTGAGTCTGGTGAAGTAGGAGAGGATGGAGGAGGAGCGTTGGTAGATGTGGCGGAACTCGGTGGCGAGCACGACGAGCCGGTGCCCGCAGTTCTCCAGGAAGATGGAGCCGATGGAATCCCAGACTTCGGCAACAGTGGCACCAGCCAGTGCAGTAAGACGAAGATCTCAGGACTGACCCTGTTGTACTGCCATGAGAGGATGTGTGCGTCGTCCTGGAGCCATGCGGTGTCCGAGCGGCGCGAGGACCCGGTGAGGTGGTTAGTGACGCCAGACTCCTGGAACTGCACATCGAAAAGAGTATGTCATTGGGATAAGTTGGGAGGATTGAGTCTAAGCACGATAGGGACGTGTTGGTTGATGAAAACGCCGACGAGTAGCGACTGGTTGGGCACCGCCGAGGAGGAGCTCGCCTCGAGATAATGGCGAGCGAGCAGCGCGCCCTATGCAAGGGCATCGGGGGTGAGGAGCGGCATGGAGCGGATGGGGCTCGAGGTGCCGCTGCTTAGCTCGGAGGGTGGCAGAGGGGAAGGAGTCGGCGGTGCTGACAGAGGGATTGCCGTAGCCGAGAGCGGGGTGCAACGGAAGGGAGGTTTAGAGGAACCTGGTAACTGATACCATGTAGAGTAGTATTGTGAGAGAGAAGATGCACCTTGGGTGCTCTCATTCCATACATATGAATATATAGTACATGTACACAGCGCAACAGCGCACAGAGAGAGTTGGGCGACGTGCGCATGCAGAGAGATCGTGGGCAGGTACATGGGTACCATGTATGTGCATGGGATCGTCATGCAACTGCTAACACCAGGGATCAAGCCCTAACAAATTAACTTGATTACATGACAAATCTCATCGAACTTCATCACCGTCCAGTAAGCCTACGAAGGAATTACTTACTCCAAGTGGTGAGTATTATGGAATTGTTGATGGAAGGATTGATGATGACGACGCCGATGAATCCCCCTCTCCGGAATCCTGAACGGACTTCAGATCAAGCCTCCAGATGAAGAACAGGAGCTGACGGCGGCTCTGTATCGTAAAACGCGGTGATTCCTTCTCTCTGTTTTTTTCTCTGCAAGATGGTACTTATGGAGTTGAAGTTAGGGCTAACGGAGGCTTGTGGGACCCACGAGCTCACACAGCGCGCCCCCTGAGCTCGTAGCTCTCTGGTAGCCCCCCTCAATTAGTTCTCTTCGCCAATAATTTTTAATATATTCTGAAAATAATCATCGTATATTTTTAGCCCAATCTGAAAACTTTTATTTCTACAAAAAAATAATTTTTATTTCTGCACAAAAATAACACCTGGTAGTTCTGCTGAAAACATTGTCAGTCCGGGTTAGTTTCATTCAAATAATGCAAAATAGAGTCCAAAGCAAGAGCAAAAGTGTTTGAAAAAGTAGATGCGTTTGGAACGTATCAAGGGGCATGGGAGTGGCGCTCAAGATGGCAACGGGGCCCCGAAACCCGTATCCCCGCGGGTTTTTACCCTATTAGGGGACAGGGATGGGCGTCTTTTCATCCCCGTGGGGCTGTTGCTAGGCACATTATACAACCCGACATGTTTCGTGGGTTTACACCTATTTCGATAGTCCCCGAACCCGAAACCCGACAATACCTGGCAAAATATGATCTTGTTTGTTGTTGAAATATGCTTATCTTTGTTGTGAAATGGGGTATTGTATTGTGCTAAAAATGGTACTTGTAGTTGTTGTTATTTCTCTTTGTTCTCAAGTTATGCTGCTGGAATATGCTCCTTGTAGCTGTTGAACTATGTAGTATTGTATTGTCCTGAAATTTGCCCAAGTTATGCTACTGAAATATGCTCTTTTTGTTGCTGAGATGCTATTTTTTTGTTGCTAATATGATTGCTTAAATATACCGATTTCCCCGTGGGTTTAGAAAACCCGACGATTTTATGGGATGGGTAAAAGGCTAGCTCCGCAGACAGTGACAGGGTCAGGGACGGGTTTGTGATTTTCTCGTGGGGGTGGGTTTGGATAGGCAAAACCCGATGGGTTTCGTCCCTCTTGCCATCTTGAAGTGGCGCTGACTATTGAGGGAGAGTAAAGATCAACCCTAAGAGGTGCGTCCACTCTTTTTTATAGACTTTCGAGGTGGACTCAACACTTGAACCCACTAAAAGTTTACATCCATTTTTCACTCAAATCCAATCCAAATGGGCTACATCCCTTTAAGTGTGCGACCCTATAGGTTCACATACACATGAACACGAGCATATAGTTGATAGCGGCTCCTAGCAGAACATGTCAAATCCTTAAGTGTGCGACCCTATAGGTTCACGTACACATGAACACGAGCATATAGTTGATAGCGGCTCCTAGCAGAACATGTCAAATCCCATGGGTGTGTGAAGCTGTTTGACAAACCTCGACAATGTATCGTATGCAACATTAATTTTGCCTCACAATATATGTTATCAAGCTTAAGGCAAGTACTTATCACTGTTGGTAGGGTCGTCGACCCTCTTCTCGAAACCGTGATTACGAGTTTTAGTTCAGTGACCAACCATGCGTTTATCATATCATCCTTCATCATATATACAGCTAAAACTACAAACTATGCTCTGAATGAAAGAGAAGACGACCACTTGCATAGTATCGGACTTATGATCTCGTCATACATGTTAATCAAAACAAAATCACTAGGGTTAAAACAAAACCAAACAAGTTAACAGAAATTTTATGAAGCCTCATATGTCTACAGCAAATATATAGCTCAAAGATATTTTTAACCAAGCACAGCCAGCTCTACAAACGACTGCCTTTAAAGTTCAAGCCAGCAAATTCTTCACGATAGAGTGCAGGATACGAGAACGTATTACAACTCATATCACGCTCTAGGACACTTGTGCAGCCACCAAGCGGGTGGAGAGCGTTCGGAGACACTCTCAATTTGTGACTCCCCCATGAAGACACTCTCAATTTGTGACTCCCCCATGATAACTGGCCACGGAAAAATCTCCAAACTTGTTGCAATCCCTGAATCATCTCTGAAATAGTACTGAGGCATCCTCAGCTCCTCTCTGTCATCATAGAAGTAGACGCTAAGAACTTCATCACCAACTTCATAACATCTTGAGCACCCATGACCGATGAATACTTTGTGACCAGGTAAATCATCTTGCTCAATCCAGCGGAGCTGGTCATCCTTGTCTTCGAGCTTGAACACTCTTATTCTCTCAGTCTGACGACCCACAATGTATCTGATTACCATCAGGAGCCCTGTTTGCACTGGAACAAGGTACCGCCATATTTGTTGGCCTTGTTCCACCAAAAATCTGTCTGCTGGTAAGTCATCCCGCAACATAACTCCAAGTCCTGACACTGGCTGCACAATCTGATTGCGATCAAAGACCAGCTTCACAACTTCTTCATCGTTGGTCAAGAGATAAAAAGAGCCATCCCTGTGGACTACATCCAGCAGCTCATCATCAAGTGGCACGTAGTTCCCCACTGCATCTTCCATCCTGTGACCTCCGATATACTCGCAATCGTCCCACAGTTCCATCGACTGGTTACAATAAGCTTCACGCTCAAATGGGCTATCTAAGGGACGCACAATAGCAACCACCACAAACCCATTGGGAGAACCTAGGCAGCCAGCTATAGCACCTACCCTCACTTCAACATCAACTCTTCCCCCATGAGAAGACAAGGGATAACGCGTCCAGTGCTCAAGTTGTAGAGCTGGTTCCTGTGTAGTATAGCTTCTTTTTCATCAGCCTCAATCTTGTTTACTGGGGTTTTAGTGTCATTAGCCAGAAGAATCCAATCGCCTTCATGTGCTCCAGTGATTCGTTTAGCTCTCCTGACACTGTCCGGGAGGCGAAGTCGATGTACGGCTTGTCCATCAGTGCTGTAATAGGTAGGTTTCGTGGTTGATGGCAATATAAGTCATGGCAGCTGCATGGGCCTTTTTGCACCATCTAACTTTGCCTTCCAAAACTTGTTCGCACAACGAAGGCGAGCCCAACCACCACGGCAAGAAATATGATTCAGCAGCTTCTCTATCACATCCAACGGCAACTCTGATAGTCCTGTCTTTGTGGCACCGGGTTCAGCACATGTTTCTGCATTATCCTGGGCATACAAAAAACATAAACATCTCAGATTCTTCCATCAGTGTATACATTTAAACTACAGTATGTTTAGCTTTATCAAAGAACGACAATAATCTTTGTAAGGCTCAACTAACATTGAAGTCAGAGCAACATTCATGAGGCAGAGATGGCATACATTTTGAACCCAGCAAGCATAACACAAAAAATAGGAGGTTTACCTTGAGGTACTCCTTGATCTGATCAGCATGAGGGTAGGAGTAATTTGTCTCAGTAGCAATAGCAAGCACGTTTTTGTACCCATTGACGAACATATGAGCTGCAGCAGCCATGGTTGGGTACGAGAGTGCCAAAGACAGTGACGCAACCATACAAATACCAGAAGAGAACTTCTCAGTCAGGTCTTCGTCCATGAGGTCAAGAACCTCAGGGCTGAAGACTAACCCATTTTCATAAATATTTGTGATCACAAGCCCATAGGAGAATGGGCGGATACCGAGCTTGGCAAGCAGGGCAGCCTCGGACGAGCCCACCTTGTCACCCTTCTTGATGAGGTCCACCGGGGCCAGGATTTCAACAGTGCCCTTATTGATCTTGGTGGGGATGTTAAGCACCTGAATGAAAAAAAACACGGCAGGGGTGAGAACTCTTGCTTAGCACTGAGTACACTACAGTGTTATCACCAATGGTTCTCACCTGGAAGAAAGAAGTTTGGGAGGGATCCAGACCAGTGTTGCCAGGGGGAACCACCACATCAATAGGAGCAACCAGCCCAACACGAGCAGGGGCCCCAACCTATTGTACAACAAAAACAAGATCAGCGTCACTGACTCACCAGGTCACAAAGATAAAACATGGCTAAACTAGAAATGTTTTAAAAATTAGATAATCAATGAATATATTCTCGGTAGTTCACAGTTTCACACAAAACAGTTCTGTGGGCTACTTGAAAAAATGAAACATAAATGCAAAGACAACAATTCATTAATTTCCAGTTGCAATCCAAACTCCCTGAAGTATTTATATCTACTATACATGTATTAATGTATAATGCAGCAGTGTTCACAATACAAATTTAAAGCACAAATCCACATTTGGAAAAAAAAGGCAGCCCAGTGCATGTAGCTCCCGCTTGCGCAGGGTCTGGGGAAGGGTGACCTCATGGTCACAAGGCAGCAGCTTTACCACTGCGCCAAGGCTCACCTTCCACAAATCCACGTTTGAGATGCAAAATAACATTCATAGTCGCCTATACAGTACTCCCTCCGTAACATAATATAAGACGTTTTTTGACACTGTCATGGAATCTAAAAACGTCTTATAAAATGTTTCATAGGGAGTATATCCGTATACTCCATGACGACATTAATAGTACTACTGCATAAAAATATAAGTAAAGTTTCAAACAAATAAGCGCTAACCATCCAATATTCATATTTATCACAAAACCAATAATCTGTTTTAAAAGTGAATCATCGCCAGATTCATGCAACCAAGATCGCATGATTGCAGATGAGTAATGCATGCAGCATTGGAACACGATAACCACTTGAGATCTCCAACCTCTTCCATAAGAACCACGAATGATCCAGATCTAGAACCGACTCCCATATAACTAAAGCAACCATGCTTGTGCAATTTTGGCAGACTTGCGTTAAGATTGAATTATTATTAAATCCATGCAACCTAACATTACTTTCCATAAATAGTAATTACAGAATTAACATAGACAGCAATCAACAAGATGAGGTTTTAATTATCCATGCAGCAGTGTCGGAATACAAACTCAAAGGACAGGTCCATACAGTATTATCATTATGGTTCATGACAGCATGCAACAGGAAATACTACTGCATACAAATACAGGAAGCACCAACCGCCATATTCCTATTGTTACATATCCATACTACTCCCCTCCGTCCGGAAATACTTGTCGGAGTAATGGATAAAAATGGATGTATCTAGAACCAAAATACGTCTAGATACATTCATTTCTCAACAGGTATTTCCGGACGGAGGAGTAAAATTTAAGGTTTGTCGGAATGTTCCACATTAAATGATCAATGGAAATATTCTCAAATCTCAATAGTTCAGACAAGTCAGTTCTGGGGAATACTTGGTACCTAAGCTGCAACACTAAACAAAAGAAACTTCCATACCATCCCCGCAAATTAGAGTAGACAAGAATTCATTAATCTCCAATTATTATCTTGCCAAATACCTGATGTATTTATATCTACTGCGCGAGGTTTTAATATAATCAGTGCAACAGCTTTCACAATACATAATCAAAGGACAAATATATGTTTGAGATGCACAATAAAGATCTCACATGTTCTCCTCTGTCTAATCAAAATCTTCACCCACCCATATGACGGTGCATCAATATACTCAATGAAGATATGCAACACAAAATAACATTGCATTTAGGTAAAATTTCATACAAATAAGCACCAATAATCCCGTAAGAAAAAGCACCAACAATAATACTACAACCTCCGGCTTGTGCTACACTGCTATTTGCATTATTGAAGACACAAGTTGTATCCCAACCAACAAGCTGTTTTACTACTGAAGAATCGTCAAAGTCATGCACCCAAGTGACCCTCTAATAATTAAAACAAGATACAAACTGCAAATTTATCTTGAACATAAGAACTAAGCCAGCAGCAACAAGCAATAACCACTTCAGATCTCTAACCCCTACCATAATAGGGAGAGTTGTGTTTGAACCCCTAGGATATTCATACAGATAATTTTCGTCCCATAAATGATATAGATTTGGAACCGTCTCCCATCTAATCACAAAGATGCATAGTCAAATACCCAAGTAACATGCTTTGTCTTGCACAGAATTACTATTACACCCAATAATCATTCCCGTGACTGGTAATTACAGCACTAGCAAAGAAACCAGACGAGTTAGGCAGCAATCAAGGACAAGGGCAGGCGTACAGGAGCTAATTCACCTTGTACTTGGCGACCTCCTCGCGAACCTTCTTGAGGTCAGCCTTGGTGAAGATGAGACCGACGTTTCCCTTCAATCAGTAACAGCAGCAGCACCAAATTAAAGGACGCATACTGATAAACGATGAATCATGGGCGCACACAGGGAAAGATGCAAGATCCGGCCGAGAGACTTACTTCGAGTAGCGGTATGATAGCCTTGATCTTGTCGTTGCCTGTCGCCTCGGCGTGCACCTTGATGCAGCGGCGGATGAGGGTGTTCTTCCCCATGAGCAGCTCCGACTCGCCGCGGATGCCCCTGCGGACGGCCGCGAGCTGGGTGGAGCCGACGTGGTCTGCCTCCACTATGAGCACACTGGAGTACTCATTCAGCAACTTGCAAAGCTTCATGTCGTAGTCTCGCTTCCTGTCGATCTTGGGGACATTTTTCTTGATCCGCATCGCTACCCGCCTGAAACCCTAACCCTACGGGGTGAGCTCGCAGAGATGTGAGTGGCGCGGGGATTGTGGGTGGCGAGAGGGGCGCCCCTATAGCTTTCAGCGAGACCTTTTTTTCGAGAGAATTCCTTATTTGGCCCTTTCTTAATATATGCTTTTCTTTTTGGCCCTGCAAAATTATTTTTTCCTTTTTTGACACCTAAACTTCATTTTGTTTCCTTAATGACATTTTCATCACTTTTGGCCGCTAACACAATCAGGTGCAATCAAAAAAGTCGAATTTACCCCTGCTTTAGTTCACAGGTAGAATGAAGAAGAAACCCCATGACCGAACTTCTCTCCTTATTTCCCACCCTGGGTCGATGCTGCTGCTGCTCATGGCGAGGCGGAGGGTGACGGATCGTCGACCTCGGCATCCATGGAACGGCGTGTGCCCATGCGCGTGTTCCAGCACTGCTGGCCGGTCGTGGTCTTCTTTGTTGGTGTTAACTACGAGTATAGGACAGTAGCATCCCATACATGTATGCTTGATTACTTGTGTGTGAACGTGTCTGTGTAGGACTGGTGTCACTACACCACGGTAGCTAAAAGAAGGCATAGGAGTTGTGTATGTGTGCAACGCCGGGCTACGTAGCTAGCTATGCTAGCCGACTAAGTTTTTTTACCGGTGGAGGGAGGTACCGGTATAGAATCGGCCACAAACATTGCTTTGAGATTGGTGTGGCTAGTAGACCTCATTTTCTTTCTTTTAGCAATACCAAGCTTATACAAATAGATATACAGGGTTGGACGGGGTCCACAACAGTACTTTTGTCACGTGACAGGGTGAGGAAGAGCGGATGGACGAGCTGCATGCACACACACTAAATACTTGCATTTTATTTTCCATACAACATTATAAAATGTTGATAACTTTTGAACTAAATATCCAGTTTTGAAATATTTTATATTTTTAAATTCAGGGCGGCAAGACCTGTAAAACAAGATCAATCTTGGATGCGCTTGGCTAGTTTGAATTTTACCGTTTCACTCATTTCAGAGAAAGCATTTCAGTCAACTTCACATTTCACTAGTTTCGGAAAATCTTCCAGTCAATTTCACATTTCACTAGATTCAGAAAACACATTGTAATCATTTACAAAAGATAGATTTGACTCATTTTAGAAAACACATTACACTCATTTACGAAAGACGGATATTACACTCATTTACGAAAGACAGATTTCGTTTATTCAGAAAACACATTACACTCACTCCATTGAAAATACTATGTTTCACTTGTTTCAAAAAACCTTGTCCACTCATTACAAAAGATATATTTCAAAACTAATTTCACTGCATGCTTGCGAAATTGATATTTCACTCATATAAAAATTGATTTCAATCATTTCAATAAATATATTTTACCACATTTTATAAAATAGGTTTATTTCACATATTTCTTACGAAATAGGTTTTGTTCATGCTATTTCTTTTGAAATAGGTTTCTTTTGAATATTTGTTTACTCATCCTCACAAATATGATTTTTCAGTTTCAGTAAACTTATTTCACTACAAAAACACATTTCACTCATTTCAGAAAACACATTACACTCATTGAATTGAAATATTGTATTTCACTCGTTTTGAAAAAAAAATCACTCATTACAAAAGATATACTACAAACTAATTTCATTGTGCGCTTGCGGAACTGATATTTCACTCATATAAAAATTGATTTCAATCATTTCAATAAACATATTTCACTCGTTCAAATATATTTCACTCAAAAACTCTATTGAAATACTATATTTCATTAATTACAAAACTAATTTCAAAATTATTTAGCTCATTTCAAAATAATAATTTCACTTAATACAAGTTTAGCTCATTCCAAAATAATAATTTCACTAAAGTCAAAAACAGATTTCCCACACCGAATTAATACATTAAACGAAATAAGTGAATTAAAACGTTGAAATTTAAACATTTCAAATATATCCAAGAATGATCTTGTTGTAAAGGTCTTGATCCTAGAAGTTCAAATATAAAAAAAGTTTTAAAAATAAAACTATAAATTAAAAGATATGCATGATTGAAATTGTCAAAGCGAAAATAAAATGCGTGCGTGCTTCATAGGTACTTGTGTGTCAGCAAGAGATGGCCAACCATGCATGTGTCCTTTATCTGACACATGGTTGGTCCTAGTGCATGAAATATACTACATGCAAATCCAAAGAAACAAGTGAAATACATCTCCCGTATAAGAATGCTTGACGTGGTGTCGTGTACTCATTGGCTAGCTGGTTGCCGGTAGATCCCGGCACCGGTAAAAAGAGGTTTGCGCTATGCTAGCTTTGATCGATCAAGACGGATCGAGCCAGCCGGGCTAGGTAGCTAGCTGTTCTAGCTGGCTAAGGCGTTGGTGCATCTCAGCCACCAACAAGTCCGACTGCTGCGACGCCGGTGGTTGGCGGCCGTGGCGTTGGCATCTGCGGCCGTGACTCTCGGGCTGAACGCGAGCGCCGTGATCCGGCAACTACACGAGGCATGCAACTGGTACTTGGCGGAGGGCAGTGCATGTGGCAGGGAGTTACCGGAGCTGCACGCGGCAGCAGCCGTGCGCCATGTGAAAGAGGAGGCAGAGGTCCGGACGACCAACAACAGCGACTGCCTCATTCCGGGCGAACCATCTCAGCCGTCCGGCTGCTCGTGGCCGGCAGCACACGCTCTCGTCGTCCTCGTTTGCGTGCCGTCCGCGTGGTGTGTAGCTGCCGGCGCGCGCGGTCTACTACTTGTTTGGAGGATTTATTATGTGTAATGTAGTTTTAAATGTGTGTTAGTTAGAAGATTTAGGAGTATGTGTCGGAGTACTTTGAACGTGATAAATTGTACTTTTTTTTGAGGGTGTGATAAATAGTACTAATCATAGATATGATTATGCAAGTTGAGCAGGTGTTTTCCTCTTTTGTATGCACGGATCAATTTAGCTAAGGAAAATTTTTATTGAAGTGCATATATATGCAAAACATCAATGAACATATTTCATAAAATCAGTGGTTACTTTTTTACTTAAATATCCTGGACAGTCACATAGTGCACTAGGGGTAAAATGGTCTTTTCATCTCACACTTAACATTATTAGTGACTAAAGGAGACGGAAATGTCATCGAGGGAACACAATAAACTTTGAGTGTCAAAAAGGGAAAATATTTTATTTTGGGCCAAAAAGGGAAACAGATTTTAAGAAAGGGCCAAATAAGGAATTCTCTTTTTTTTTCAGACCTAGCGAACCCTCGCTGTAGGATAGCGAGATGGGCCAGCCCAGGAGCGCGGGAGGCCGAAGCCCCCTTTCTGTTTTTGTTTTTTTATTTTACTTTTGTTTACACTTCTTAATATATATATATATATTACAGACAACACTCTTTGAAAGCATTTGGAATTTTTTAAATGTGTATAGAGTAATTTTTTATCATGTATGTAAAAAATGTTAATTATGCATTTGTTTTTCTATTGAAAAAAATGTTAGACACATATTTGAAAAGTTGTTGAACAAGTATTTTAAAAATGTTGGTCAAGCATTTGGAAAATGTTAAATATGTACTAAAAAATGTTGACCTTTGTGTTAAAAATGATGAAACAATTTATCATGTATATAAAAATGTTAATCAAACATATAAAAAATGTAAATCAAGCATTTGGAAAATATTAAATGTGTGTAGGAAAAATATTGACCATGTATTCAAAAAATGAAAAAAAAATTGATCATGTACACAAAATGTTAATCAAGCATTTGAAAAAATGTTGAACAAGTATTTGAAAAATGTTATCTAGCCTTTGGAAAATATTAGATATGTATAGAAAAAATGTTGACCATGTATTAAAAAATGATGACAAAAAATTCATCATGTATATAAAATTGTTAATCAAACATTTGGAAAATGTTAAATGTGTACAGAAAAAATATTGACCATGTATTAAAAAAATCTTAAACTTGCATTTAGAGAATTTTAATCAAACATTTTAAAACATGTTAGATGTGTATAGAAAAAATGTGAACCATGTATTCAAAAAAATGTTAATCAAAAATTTGAAAAATGATAAACATGTATTCCAAAAATGTATAAGATATATAAAAAATGTGTATAGAAAAACAATGAAACCCGAGAGATAACATAAGAACAAACGATGAAAAAACGAGAAAGAAAGTAACAAAACAGATGAAAAATATAAAAACAAAGTGAAACTGAGAAAGAAATAAAGAAAAAAAGAAAAAAAAAGAAAAAAAAAGAAACACTAAGACAAACAAAACCGATGGAAAACAGAAAAAAAAACGAAAACCAGCTCGTTTTGCCTAAAGTAGGCCGTGCCCAACTAACTTATCACGAGCCGAGTGGTTACCAACTCTCGAGCTGTCAGGAGACCAGGGATCGATCCCTCAACGCCCTCCATTTCTTCCCAGTTTATTTAAGTTTGTGCGCACTAAATGGGCCGGCCCAATACTATTGTGCCTTGACGTGAGAAAAGCTCCAGTCTCGCTTAATGCAAGATATAGCTCTCGTGTGGCGAGTGGAGCAAAAGGATGGAGAGTGAAAAGGGCTTGCACGCAAACCTGACCAAATGGGTCGGTCTTAGCATGCTGGGCCAACAACCCACGTGCTCGGCCCGTATGGGTCTGGCCCGACAAGTGGATCATGCCGGCACGTAGCCCACCTAGGGTCGTGCCTGGGCCGCGAGGCTCGGCACGGGACGACCCGTTTAGGTTTTCTTAATACTTTGTAATTTTTTTATTTTTTGGATGTAATACATAGTGTAGTAGCGTGGTTCTTGGAAATCCGTTGGTGCTCCTAGGAGCACGCGCTCCTCCACGCGAGAACAAATATTTCAAAGTATGAAAATTTTCCAAACAAAATTTTGGCCCATATATCTCGACATTATATGTGTGCACGTCAAGTTTTAGAGAAAACCGTCATTTTTGTGTGGCTTGTGTAAAAAAGACAAAATGATATCTTGTGAAAAACATTTTTCAACACCAGATTTTGTCTTTTTCACATGCGACACATAACTTGTCGGTTTTTCGCGTAACGACTCGTCCCTTCTATCACAATTCACAAAAGCAGTGAGGTGTCAAATCACAAAGCACGGATGAAGTAACCATCATTTTACTCTTCGCTGACTCCGCTTCTCCATCGTCTGCTTCGAGAAACCACCTTTACCGCACGCTAGACGACCAACGCTATTGTGCTTGGTTACTACCTCCATTTTTGTATACAAGGCAAGTATCAAAATTACAATTTGCAGAAGGCCACTAACACTAATTGAGGCAAGTGATAACATGCATGCGGAAGTGTGAAGGTTGGTTTGCATGGCACTGCATTAATCAAGCAATGAGGAGCGAAATGGTTAGCTTGTTGGGAGTTGGAGAAAAAAATACGCATTAATTGACACGTCAAACAAGGATTTGTATCGATCGATCCCGCGAAGGAAAGGGGAATTTGAGGATTTGCCACATGTTTGTTCGCCCTTTGAGGATTTGCCCCTATTTTCCTTGTCATCGATTATTTGCCACATGTTTCTCTAACTCCTGATGATTGTTCATACAGAATGTTTATCTAATCACATGTTGGGGAAGATCTGTGCGGCCCGTGTGGTGGTCTGTAGGGGAAGAAGAAGAGGTGAGGAAGAAGAAGGGTCAGGAGACGTAGGATCTTCATCCAACCGCCAGAAATGGTCGACTGACCGAAATGATGAAAGTCAGGTGACTTGCATAAATATATGTTTTTACACAACAAAAGATCCCTAAAACAACAACATGAAGAAAAAACTATCACTGCTCATGGAACGAGCCGGCCATCTCGTCTTTGGCTGCCGGCGTGAACCAACCGTAGCTGCCGACGTGTGTCGCCGCACCGTGGTTTTCCTCGGCCTCCAGGTACTCGTTCACGCGGAGCGTACGTGCGCTCTGCATGGGCGCGAGCACTGCCCGGTTCACGTCCACGACGTCCAGTTCCGCCTGCATGAGTGCCTTGATGGCAGCGACATCCGCGTGCTCTGTGTTGAGTTAATCCTCCGCCGCCCGGTTCAAGTCGAGGACATCCGGTTCTGCCTACAGGAGGGCCTTGATGGCAGTAGCATCCGCGCGTTCCGCGTCAAGTTGAGACTCCGCCGCCCGGTTCATGTCCACGACATCCGGTTCCGCCTGCAGGAGGGCCTCGATGACAGTGACATCCGCGCGCTCCGTGACGAGTCGAGCCTGCGCCACACGGTGCTCCTTTAGGATCGCCAGGTTGAACGCCTGGTCCGCCTGCACCATGGGGGATCCGGACGCCGGCACGAAGTCGACATCCATCGTATCATAAGCATCGGGGGCCTTCTGGGCCGCGACCTCCGCCATGGACACTGGATCGACTTCCTCCTCCTTAGAGCTTGGATCCAAAGGGCTCGGGGATTGGCCCGCATGTATATAAAATTGTTAATCAAGCATTTGGGAAAATGTTAAATGTGTACAGAAAAAATATTGACCATGTATTAAAAAAAATCTTAAACTTGCATTTAGAGAACTTTAATCAAATATTTTAAAACATGTTAGATGTGTATAGAAAAAATATGAACCATGTATTCAAAAAAATGTTAATATGATATTTGAAAAATGTTAATCAAAATTTTGAAAAATGATTAACATGTATTCCAAAAATGTATAAGATATATAAAAAAATGTGTATAGAAAAACAATGAAACCCGAGAGATAACATAAGAACAAACAATGTAAAAATGAGAAAAAAAGTAAAAAAACAGATGAAAAATATAAAAACAAAGTGAAACTGAGAAAGAAATAAAGAAAAACGAAAAAAACAAGAAAAAAAAGAAACACTAAAAACAAAGAAAACCAATGGAAAACAGAAAAAATAAATAAAAACCAGCTCGTTTTGCCTAAAGTAGGTTGTGCCCAACTAACTTATCACGAGCCGAGTGTTACCAACTCTCGAGCTGTCAGGAGACCAGGGATCGATCCCTCAACGCCCTCCATTTATTCCTAGTTTATTTAAGTCTGTGCGCACTAAATGGGCCGACCCAATACTATTGTGCCTTGACGTGAGAAAAGCTTCGGTCCCGCTTAATGCAAGATATAGCTCTCGTGTGGCGAGTGGAGCAAAATGATGGAGAGTGAAAATGGCTTGCACGCAAACCTAGCCAAATGGGTCGGTCTTAGCATGCTTGGCCAATAACCCGTGCGCTCGGCCCGTGTGGGCTTGGCCCGACTGGTGGATCATGTCGGCACGTAGCCCACCTAGGGTTGTGCCTGGGCCGCGAGGCTCGGCACGGGACGGCCCGTTTAGTTTTTCTTAATACTTTTTTTGGGATGTAATACATAGTGTAGTAGTGTGGTTCTTGGAAATCCGTTGGTGCTCCTAGGAGCGCGCGCTCCTGCACGCGAAAACAAATATTTCAAAGTGTGAAAAATTTCCAAACAAAATTTTGGCCCCTATATCTCCACATTATATGTGTGCACGTCAAGTTTCGGAGAAAACCAACATTTTTTTTGTGACTTGTGTCAAAAAACAAAATGATATCTTGTGAAAAACATTTTTCAACACCGGATTTTGTCTTTTTCACATGCGATACACAAGTTGTCGGTTTTTCGCGAAACGACTCTGTGAGCATTTACAATGTCGAGATGTACGCGCCAAGTTTTTGTTTGGGATTTTTTGACATTTTAAAATATGTTTAAAACACATTTTAAAAACTAGGAGCGCGCTCTCCCATGTGCCAAAACGCCGCTCTCCCTCCTTTTGTGCTATACCAAAATAATATATTGAATGTGGTGTGTTGTTCAACGAACGAGCGTGCCTCAAACACATCGAGCGTAGTGTGTTATGCGTGTCTGCAACGAACGAATGACCGTGCCTCGATGGGCCGGCACTTCCTATTTAGCGCTGCAAGCGCCAGTTTGTATGCATTTTGCAAACTGGCGCCTGCAGACCTCTACGCTGGCCAACTCAGTGTCCCTTCGTCTTTCTAAAACGCAAAAAATGGAGCGCGAACAAAGATTCGATCCGCTGACCTCCAGTTTGCTGAAACAATACGCTAACCACTAGGCTACATAGGCAGTTTCGCATGTCTCCATCCTTTCTTTTATTTAGATTGTCCCACTTTTCCTTTTTTCCATTTTTTCGTTTTCTGTTTTTTTCTTCCTTATTTGATGAATTTTTCTTCAAATTCCTGAAGTTATTTCATTTTTCGATGAACTTTTCCTTCAAATCGATGAACTATTTTTGAAAATCGTGACCTTTTTTTCAAATTCAATGAACTTTTTTTTGAACTCGATGAACTTTTTTCAATTTGAATGAACTTTTTCAAATTCAATGAACTTTTTTCAAATCCGATGAACTTGTTTCCAATTCGATGAAATTTTCTCAAATTTGATGAACTTTTTTTCATAATAAATTAACTTTTTAACTCATAAACCCTTTTTGAATTTGCTAGTTTTTTAAAAATATATTGAACTTTTTTTATAAGATGAACTTCTTTTGAATTCGTGAACTTTTTTTGAACACATGAACTTTTTTGATTTGGTGAACTTTTTTGCACGTTCATGAACTTCAGTTGAAATATATGAACATGTGTTGCAATAATTGAAACATCTAAACGATATGTAGTATAAATAGCGCGTCTAACTTGCTGTTCTTAAACGATCCGTGCTGTAAATAGACACTTGTAGTTAGTTGGTGAAGTGGTTAGCTGCTCTGAATGTAAGCGTTGTGTCGTGAGTTTGAATCTCGTTGACAGCAATTTTTTGCGGGTTTTTCTCCGCAGTGCGCGGTCCTGGACCGGCCCACCCAGACGTCGCTGCGAGCGCCCGTTAGGTTGCGCGGCGCCTGTAGCACCCAATAGGAGCTCCCCAATGGGCCACTACTGCTTAAAGTGCGGGCGTGCCAAACGGGTTGTCGGCCCGTGCAGTGCGGGGGCCTTGCTTGGGCTAGGAAGGGCAGCAAGTCATCCCGCTTTACGCTTATCTAAAGCTAATGATGTCAGGGCTGAATGGTGTAATTTTAAGACATTATAACTGGGCACCTTTTCTCAGGTTATCAGCCTTCGAAGCCGTTCGATTTCACGTTATGGTTGTCCCTGGCTGTTCGATGCACAATTATTTTTAACGCTCCTGTCCCCGTGGCTTCTTGAGGGCAGATACTCCTGTAACTTTTTTATGACTAACGTGGTTAAATGGGCCAAGCATCCCATCTGTCCGCTGAAGCGAGGGGGAGAAAGATCGGTCCGAAAAGCACCAAAGATCGGTCGTGGGCGATTGGTGTGGTCGCTAACCCTATGGTCCCTATCCAAGGCCAGCGGCGATGGCGGCGGTGAGCCGCAACATCATCGGAGTTCATGCCTGTGCTGCTATTTGCTAAAGCATGTATGCGTCCAACCAGCCCCAATTTGAGGCGCACAGAGGAGCACCCGACAGCCGGCCGTGTGCCCGATGCGAGGCGCCGGATTGGATTGACCGGAGGTGAGGAGCGGCCTGGTCGAGTGGAGTCGCGGGAGCGACCTTCACCTCCAACGGCGGAGCCAACTGTGACTTCCATTCTCGCCTTGCGGTCACACCTTGCAGTCCGAGAAGGAAAGGGGTGCGGTGGTGGCAAGGATGAGAAGTTTGGCAAAGAGACGAAGAAGGCACCCCCGCTCCCCGTGGTCACCGCCGTGCTCAAGATTGACATGTCTCGTGGCTTATGTTCCAACAACCGCTTAAGGAGGAGAAGGGCGGAATGCCACATATAGGTAAATGCTTTCATGGTGTCTCTTTCAATGTATTTTTGCTCGGCGGATTTTACCGTTCTCTGTGGTCACAGTGCGTAGGTGGCTCTTCCTGGCATCATGAAGTTCGAGAGAAAAGGAAGGAGTACATGATGATCGTGATGCCCACTGCACGTACACAACGGATGTTGGTCAGTATACCAGTCCATTCACCTTGCTATTTAATTTAGATGCATGCTTTGGATCTTTTAGTTTTTTCAGAAAACATGATTATGAGATACCGTTGAATGATGAAGCTTAAATTCAATCTTTGATTTACCTATTTCAACCATCGAAAATCTATTCTTAGCTATCATAAAGTTGTTGGCGTATATTGCTTATGCCTCATTTACCATAGTTTATCCAATTCTTTTTTTTTGGCTTCAGGTAGATGCTATTCTCACTGCCAGCAGACTGTTTGCTTAAGGCATTACAGTAAGTAATTTATGTTAATTTAGTAGAGCTATTTTTAAAGATGACTGTTTCACATGTTCATTCTCACTAGGAAGAAAACAAGATCTTTATACGTACATGTTTGTATTTTCCCATGTGAGGACACTTCTGTGGGCGTTAACGTGTACAAAGGAATGTTTTCCTTCTCCAAAGAGATTTTTTGGTCAAGAGCTTTGCTAAAGCCATATGCAAACTCTGTCAATGTATACAAGGAGCGTGGTCAGGCCCATGCGTGTGCGTTGGTTGTTTGGGACCCTGTGTGGAGTGCTATGCTTCGTGATGCACACAATATAAGCCAAGAAATCCTAAAAATGGTGCATCAACTATTCAGTTTATGCATTTAGAGGCTCTTCGTAAGACAGAAGTTGATATTTTTGATATGTTGTCTTAACCATGCTTTCCTGATCAACAAAGAAATCCTGATAAAAAAATGTGCATCTTCTGTTCAATTTATGCATATAGAGGCCCTTCGTAAGATAGAAGATGATGTTCTTCTTATAATCATGCTTTCCTGGTCAGCCAATAAATCCTGGAAAATGTGCATCTACTTTTCAATTTATGCATACAAGGCTCTTTGTAAGATAGAAGAAGATGTTCTTCATATGTCACCTTCATGCTTTCCTGAAATGCATAAGCATTTATAGCTGACATCACCGTATATAGGCCTGGTTTATTATTGTGATCTATGCGTCGTACCTATGTGTAGCTCTTTTTTAGCTAATCCTTGTTTTACACGCCTCAGTGTGGTTCAATTCAATAAAAATAATGTGACGTATAGTATTTTTTCAATGTGACGGAACAACATCCAAGAGGGTCAGCGCTGGACCGATAGGTGTGTCTATGCGTCTGTAGATTATGTTACCCTTCGATATGATCCTCCATGGAGAGAAATTTATCTTCATGGGTCACAGAAAACATGTTTGTGAAGGAAATATGCCCTGGAGGCAATAATAAAGTTATTATTTATTTTCTTAACTCATGATAAATGTTTATTATTCATGCTAGAATTGTATTAACCAGAAACTTAGTACATGTGTGAATAGATAGACAAAACATATATTCCCTAATATGCCTCTACTAGACTAGCTCGTTAATCAAAGATGGTTACGTTTCCTCACCATAGACATGTGTTGTAATTTGATGAACGGGATCACATCATTAGGATAATGATGTGATGGGCATGACCCATCCGCTAGCTTAGCATTATGATCGTGTTAGTTTCATTGCTACTGCTTTCTTCATGACTTATACAAGTTCCTCAGACTATGAGATTATGCAACTCCCGAATACCGGAGGAACACTTTGTGTGCTACCAAACGTCACAACGTAAAAGGGTGATTATAAAGGTGCTCTACAGGTGTCTCCAAAGGTGTTTGTTGGGTTGGCATAGGTCGAGATTAGGATTTGTCACTCCGTGTTTCGGAGAGGTATCTCAGGGCCCTCTCGGTAATACTCATCACTATAAGCCGAGCAAGCATTGTGACTAATGAGTTAGTTGCGGGATGAAGTATTACGGAACGAGTAAAGAGACTTGTCGGTAACGAGATTGAACTAGGTATTGAGATACCGACGATCGAATCTCGAGCAAGTAACATAGCGATGACAAAGGGAATAACGTATGTTGTTATGCGGTTTGACCGATAAAGATCTTCGTAGAATATGTAGGAACCAATGTGAGCATCCAGGTTCCGCTATTGGTTATTGACCAGAGACGTGTCTCGGTCATGTCTACATAGTTCTCGAACCCGTAGGGTCCGCACGCTTAACGTTCGATGATGATTATATCATGAGTTTATGTGATATGTTGTAAAGAAGATTGTTCGGAGCCCCGGATGTGATCACGAACATGACGAGGAGTCTCGAAATGGTCAAGACATGAAGATTTATATATTGGACGACTATGTTTTGGACACCGGAATGGTTCCAGATGAGTTCAGGAATCTACCGGAGTACCGAGGGGTTACTGGAACCCCCCGGGGAGTGTATGGGCCTTATTGGGCCATAGTGGGAGAGAGGAGGCAGCGGCCAGGTGGAGGGCGCCCCCCCAAGCCCAATCTGAATTGGGTGGGGGGCCGGCCCCCCTTTCCTTCCCTCTCTCCCCCCTTCCTTCGTCTCATACTCCAACTTGGGAAGGGGGAGTCCTACTCCCACTGGGAGTAGGACTCCCCCCTTGGGCGCGCCATAGAGGGTCGGCCCTCCCCCTCCTCCACTCCTTTACATACGGGGAGGGGGGCACCCCATAGACACACAAGTGGACATTGTTTAGCCGTGTGCGGTGCCCCCCTCCACAGTTACACACCTCGGTCATATCATCATAGTGCTTAGGCAAAGCCCTGCGCCGGTAACTTCATCATCACTGTCACCACGTCATCGTGCTGACGAAACTCTCCCTCGGCCTCAACTGGATCAAGAGTACGAGGGACGTCTCCGAGTTGAACGTGTGCTGAATGCGGAGGTGTCGTATGTTCGGTGCTTGGATCGGTTGGATCATGAAGACGTTCAACTACATCAACCGCGTTAACTAAACGCTTCTGCTTTTGGTCTACGAGGGTACATGGACATACTCTCCCCTCTCGTTGCTATGCATCACCTAGATAGATCTTGCGTGATCGTAGGATTTTTTTTTAAAATTACCGCGTTCCCCAACAGTGGTATCAAAGCCAGGTCTATGCGTAGATGTTATATGCACGAGTAGAACACAAAGAGTTGTGGGTGATAATAGTCATACTGCTTACCAGCATGTCATACTTTGATTCGGCGGTATTGTTGGATGAAGCGGCCCAGACCGACATTATGCGTACATTTACGCGAGACTGGTTCTACCGACGTGCTTTGCACATAGGTGGCTGGTGAATGTCTGTTTCTCCAACTTTAGTTGAATCGAGTGTGGCTACGCCCACTCCTTGTGAAGGTTAAAACATCACACTCGATGAAAAATCATTGTGGTTTTGATGCGTAGATAAGAACGGTTCTTGCTAGAAGCCCATAGCAGCCACGTAAAACTTGCAACAACAAAGTAGAGGACGTCTAACTTGTTTTTGCAGGGCTTGCTGTGATGTGGTATGGTCAAGCATGATGTGATATAAATTGTTGTATGAGATGATCATGTTTTGTAACAAAGTTATCGGCAACTGGCAGGAGCCATATGGTTGTTGCTTTATTGTATGCAATGCAATCACCATGTAATTGTTTTACTTTATCACTAAGCGGTAGCAATAGTCATAGTAACAATAGTTGGCGAGACGACAACGATGCTACGATGGAGATCAAGGTGTCGCGCCGGTGACGTTGGAGATCATGACGATGCTTTGGTGATGGAGATCATGAGCACAAGATGATGATGGCCATATCATGTCACATATTTTGATTGAATGTGATGTTTATCCTTTATGCATCTTATTTTGCTTAGAACGTCGGTAGCATTATAAGATGATCCCTTACTAAATTTCAAGGTACAAGTGTACTCCCTGAGTATGCACCATTGCTAGAGTTCGTCGTGCCGAGACACCACGTGATGATCGGGTGTGATAAGCTCTACGTTCACGTAGAACGGGTGCAAGCTAGTTTTGCACACGCGGAATACTCGGGTTAAACTTGATGATCCTAGCATATGCAGATATGGCCTCAGAACACTGAGACCGAAAGGTCGAGCGTGAATCATATAGTAGATATGATCAACATAGTGATGTTCACCACTGAAAACTACTCCATCTCACGTGATGATCGGACATGGTTTAGTTGATTTGGATCATGTGATCACTTAGATGATTAGAAGGATGTCTATCTAAGTGGGAGTTCTTAAGTAATATGATTAATTGAACTTTAATTTATCATGAACTTAGTACCTGATAGTATTTTGCATGTCTAAGTGGGAGGAACACTTTGTGTGCTACCAAATGTCACAACGTAAATTGGTGATTATAAAGGTGCTCTATAGGTGTCTCCAAAGGTGTTTGTTGGGTTGGCATGGGTCGAGATTAGGATTTGTCACTCTGTGTTTCGGAGAGGTATCTCAGGGCCCTCTCGGTAATACTCATCACTATAAGCCTTGCAAGCATTGTGACTAATGAGTTATTTGCGGGATGAAGTATTACGAAATGAGTAAAGAGAATTGCCGGTAATGAGATTGAACTAGGTATTGAGATACCGATGATCGAATCTCGGGCAAGTAACATACCGATGACAAAGGGAACAACATATGTTGTTATGCGGTTTGACCGATAAAGATCTAAATATGTAGGAGCCAATATGAGCATCCAGGTTCTGCTATTGGTTATTGACCGGAGATGTGTCTCGGTCATGTCTACATAGTTCTCGAACCGTAGGGTCCACACGCTTACCGTTCGATGACGATGTGTATTATGAGTTATGTGTTTTTGATGACCGAAGTTTGTTCGGAGTCCCGGATGAGATCATAGATGTGACGAGGAGTCTCGAAATGGTCGAGACATAAATATTGATATATTGGACGACTATATTCGGACACCAGAAGTGTTCTAGAGAAGTTTCGGATAAAATCGGAGTGCTGGAGGGTTACCGGACCCCCC
>NC_041393.1:412999944-413003633 GCF_002162155.2 Triticum dicoccoides
TACGTTCGGTACTTGGATCAGTTGGATCGCGAAGACGTTCGACTACATCAACCGCGTTATTGAAACGCTTCCACTTTCGGTCTACGAGGGTACGTGGACACACTCTCCTCTCTCGTTGTTATGCATCTCCTAGATAGACCTTGTGTGATCGTAGGCAATTTTTGAAATTACCGCGTTCCCCAATAGTAGCATCATGCTTATTATTATAACAACAACATACTTCATCATGGAACTTTTTCATATAATTTCTCATAAACAAGTAAAAATTCATCACAACATTTGAAGTATAAAGGATAAACCTTATTGAAAACCAACAAACTATGTTCTCAGTCAACTTTGCAACTACAATTCATCATATTTTCAGGAAGGGCCTCGTATCGGAGCCTCCTGGCAAGTCCACATACCCAACCATCTTTTAGTCTTGTATGATTGCTAACACTCAAAGCATACCCATGAACAAAAAGTTTCAACCGAACACATAGGAAGATAGGGGCTTAAGTTTCGCCTCCCAATGTATTCACCTCAGGGGTGATGTCAACAATAATAACTCATGCTCACTCACATCCAACTGGATATATGTGCCTAGATCTTTCCTCACCACATGATGCTTGCAAAAGGAGAAAATAAAAAGGAATAGGGAAGAATACTTTGACTCCTACGTAAAAGTAAATGCATAAAAGTAAAAGATAGGCCCTTCGCAGAGGGAAGCAGAGGTTGTCATGCGCTTTTTGGTTTGTATGCCAAATCCCTAAATGCAAAAGAACGCCGTGTTATATTTCCCCTTATGATAGCAACCTTTATTATGCAATTGTCACTTTTATTACTTTGCCATCACAAGTTCGTACTACACTCAATTTTCTCTTACACTAAATGATCAAACACATTTAGAAGCAATTTCTATTGCCTTATTGCACCGATGAAAACTTACTTGAAGGATCATACTCAATCCATAGGTAGGTATGGTGGATTCTCAAAACGTGAATTTGGGTTTAAGGTTTTTGGATGCAGAAGTAGTATCTCTACTTAGTGCGGGATTTTTGGCTAGCAAAGATATTGAGCAAGCATGTAATGCCCACGATGCGGCTATATCTCCCACGTGTCGTGGCACAACTTAGAGGCATAACCACATTGTGGTTTTGTCGCAAGAAGGGCCATCTTCACACAATCCCATGTAATGAATAAGAAAGGGATAAATAGAGCTGGCTTACAATCGCCACTTGCCACAAAAATCATATAATTCACAGATCACTCAGAGTACACACATAGTCCGACTACGGACAAATCCAAAAGAAAGAAGACAACCCCAAATGCTAGATCCCCGATCGTCCCAACTGGGCTCCACTACTGATCATCAGGAAACAAAACATAGTAATGACCAAGGTCCTCGTCGAACTCCCACTTGAGTTCGGTGGCATCACCTGCACTGGTATCATCGACACCTGCAACTGTTTTGGTAGTATATGTGAGTCACGAGGACTCAGCAATCTCAAAACCCGCAAGATCAAGACTATTTAAGCTTATGGGTAGGATGTGGTAATGAGGTGGAGTTGCAGCAAGCGCTAAGCAAATATGGTGGCTAACGTACGCAAATAAGAGTAAGGTGAGAAGCTACGCAATGGTCATGAAGCTATAAGTGATCAAGAAGTGATCCTGAAACTACTTACGTTCAAACATAACCCAAACCGTGTTCACATCCCGGACTCCGCTGAAAAGAGACCATCACGGCTACACACGCGGTTGATGCATTTTAATTAAGTCAACTGTCAAGTTCTCTACAACCGGATATTAACAAATTCCCATCTGCCACATAACCGCGGGCACGGCTCTCGAAAGTTTATACCCTACAGGGGTGTCCCAACTTAGCCCATCACAAGCTCTCACGATCAGCAAAGGATATTCCTTCTCCCGGGAAGACCCGATCAGCCTCGGAATCTCGGTTACAAGACATTTTGACAGTGGTAAAACAAGACCAGCAAGACCGCCCGATGTGCCGACAAATCCCGATAGGAGTCGCACGTATCTCATTCTCAGGGCACACCGGATGGGCAAGACGTCGGGTTGGCATAGACCCTGGTTGCCCAGGGGGCGCCGGACATCGCCCGGTTCGGACCAACACTTGGAGAAGCACTGGCCCCGGGGGGGGGGGTCTAAAATAAAGATGACCCTCGGGTTTATAACTCCAGAGGGAAAGTTAATAGGTTGTTAGGCAAATGTAAAACCAAGGTTGGGCCTTGCTGGAGGAGTTTTATTCAAAGCAAACTGTCAAGGGGTTCCCATAAACCCGACCGCGTAAGGAACACAAAATAAAGGAACATAACACCGATATGACAGAAACTAGGGCGACAAGAGTGGAACAAAACACCAGGCATATGGCCGAGCCTTCCACCCTTTACCAAGTATATAGATGCATTAATTAAATAAGCGATATTGTGATATCCCATCATAACCAGGTTCCAACATGGAGCAATCTTCAACTTCACCTGCAACTAGCAACGCTATAAGAGGGGCTGAGCAAAGCGGTAACATAGCCAGACAACGGTTTGCTAGGAAGGTGAAAACGGTTAGAGGCTGACATGGCAATATGGGAGGCATGGTAAACAAGTGATAGGTAGCGCAACATAGCGATAGAACGAAGCAACTAGCAAGCAAAGATAGAAGTGATATCGAGGGTAATGGTCATCTTGCCTGAGATCCCGCAAGGAAGAAGAACGAGTCCATGAAGTAGACGAACCAACGTAGTCAAATGAATCCTCACAATTGCAACGTAACCGGACTATCAAGGAGAAGCACAACCGGAAAGAAGCAAACAACATGGTAAACCAACAAGCATAAGCATGGCATGATGCACAAACAAGTATGATGCATGTCCGGTGTAATAAGGCATGGCATGGCAAAGTGCAACAAACAAAACTACAAGTTAAGTGGAGTTCAATACGCAACAAGTTGCATATCGACGAAACACCACATCCATTTATTTGGTTCGCTCTCGTTTATGTACCCAACAACATTAAATGTTATTAAACATGGCAAGGGGTGAAGTATAATAAAACTAGCTAGCTAGGCAAGTTTAAATGAGGCCGGAAACAACAAACAACAATTTCAAAAAATCCCCACATGTCATTTAGCAATTTTAATGCAATCCACTATTTAAACATTTTAAATGTTGTTATCATGATGTGGATGACATATTCAAGGTTTATGCAATTTTATGAAAATTTTGACATGAGCATGTTATGACGCATTTGATCACCATGGCGGAACGAAAAGGGTGACACGACAACGAATCCGAAAATGATGCCACGGCAACATATCGGTTCCGGTAGCTGATGTCTACTACGCAACCTTCTTCTTGTAGACGTTGTTGGGCCTCCAAGTGCAGAGGTTTGTAGGACAGTAGCAAATTTCCCTCAAGTGGATGACCTAAGGTTTATCAATCCGTGGGAGGCGTAGGATGAAGATGGTCTCTCTCAAGCAACCCTGCAACCAAATAACAAAGAATCTCTTGTGTCCCCAACACACCCAATACAATGGTAAATTGTATAGGTGCACTAGTTCGGCGAAGAGATGGTGATACAAGTGCAATATGGATGGTAGATATAGGTTTTTGTAATCTGAAATTATAAAAACAGCAAGGTAACTAATGATAAAAGTGAGCGTAAACGGTATTGCAATGATAGGAAACAAGGCAT
>NC_041393.1:413007528-413010318 GCF_002162155.2 Triticum dicoccoides
CGTTTGGTACACCCAAAGCATTCCTACGGTATTCGGGAGTTGCACAATCTCATGGTCTAAGGAAAAGATACTTGACATTAGAAAGGCTTTAGCATACGAACTACGATCTTTGTGCTAGGCTTAGGATTGGGTCTTGTCCATCACATCATTCTCCTAATGATGTGATCCCGTTATCAATGACATCCAATGTCCATGGTTAGGAAACCGTAACCATCTATTGATCAACGAGCTAGTCAACTAAAGGCTTACTAGGGACATGGTGTTGTCTATGTACCCACACATGTATCTGAGTTTCCTTTCAATACAATTATAGCCTGGATAATAAACTATTATCATGAACAAGGAAATATAATAATAACTTATTTATTATTGCCTCTAGGGCATATTTCCAACAGTCTCCCACTTGCACTAGAGTCAATAGTCTAGTTCACATCGCCATGTGATTAACACTCACAGGTCACATTGCCATGTGACCAACATCCAAAGAGTTTACTAGTGTCATTAAACTAGTTCACATCATCATGTGATTAAGACTCAATGAGTTCTGGGGTTTGATCATGTTTTTCTTGTGAGAGGTTTTAGTCAACGGGTCTGCAACATTCAGATCCGTATGTACTTTGCAATTCTCTATGTCATATTGTAAATGCTGCTTCCACGCTCCACTTGGAGCTATTCCAAAAGGTTGCTCCACTATACGTATCCAGTTTGCTACTCAGAGTCATTCGGATAGGTGTTAAAGCTTGCATCGACGTAACCCTTTACGCCGAACTCTTTATCACCTCCATAATTGAGAAACATGTCCTTATTACTCCAAGGACAATTTTGGCCGCTATCTGGTGATCCACTCCTTGATCACCTTTGTACCCTCTTGCCAGACATGTGGCAAGGCACACATCAGGTGCGGTACTTAGCATAGCATACTGTAGAGCCTACGTCTAAAGCATAGGGGACGACCTTCGTCCTTTCTCTCTTTTCTGCCATGGACGAGCTTTAAGTCTTAACTTCATACCTTACTACTCAGGCAAGAACTCCTTCTTTGACTGATCCATCTTGAACACCTTCAAGATCATGTCAAGGTATGTGCTCATTTGAAAGTACTATTGAGCGTTTTTGATCTACCCTCATAGATCTTGATGCTCAATGTTCAAGTAGCTTAATCCAGGTTTTCTATTGAAAAACACCTTTCAAATAACCCTATATGCTTTCCAGAAATTCTACATCATTTCTGATCAACAATATGTCAACAACATATACTCATCAGAAATTCTATAGTGCTCCCACTCACTTCTTTGGAAATACAAGTTTCTCATAAACTTTGTATAGACCCAAAATCTTTGATCATCTTATCAAAGCGTACATTCCAACTCCGAGATGCTTACTCCAGTCCTTAGAAGGATCACTGGAGCCAGCATACCTTTTAGCATCCTTAGGATCGACAAAACTTTTCTGATTGTATCACATACAACCTTTCCTTACGAAAACTGGTAAGGAAACTTGTCTTGACATCCATCTGCCATATTTCATAAATGCAGCTAATGCTAACATGAATCCGACGGACTTAAGCATCGCTACGGATGAGAAAATCTCATCGTAGTCAACTCCTTGAACTTGTGAAACACTCTTCGCCACAAGTCGAGCTTCATAGACGGTGGCATTACCGTCCACGTCCGTCTTCTTCTTAAAGATCCATTTATCTTAATGGCTTGCCGATCATTGGGTAAGTCCACCAAAGTCCATGCTTTGTTCTGATACATGGATCCTATCTCGGATTTCATGGCTTCTAACCATTTGTCGGAATATGGGCCCACCATCGCTTCTCCATAGCTCGTAGGTTCATTGTTGTCTAGCAACATGACCTTCAAGACAGGATCACCGTACCACTCCGAAGCAGTAGCGTCCTTGTCGTCCTACGAGGTATGGTAGTGACTTGATCCGAAGTTTCATGATCACTATCATAAGCTTCTACTTCAATTGGTGTAGGCGCCACAGGAACAACTTCCTGTGCCCTGCTACACACTAGTTGAAGTGACGGTTCAATAACCTCATCAAGTCTCCACCATCCTTCCACTCAATTCTTCGAGACAAACTTTTCCTCGAGAAAGGACCCGATTCAAGAAACAATCCCTATTGCTTTCGGATCTGAATTAGGAGGTATACCCAACTGTTTTGGGTGTCCTATGAAGATGCATTTTATCCGCTTTGGGTTCGAGCTTATCAACCTGAAACTTTTCATATAAGTGTCGCAGCCCCAAACTTTTAAGAAATGACAGCTTAGGTTTCTCTAAACCATAGTTCTCACGGTGTCACCTCAACAGAATTACGTGGTGCCCTATTTAAAGTGAATGTGGTTGTCTCTAATGCCTAACCCATAAACGATAGTGGTAATTCGATAAGAGACACCATGGTACGCACCATATCCAATAGGGTGCAACTATGATGTTCGGACACACCATCACACTATGGTGTTCCAGGCGGTATTAATTGTGAAACAATTTCCACAATTTCTTAATTGCGTGCCAAAGCTCGTAACTCAGATACTCATCTCTATGATCATATCATAGACATTTTATCCTCTTGTCACGATGATCTTCAACTTCACTCTGAAATTACTTGAACCATTCAATAATTCAGACTTGTGTTTCATCAAGTAAATATACTCATTATCTACTCAAATCATCCGTGAAGTAAGAACATAACGATATTCACTGCATGCCTCAGCACTCATTTGACTGCACACATCAAAATGTGTTGCTTCCAACAAGTTGCTATCTTGTTCCATTTTACTGAAAA
>NC_041393.1:413010793-413012568 GCF_002162155.2 Triticum dicoccoides
GAGGCTTTCAGTCATCTTGCCCATGTGGTATAATTTGCATATCTCAAGTGATCCAAAATCAAGTGAGTCCAAACGATCCATCTGCATGGAGTTTCTTCATGTGTATACACCAATAGACATGGTTCGCATGTCTCAAACTTTTCAAAAACGAGTGAGTCCAAAGATCCATCAACATGGAGCTTCTTCATGCGTTTTATACCAATATGACTTACATGGCAGTGCCACAAGTAAGTGGTACTATCATTACTATCTTATATCTTTTGGCATGAAAATGTGTATCACTACGGTCAAGATTCAGTAAACCATTCCTTTAGGTGCAAGACCACTGAAGGTATTATTCACATAAATAGAGTAACCATTATTCTCCTTAAATGAATAACCGTATTGCAACAGACATAATCCAATCATGTCTATGCTCAACGCAAACACCAAATGACAATTATTCAGGTTTAATACTAATCTTGATGGTAGAGGGAGCGTGCGATGTTTGATCACATCAAACTTGGAAACACTTCCAACATATATCGTCAGCTCACCTTTAGCTAGTCTCCGTTTATTCCGTAGCTCTTTTATTTCGAGTTACTAACACTTAGCAACCGAACCGGTATCTTAATACCCTGGTGCTACTAGGAGTACTAGTAAAATACACATTAACATAATGTATATCCAATATACTTCTATCGACCTTGCCAGCCTTATCATCTACCAAGTATCTAGGGTAATTCTGCTCCAGTGGTTGTTCCCCTTATTACAGAAGCACTTAGTCTCGGGTTTGGGTTCAACCTTGGGTTTCTTCACTAGAGCAGCAGCTGATTTGCCGTTTCATGAAGTATCCCTTCTTGCCCTTGCCCTTCTTGAAACTAGTGGTTTCACCAACCATCAACAATTGGTGCTCCTTCTTGATTTCTACTTTCGCGGTGTCAAACATCGCGAATACCTCAAGGACCATCATCTCTATCCCTGATATGTTATAGTTCATCACGAAGCTCTAGCAGCTTGGTGGCAATGACTTTGGAGAAACATCACTATCTCATCTGGAAGATCAAATCCCACTTGATTTAAGTGATTGTTGCACTCAGAAATTTGAGCACAAGCTCAATGATTGAGGTTTTCTCCCTTAGTTTGCAGGCTAAGAAAATCGTCGAAGGTCTCATACCTCTTGACGTGGGCACGAGCCTGAAATCCCAATTTCAGCCCTTGAAACATCTCATATGTTCCACGACGTTTCGAAAATGTCTTTACTGCCTCAACTCTAAACCGTTTAACTGAACTATCACGTAGTTATCAAAACGTGTATGTCCGATGTTCGCAACATCCACAAATGACGTTTGGGGTTTAGCACACTGAGCGGTGCATTAAGGACATAAGCTTTCTACTGTCCGCATAATCGCTACTTTCAACTTTCAACTATATTTTCTCTAGGAACATATCTAAACAGTGGAACTAAAGCGCGAGCTTACGACATAATTTGCAAAGATCTTTTGACTATGTTCAGGATAATTAAGTTCATCTTATGAACTCCCACTCAGATAGACATCCCTCTAGTCATCTAAGTGATTACATGATCCGAGTCAACTAGGCCGTGTCCGATCATCACGTGAGACGGACTAGTCATCATCGGTGAACATCTTCATGTTGATCGTATCTACTATACGACTCATGCTCGACCTTTCGGTCTCTGTGTTCCGAGGCCATGTCTGTACATGCTAGGCTCGTCAAGTTAACCCTAAGTGTTTCACGTGTGTAAATCTGTCTTACACCCGTTGTATGTGAAC
>NC_041393.1:413014578-413016403 GCF_002162155.2 Triticum dicoccoides
AGGGCTTCGCCAAGCACCTACGGGAGAGGAGGAGGTGTCACGGGAGGGAGGGAGGCGCCAGGGCTTCAGATGCGGCTGCCCTCCCTCCCCTCCACTATATATAGGGGCAAGGGAGAGGGGGGAGGCGCAGACTTTCCCCTTCCTCCAAGGAAGGGGTGCGGCCAAGGGGGGAGGAGTCCATCCTCCCCAAGGCACCTCGGAGGTGCCTTCCCCTTTTAGGACTCTCCCCTCCCCAAGTCTCCTTGGCGCATGGGCCTCTTGGGGCTGGTGCCCTTGGCCCATATAGGCCAAGGCGCACCTCCTACAGCCCATGTGGCCCCCCGGGGCAGGTGGACCCCCCCGGTGGACCCCCGGACACCTTTCGGCACTCTCGGTACAATACCGATAAAGTGCGAAACTTTTCCGGCGACCAAAATAAGACTTCCCATATATAAATCTTTACCTCCGGACCATTCCGGAACTCCTCGTGACGTCCGGGATCTCATCCGGGACTCCGAACAACATTCGGTAACCACATACAAACTTCCTTTATAACCCTAGCGTCATTGAACCTTAAGTGTGTAGAACCTACGGGTTCGGGAACCATGCAGACATGACCGAGACGTTCTCCGGTCAATAACCAACAGCGGGATCTGGATACCCTTGTTGGCTCCCACATGTTCCGTGATGATCTCACCGGATGAACCACGATGTCAAGGACTCAATCAATCCCGTATACAATTCCCTTTGTCTAACGGTATTGTACTTGCCCAAGATTCGATCGACGGTATACCGATACCTTGTTCAATCTCGTTACCGGAAAGTCTCTTTACTCGTTCCGTAACACATCATCCCGTGATCAACCCTTGGTCACATTGTGCACATTATGATGATGTCCTACCGAGTGGGCCCAGAGATACCTCTCCGTTTACACAGAGTGACAAATCCCAGTCTCGATTCGTGCCAACCCAACAGACACTTTCGGAGATACCTGTAGTGCACCTTTATAGCCACAAAGTTACGTTGTGACATTTGGTACACCCAAAGCATTCCTACGGTATCCGGGAGTTGCATAATCTCATGGTCTAAGGAAAAGATACTTGACATTAGAAAAGCTTTAGCATACGAACTACGATCTTTGTGCTAGGCTTAGGATTGGGTCTTGTCCATCACATCATTCTCCTAATGATGTGATCCCGTTATCAATGACATCCAATGTCCATGGTTAGGAAACCGTAACCATCTATTGATCAACGAGCTAGTCAACTAGAGGCTTACTAGGGACATGGTGTTGTCTATGTACCCACACATGTATCTGAGTTTCCTTTCAATACAATTATAGCATGGATAATAAACTATTATCATGAACAAGGAAATATAATAATAACTTATTTATTATTGCCTCTAGGGAATATTTCCATTAGATGCCGATGCAAAATGATAGAGGCAAAGGTGTCCTGTCTTTCGATGAGATGATGGATATCGCTTTGGTGGAAGTCGACTTTGACGATCCGACTACGAACGTGCGAGGACGTCGCGCCTTAGCAATCGCTAAACCAACTCCAAGAGGTTATTGACCACGCCGGAGCACGATCACCCTGACCACGAGGGTCTGTTTCCTGCGAGCAAACGAAGAACAAGCAAGAAACTAAGATTGCAATCTAGATATTGCGAATATAAGATGAAAGCTTTATTGATCAAGGTGGGGTTCTGAGACGTCTTTGTCTGGTCGTTGAACACAAACGAAGTACGCGAAGTTGCAGCTATGGCGAACTTTAATCTAAACAAAACCCAAAGTCTAAACGGTGCCCTAAGGGCTGTATATATGGAGGAAGAGGGGGGGGGG
>NC_041393.1:413016413-413045202 GCF_002162155.2 Triticum dicoccoides
CGTATCTACTATACGACTCATGCTCGACCTTTCGGTCTCTGTGTTCCGAGGCCATGTCTGTACATGCTAGGCTCGTCAAGTTAACCCTAAGTGTTTCACGTGTGTAAATCTGTCTTACACCCGTTGTATGTGAACGTAAGAATCCATCACACCCGATCATCACGTGGTGCTTAGAAGCGACGAACTTTAGCAACGGTGCACAGTTAGGGGAGAACACTTCTTGAAATTGTTGTAAGGGATCATCTTATTTACTACCGTCGTTCTAAGTAAACAAGATGCATAAACATAATAAACATCACATGCAATTATATAGTAGTGACATGATATGGCCAATATCATATAGCTCCATTGATTTCCATCTTCGGGGCTCCATGATCATCATCGTCACCGGCATGACACCATGATCTCCATCATCATGATCCCCATCATCGTGTCTTCATGAAGTTGTCTCACCAACTATTACTTCTACTACTATGGCTACCGGTTAGCAATAAAGTAAAGTAATTACATGGCGTTGCTCAATGACACGCAGGTCATACAATAAATAAAGACAACTCCTATGGCTCCTGCCGGTTGTCATACTCATCGACATGCAAGTCGTGATTCCTATTACAAGAACATGATCAATCTCATACATCACATATCATTCATCACATTCTTCTTGGCCATATCACATCACATAACATACCCTGCAAAAACAAGTTAGACGTCCTCTAATTGTTGTTTGCATGTTTTACGTGGCTGCTATGGGTTTCTAGCAAGAACGTTTCTTACCTATGCAAAACCACAACGTGATATGCCAATTGCTATTTACCCTTCATAAGGACCCTTTTCATCGAATCCGTTCCGACTAAAGTGGGAGAGACTGGCACCCGCTAGCCACCTTATGCACCAAGTGCATGTCAGTCGGTGGAACCTGTCTCACGTAAGAGTACGTGTAAGGTCGGTCCGGGCCGCTTCATCCCACAATACCGTCAAAACAAGATTGGACTACTAACGGTAAGCATATTGAACAAAATCAACGCCCACAACTACTTTGTGTTCTACTCGTGCAAAGAATCTACGCAGTAGACCTAGCTCATGATGCCACTGTTGGGGAACGTAGCAGAAATTCAAAATTTTCCTACGTGTCACCAAGATCTATCTATGGAGAAACCATCAACGAGGGGAAGGAGAGTGCATCTACATACCCTTGTAGATCGCTAAGCGGAAGCGTTCAAGAGAACGGGGTTGAAGGAGTCGTACTCGTCGTGATCCAAATCACCGGAGATCCTAGTGACGAACGGACGACACCTCCGTGTTCAACACACGTACAGCCCGGTGATGTCTCCCATGCCTTGATCCAGCAAGGAGAGAGGGAGAGGTTGAGGAAGACTCCATCCAGCAGCAGCACAACGGCGTGGTGGTGGTGGAGGAGCGTGGCAATCCTGCAGGGCTTCGCCAAGCACCTACGGGAGAGGAGGAGGTGTCACGGGAGGGAGGGAGGCGCCAGGGCTTCAGATGCGGCTGCCCTCCCTCCCCTCCACTATATATAGGGGCAAGGGAGAGGGGGGAGGCGCAGACTTTCCCCTTCCTCCAAGGAAGGGGTGCGGCCAAGGGGGGAGGAGTCCATCCTCCCCAAGGCACCTCGGAGGTGCCTTCCCCTTTTAGGACTCTCCCCTCCCCAAGTCTCCTTGGCGCATGGGCCTCTTGGGGCTGGTGCCCTTGGCCCATATAGGCCAAGGCGCACCTCCTACAGCCCATGTGGCCCCCCGGGGCAGGTGGACCCCCCCGGTGGACCCCCGGACACCTTTCGGCACTCTCGGTACAATACCGATAAAGTGCGAAACTTTTCCGGCGACCAAAATAAGACTTCCCATATATAAATCTTTACCTCCGGACCATTCCGGAACTCCTCGTGACGTCCGGGATCTCATCCGGGACTCCGAACAACATTCGGTAACCACATACAAACTTCCTTTATAACCCTAGCGTCATCGAACCTTAAGTGTGTAGACCCTACGGGTTCGGGAGACATGTAGACATGACCGAGACGTTCTCCGGTCAATAACCAACAGCAGGATCTGGATACCCATGTTGGCTCCCACATGTTCCACGATGATCTCATCGGATGAACCACGATGTCAAGGACTCAATCGATCCCGTATACAATTCCCTTTGTCTAACGGTATTGTACTTGCCCGAGATTCGATCGTCGGTATACCGATACCTTGTTCAATCTCGTTACCGGCAAGTCTCTTTACTCGTTCCGTAACACATCATCCCATGATCAACCCCTTGGTCACATTGTGCACATTATGATGATGTCCTACCGAGTGGGCCCAGAGATACCTCTCCGTTTACACGGAGTGACAAATCCCAGTCTCGATTCGTGCCAACCCAACAGACACTTTCAGAGATACCCGTAGTGTACCTTTATAGCCACCCAGTTACGTTGTGACGTTTGGCACACCCAAAGCACTCCTACGGTATCCGGGAGTTGCACAATCTCATGGTCTAAGGAAATGATACTTGACATTAGAAAAGCTTTAGCATACGAACTACATGATCTTGTGCTAGGCTTAGGATTGGGTCTTGTCCATCACATCATTCTCCTAATGATGTGATCCCGTTATCAACGACATCCAATGTCCATGGTCAGGAAACCATAACCATCTATTGATCAACGAGCTAGTCAACTAGAGGCTTACTAGGGACATGGTGTTGTCTATGTATCCACACATGTATCTGAGTTTCCTATCAATACAATTCTAGCATGGATAATAAACGATTATCATGAACAAGGAAATATAATAATAATCAATTTATTATTGCCTCTAGGGCATATTTCCAACACTTTTTGCTTGATTGCCCCAAAATTTCTTGTCCTCTATAGAGGAGATATCGTTTCCACATATATATTGAGCGATGCTAGGAATACCCTTTTGTTCTTGGCTTTCATGCGCATGAGTTACAGCATGCCATCCGGTGAAAACATGGAGAATAAGGCATATAGCCGCTGGATTTTCTTCAATTTACGGCCAAATGAGATTGCCCTGATCATAGAGCATCTGCAGAAAGGTACGTTTGTCCCTACCAAGGGGGCTAATGTCTATAAGCAACATAATCTCTACAATTTCCTTCAAAAGGAAGTGCCAATGGGTTAAGAAACTTGTCTAAAAAACAACGACGAATGATGTTCTTTGACTTTCAGGGCCAAAAAGTCCCGCTTAAGGATGTATTCGAGGGCACTCCAGGCCTCCTGGCGCAAGCGGGGAGTATTTTCTGGATTCGCGCGCTCGCCGCGAGCTGTTTGAGTACTTGTGGGTCCGACACGGACTCCGAATGACAAAATTATGACCGTTTTAGTAAACATCTCTCCATGCTGTGGCAGTACTTGAAAGTACTTCATTTTCTCGTGCGCTTTTTGCCTGATTGCCCCAAAATTTCTTCTCCTTTATAGAGGAGATATCGTTTCCACATATATACTGACCGATGCCAGGAATGCCCTTTTGTTCTTGGCTTTCACGCGCGTGAGTTACAGCATGCCATCCGGCGAAAACAAGGAGAATACGGCATATAGCCGCTGGATTTTCTTCAATTTACGGCCAAATGCTATTGCCCGGATCATAGAGCATCTGCAGAAACGTACGTTTGTCCCTACCAGGGGGCTAATGTCTATAAGCAACATAATCTCTCGAATTTCCTTCAAACGGAAGTGCCAATGGGTTCAGAAACTTGTCTGAAAAACAGCGACGCATGATGTTCTTTGACTTTCAGGGCCAAAAAAGTCCTGCTTAAGGCCGTATTTCAGGGCACTCCGGGCCTCCTGGCACAAGCGGGGAGTATTTTCTGGATTCATGCGCTCGCCGCGAGCAGTTTGAGTACTTGTGGGTCCGACACGGACTCCGGATGACAAAATTATGACCGTTTTAGTAAACATCTCTCCATGCTATGGCAGTACTTGAAAGTACTTCATTTTCTCGTGCGCTTTTTGCCTGATTGCCCCAAAATTTCTTCTCCTTTATAGAGGAGATATCGTTTCCACATATATACTGACCGATGCCAGGAATGCCCTTTTGTTCTTGGCTTTCACGCGCGTGAGTTACAGCATGCCATCCGGCGAAACAAGGAGAATACGGCATATAGCCGCTGGATTTTCTTCAATTTACGGCCAAATGCTATTGCCTGGATCATAGAGCATCTGCAGAAAGGTACGTTTGTCCCTACCAGGGGGCTAATGTCTATAAGCAACATAATCTCTCGAATTTCCTTCAAACGGAAGTGCCAATGGGTTCAGAAACTTGTCTGAAAAATAGCGACGAATGATGTTCTTTGACTTTCAGGGCCAAAAAAGTCCTGCTTAAGGCCGTATTTCAGGGCACTCCGGGCCTCCTGGCACGAGCGGGGAGTACTTTCTGGATTCGCGCGCTCGCCGCGAGCAGTTTGAGTACTTGTGGGTCCGACACGGACTCCGAATGACAAAATTATGACCGTTTTAGTGAACATCTCTCCATTCTATGGCAGTCCTTGAAAGTACTTCTATAGAGGAGATATCGTTTCCACATATATATTGACCAATGCAAGGAATGCCCTTTCATTCTTGGCTTTCACGCGCATGAGTTACAGCATACCATCCGGCGAAAACAAGGAGAATAAGGCATATAGCCGCTGGATTTTCTTCAATTTACGGCCAAATGAGATTGCCCGGATCATAGAGCATCTGTAGAAAGGTACGTTTATCCCTACAAGGGGGGCTAATGTCTATAAGCAACATAATCTCTCGAATTTCCTTCAAAAGGAAGTGCCAATGCGTTCAGAAACTTGTCTAAAAAAACAGCGACGAATGATGTTCTTTGACTTTCAGGGCCAAAAAGTCATGCTTAAGGCCATATTTGAGGGCACTCCGGGCCTCCTGGCGCAAGCGGGGAGTATTTTCTGGATTCGCGCGCTCGCCGCCAGATGTTTGAGTACTTGTGGGTCCGACACGGACTCCGAATGACAAAATTATGACTGTTTTAGTGAACATCTCTCCATTCTATGGCAGTACTTGAAAGTACTTCATTTTCTCGTGCGCTTTTTGCCTGATTGCCCCAAAATTTCTTGTCCTCTATAGAGGAGATATCGTTTCCACATATATATTGACCGATGCCAGGAATGCCCTTTTGTTCTTGGCTTTCACGCGCATGAGTTACAGCATGCCATCCGGTGAAAACAAGGAGAATAAGGCATATAGCCGCTGGATTTTCTTCAATTTACCGCCAAATGAGATTGCCCGGATCATAGAGCGTCTGCAGAAAGGTACGTTTGTCCCTACCAGGGGGGCTAATGTTTATAAGCAACATAATCTCTACAATTTCCTTCAAAAGGAAGTGCCAATACGTTCAGAAACTTGTCTAAAAAACAGCGACGAATGATGTTCTTTGACTTTCAAGGCCAAAAAGTCCTGCTTAAGGCCGTATTTGAGGGCACTCCGGGCCTCCTGGCGCAAGCGGGGAGTATTTTCTGGATTCGCGCGCTCGCCGCCAGCTGTTTGAGTACTTGTGGGTCCGACACGGTGATAGAGGCAAAGGTGTCCCGTCTTTCGATGAGATGGTGGATTTCGCTTTGGTGGAAGTCGACTTTGACGATCCGACTACGAACGTGCGAGGACGTCGCGCCTTAGCAATCGTTAAACCAACTCCGAGAGGTTATTGACCACGCCGGAGCACGATCAACCTGACCACGAGGGTCTGTTTCCTGCGAGCAAACGAAGAACAAGCAAGAAACTAAGATTGCAATCTGGATATTGCGAATATAAGATGAAAGCTTTATTGATCAAGGTGGGGTTCTGTGACGCCTTTGTCTGGTCCTTGAACACAAACGAAGTACGCGAAGTTGCAGCTATGGCGAACTTTTAATCTAAACAAAACCCAAAGTCTAAACGATGCCCTAAGGGCTGTATATATGGAGGAAGAGGGGGGAATTTCGTGGCCCTTGGTGGAGGGGTCCGAAATCAACCCTATCTCTTGTTTCCCCACACATACGGACTTAAAAATTGCCTATACTTATGTATTTGGAAATTACATGGGCCTGGCCCAATAATAAGGTGACGCAGCACCTAAAATAGCCTCGGGACGAAATTTATGAAGTGGCATCTCGTATATTTCGTCCAAGGCTTCATGCACCCATTATGGTGGCTTCAAAGTCCTGAAATCATCACTTGTAACTCCGTTCTTGTTCCCCTTGCGCATGGCATCATCTCCATGCTTGTTCTTGCTCCAATGTTCATCCTTCTCCAACTAGGCCCTTCATTTGTAAGCAAAACAAATGTATCCAATTTAGGCAGCATCATATTCTCATGAACATTAGAATCATTACCAAGAAACGAAAGTACCTGATAATTTAATTGGCGTGCGCGAGCTCTAGTAATTGGTCCCGTATATGTAGCAGTAGGGGCTGTGGGTGTAACAATGGTATTGATGTCCTCATCATCCTCCCCTTCTTGAAATGAAGTCGTCCTCGACGGAAACTCATCTTCCTCACCCAAATAAGGCTTCAAATCTGCAATGTTAAAAGTGGGACTAACCCCAAAATCTGCAGGCAGCTCAAGTTTATATGCATTATCATTTATTTTCTCTAACACCTTAAAGGGACCATCAGCACGTGGCATTAGCTTTGATTTGCGCAAATCAGGAAATCTATCCTTACGCAAATGTAACCAAACAAGATCTCCAGGTGCAAACATAACATGTTTTCTACCCTTATCTCCAGCAAGTTTATATTTAGCATTCATACGCTCAATGTTTTCCTTAGTTAACTCATGCATTTTTAAAATCAATTCAGCACGTTGTTTAGCATCAAAATTAACCTTCTCCGAAGATGGAAGAGGCAACAAATCAATAGGTGCACGAGGTAGGAAACCATACACAACTTCAAAAGGGCACATCTTAGTAGTAGAATGCAATGAACGATTATAAGCAAATTCAATATGAGGCAAGCATTCCTCCCACATTTTCTTATTATTCTTCAAAACAGCCCTAAGCATAGTAGACAACGTTCTATTGACTACTTCAGTTTGTCCATCAGTTTGGGGGTGACAAGTAGTACTAAAAAGCAGTTTAGTCCCCAACTTAGCCCATAAACATCTCCGAAAGTGGCTAAGAAATTTAGTATCACGATCTGAAACAATAGTATTTGGCACACCATGCAAGCGAATAATTTCACGAAAGAACAAATCAGCAACATTAACAGGATCATCGCTTTTATGACATGGTATAAAGTGTGCCATTTTCGAGAATCTATCCACGACAACAAATATGCTATCCCTCCCCTTCTTTGTTCGAGGTAAACCTAAAACAAAGTCCATAGATATATCCTCCCAAGGAACACTAGGTACAGGCAAAGGCATATATAAACCATGAGGATTGAGTCGTGACTTAGCTTTTTGACATGTAGTGCAGCGAGCAATAAAACGCTCAACATCCCGTCTCATCTTTGGCCAAAAGAAATGTGTAGCAAGTACGTCCTCCGTCTTCTTCACGCCAAAGTGTCCCATTAGTCCTCCTCCATGCGCCTCCTGCAACAACAAAAGACGAACGGAGCTAGCTGGAATGCATAGCTTGTTAGCACGGAACACAAATCCATCATTAACGACGAACTTGTTCCATGTTCTTCCTTCTTTACAATTCTGCAATACATCTTTAAAATCAGCATCATGCACATATTGATCTTTGATGGTCTCCAAACCAAATATTTTGAAGTCAAGTTGTGAAAGCATAGTATAGCGACGAGACAATGCATCAGCAATAACATTTTCTTTACCCTTCTTGTGTTTAATGACATAAGGGAAAGTCTCAATGAATTCAACCCATTTAGCATGTCTACGATTCAGTTTAGCTTGACTTTTAATATGTTTCAAAGATTCATGATCAGAATGTATAACAAATTCTTTGGGCCATAAATAATGTTGCCATGTTTCTAAAGTCCGAACAAGAGCATATAATTCTTTATCATAAGTAGAATAATTCAGACTAGGCCCACTCAATTTTTCAGAAAAGTATGCAACAGGTTTTCCATCTTGTAATAACACACCTCCTAATCCAATTCCGCTAGCATCACATTCAAGGTCAAAAGTCTTATTAAAATCAGGAAGTTGGAGTAAAGGAGCATGTGTCAACTTATCTTTCAACACCGTGAAGGCTTCTTCCTATGCGGTACCCCAAACAAAAGGCACATCCTTCTTTGTAAGCTCATTGAGAGGTGCAGCAATGGTCCTGAAATCTCTCACAAAACGCCTATAGAATCCAGCGAGGCCAAGAAAACTCCTCACTTGTGTGACCGTTTTGGGCTGCGGCCAACTCTCAATAGCTTCAATCTTGGCTTTATCAACTTTAATTCCCTGTGGAGTAACAACATAGCCAAGAAAAGACACTCGGTCGGTGCAAAAGGTGCACTTCTCAAGGTTACCAAACAAACGTGCATCACGTAGAGCAATAAAAACAGCACATAAATGTTCCAAATGTTCCTCCAAAGATCTGCTATAAATCAATATGTCATCAAAGTAAACTACCACAAATCGTCCAATGAAAGCACGTAAAACTTCGTTAATTAATCTCATGAAAGTACTAGGTGCATTAGTTAACCCAAAAGGCATGACTAACCACTCATATAATCCAAACTTAGTTTTAAATGCTGTTTTCCATTCATCCCCCAATTTCATACGAATTTGATGGTATCCACTATGCAAATCAACTTTGGATAATATTGTAGAGCCACTCAATTCATCAAGCATATCATCTAGCCTAGGAATAGGATGACGATAGGGAATAGTAATATTATTAATGCCTCTACAATCAACACACATACACGATTTACCATCCTTTTTCGGCACTAGAATAATAGGAACAGCTCAAGGACTAAGGGATTCGCGTATATAACCTTTGTCGAGAAGCTCTTGTACTTGACGCATAATCTCCTTCGTCTCCTCTGGATTGGTACGGTATGGCGCACGGTTTGGCAGTGAAGCACCGGGAATTAAGTCAATCTGATGCTCAATCCCTCGAATAGGCGGTAATCCCGGTGGCACGTCTTGTGGAAAGACGTCAATGAACTCCTGCAAAATGTTAGTGACAGCAGGAGGCAAAGAGGAAGGCACGTCCTCGAATGAAAATAATGCCTCTTTGCACACAAAAGCATAGCAAACAGATTTGCTAAAATCTAGCTCATCAATATCAGATTTAGTGGCAAGTAAACATGCACTTTTCAATTTAATTTCAGAAGCAACACTAGATGGTTTACTATTAGGCTTCATTTGTTGCTCAAATTCTTTTGCCATAATCTGATTTTCACTCTTATTTTTCTCCTGTTTTGCTTTATTAGCTCTATTAATATCATCTTTCAAAATGGACTCAGGAGTCATAGGAAGCAAAGTAATATTTTTATCCTTATGAACAAGAGTATACTGATTGTTTCGACCATGGTGTACAGAATTTTTATCAAATTGCAATGGGCGACCAAGTAATAAGGAACATGCTTGCATAGGTACCACATCACAATCAACATAATCAGCATATGTAGAGATACTAAAATGCACACGAACAGTCGTGTTACCTTAACCTTGCCGCTGTTGTTGAACCATTGGATGTAGTAAGGATGTGGATGTGGTCTTGTGGTGAGAGATAGATTCTCCACCATCTCCATGCTAGCCAAGTTGTTGCAGCTCCCTCCATCTATGATGACGCGCACAGAACGTTCCTTCACAACTCCCTTTGTATGGAACAAATTGTGCCTCTGATTTTGCTCAGCTTGTGTGACCTGCACACTCAAAACATGTTGAGAAACTAAACATTCATACCTGTCAGCGTCTTCAGGAGCCATGTATTGCGTGTCATGATCAGAATCATCTCCACCATGTTCTTCACGTGTAATAAGAGCCAAAGTCTCCTCATCGTAGTCACTAGCGGACTCATACCCACCATCCTCAGTAGCAATCATCACACGCTGAGATTTGCATTCTCTCGCATAATGACCTCTTCCCTTACAACGACGACAAATAATATCACTTGTGTGCCCTGTGGATGCCATGGAAGAAGAAGAGCTCTGTGTAGGCCCGGTAGGTACGCTCTTGGCAGATAGTGGTGGTTGTGTCTGCTTTCTTGTATCATGGCTGGAGGTAGCAGCTGATAGAGGTGCTGGTGTAGTGGAAGTAGAGGATGCACGCTGTGTCCATGATGAAAGTCGACCTGCAGAAAAGTTAGTTCGCGCCAATTCTTGTCAATCCTGCACTTCATGTTCAGCTTTACAAGCAAGATGGAATAAACGAGTGATATTAGTATACTCCTTATACTCAAGAATGGTCTGGATCTCTCTATTTAATCCACCTATAAAACGTGCAAGCATAGATTCATTCTCCTCAACAATACCACATCTAATCATCCCAGTTTGTAATTCCTGATAATATTCTTCTACAGAATTTTTTCCTTGTCTTAAACGCTGCAATTTTTGAAGCAATTCACGTTGATAATATGGTGGAACCCAACGAGTACGCATAGCAGTTTTCAAAGCAGCCCAAGTAGTTGGAATAGGATATAATCTACAATGTTCAGACCACCATACACATGCAAAACTAGTGAAAGCACAAATAGCAGCAGCAACACGTCTCTCCTCGGGATATTGTAAACATGTAAAACATTGTTCAATTTCTAACTCCCAAGTAAGATATATATCAGGAACATATCTACCCTCAAATGGTGGAATATTCAATTTCAACTTTGAAATATGGTCATTATCTCGTACCTGAGGTGGTGGTGCAGGCCTACCGTTGCAAAAATATACCTGAGGTCGACCTGCTGGTGGTGGTGCTGGTGGCTGCACGTAGTTCTGATTTTGATCAACCTCATACTCGTAATAGTCCTCCACCTCTGCAGTAACAACAGGAGCTACAGAAGCACCAACAGCAGTAGCAGCGGCACCAGAAGTTTGTCCTGGCTCAATAGGAACACGCTGTGCTCGCCCTACTGTATTGCGGAGTAGAGCTAGTTGTGGGAGGCGTTTGAGTAATTCATCGAACTTGGTGTCCAACTTGGTGTCAATTGACTTCTCAATGTCATCCATCTTCTCCATTGCCTTTCCAAAGCTGGCCATCACGTCTTCCACCTGTTGACCCAACATTTGATGAAACTTATCATGAAGCTCCTTGTTCGTCATGTTCTCCCCGTCAATCTCGTCGACTTGTGTTCCTGCCATAGTTAGCAGCAATAGAAACAAACAAGAATATGATCCTACAGACTACTAGAATATGGTGGTGGTGGGGTGTCACAAATCCGTCAAGCGAATCTCAAATTCTTACCAGTTCTTACCCAGCAGCAGGTGGTGATCGGCAACCGTTGTAGTCAAAACTCTCAAAGCTTGGATAGAGCGATTACCAGGGAGAGTCAAACGCACGACGTAGATGTATGTGGAGCTGGGAAGGCTTATAATATGGTAGCAAAAAGGGTCAGCAATAATCAATTCAGAGATGCAAAGTTGAATAAACGCTCAACGACGGTACTGTGCTGGTCCTAGGCTAGACCGTGCTAGAGACGCGAGCCTAGAACACTAACAAAATCACGGCGCGGCACGTAATCAAGGGAGGAGCACACTCTGGATTTTTTTCTCTTTTTTTCACTTTTTTTTGCACTTTTTTCCTCTTTTTTTTTGCTCCGCAACAATTTTTTTTTGAAAAAGTCTACAAATGGTCTAAAAACTGCCTAGCCAGAATTTTCCAGACTTAGTTTTTTTTGAAACTGGAACTATTTTTCTTCTGCGGGTAGCACGACAATTCGGGAGTCCTACTCTGTCATGACTCGGAGTATCGCGTGATCTGGAACTCGAAAATAAAGGAACAAATACTGGACTCGAACTTGTGGCGGAGATGAATCTGATTGAACTCGGGCTGGTGATGATGGTATATGATGGGAAAATATGGCAGCGGTGGTGGTATATGGATACGGATTGGTGATGGTATATGGATACGGATCGGTGGCGTATAAGCGGTGGTGGTAGATGGAAGGGGCGATGATGATAGTGCGGCGGCGGTGTGACAACTTATGACCAGAACTCGAAACTCTAAAAGACTAGACGCTAAGACCAGCAACTTGACACGACGATGCAACCGCAAATTCAACAAAGCAAAATACTGAAAAGACTATGCAAAGGCTCAGACTGGTTCGGATATGATGACCTAACCCTATTTTTTTGTGGCTTTTTCGTGGACTATAGGTATGAAGAACAGACTCGATCTAAACTATGAAAAACTGTAAAATCTCACCGAGTAACCTGGAATTTGATACCACTTGATAGAGGCAAAGGTGTCCCGTCTTTCGATGAGATGATGGATATCGCTTTGGTGGAAGTCGACTTTGACGATCCGACTACGAACGTGCGAGGACGTCGCGCCTTAGCAATCGCTAAACCAACTCCGAGAGGTTATTGACCATGCCGGAGCACAATCAACCTGACCACGAGGGTCTGTTTTCTGCGAGCAAACGAAGAACAAGCAAGAAACTAAGATTGCAATCTGGATATTGCGAATATAAGATGAAAGCTTTATTGATCAAGGTGGGGTTCTGAGACGTCTTTGTCTGGTCGTTGAACACAAACGAAGTACGCGAAGTTGTAGCTATGGCGAACTTTAATCTAAACAAAACCCAAAGTCTAAACGGTGCCCTAAGGGCTGTATATATGGAGGAAGAGGGGGGGGGGAATTTTGTGGCCCTTGGTGGAGGGGTCCGAAATCAACCCTATCTCTTGTTCCCCACACATACGGACTCTAAAAATAGCCTATACTTATGTATGTCGAAATTACATGGGTCTGACCCAATAATAAGGTGACGCAGCACCTAGAATAGCCTCGGGACGAAATTTATGAAGTGGCATCTTGTATATTTCGTCCAAGGCTTCATGCACCCATTATGGTGGCTTCAAAGTCCTAAAATCATCACTTGTAACCCCGTTATTGTTCCCCTTGCACATGCCATCATCTCCATGCTTGTTCGTGCTCCAATGTTCATCCTTCTCCAAGCTAGGCCCTTCATTTGTAAGCAAAACAAATGTATCCAATTTAGGCAGTATCATATTCTCATGAACATTAGAATCATTACCAAAAAACGAAAGTATCTGATAATTTAATTGGCGGGCGCGTGCTCTAGTAATTGGTCCAGTATATGTAGCAGTAGGGGCTGTGGGTGTAACAATGGTATTGATGTCCTCATCACAAAAGGAAGTGTGCGGATGTGTGGAACACACAAGAGATGGTGGGGCGATCCCAGTTACCGGGTTCCCACAAGTCAACGGCATGGCAACCAAGGAGGAACGTGCAAGTGGCGATTCGAACATGGTGCAAACATGAGCATCTCATACAACACACATGCATTTGTTCACGGGCTTCATCTCGGGGTTATACCTTTGAAGCGTGCGTTTACGGAGCGGATCAAGATCGTTGAGGGAAGTAGTCGTTCACGGGTCATAGTGGAAGTAGTCGTACACGGCAATGGTAGCGAAAGTAGTGGTACACGACGACAGTAGAGGTACTCGCGATCTTGGCGACGGTAGTGGTACCCGTTGTCTTGTCGAATCCGAGCGACGGTAGTCGTACACGACATGTTGTGGAAGTAGTGGTACACATATCATAGAGGAACTTGACAGAATCCAGTCTCTGGGGTCGTCGCGGTACTTGTAGCTCGTGTAACTGCACGGTTCGTTGCGTAATCGTAGACGGGTCTTTGCCGAAGATAGTCGTACACGCGCGTAGATGAAATTGACGGGTCCTGACGCCATGGTACTTGGAGTCCTCTCGGCCTTGATAGTGAAGAAACAAAACACGATGGTAGTGGAACTTGGCCCTGCCTCGAGAGGTCATCGAATGTGCGTGGAGGCGGCAGAGATGGTGCTACACAAACGCGGGCACAGGACGGGTGATGGGGTGTCGAGGTGACCAGAGGTGCGAGGAGGGGGATCCTGGTCGCGACACGAGAAGGCAGTGGGGCGACGTCCTTGTCGGACGGAGCTGGTGCAGAACCCTGGCGAGGCCGAAGGTGGGTCTCGGGCAGGAGGTGCCCACGGCTAGAGCAGAGGAGGTCGGCAGGCGGCGCTGGAGCAGGGCACTGGCGAGGCGAGGGAGAGGCCGGGCGCGGCAGGGACGGCTTGCGGGAGCTCCGGTGAGGGCACCGGTGGCCGGGAACGGGCGAAATGGCGACGAGGAAGCCGGGGATGCGGAAGACGGCATGGAGGCGCGCCACTGGTCGCGGTCATGGGAGGCGGATCCGGAGCGAGAGGTCGCCGACGGGGAACTGGACGGGGCGGCGCGGCCTGACGAAGTGGAGTAGGGTCGAGGCAGGGGTGACGTGGTGGAGGCGACGGAGGGCGGAAGAGCTTGGCGGCGGGGCCGGCATCGAGGAGGAGCGAGGCCGAGCCTTCCTGCTCAGGGCCTCGAACAGCTACACGATCCCTGGGCGACTGGGGAAGAAGTAGAGGAACTCGAGGCCGAGGCTCCTGCTGGATCTGAAGCTGGGCATGAGGATGGATCGAGAGGAGGAGGTGGGTGGCTGCAGGGGCAGCGTTGGTCATCGAGGGAGAGGGGCGATGGGATCGAGCGCGATACACGCGCTCGCTATCTTCCTGGCGGCGGTGCAAGAGGGGATCAAGGGAGAGATGATGGATCAAGGGAGAGATGAGGGTCGGGCTAGGGTTAGATAGGCAGGGGTTAGGTGGGCTGAGGATTAGGCCGGCCTGGGCTGTCTCTCTCCTCCCTCTCTCTCATACTTTCTTTAACAGAAAATAATTAGAGAGAAGAAAAGAAAGAGAGGGTTAGGGAAAGAAGTTGGACATGGGGATTATTTTCCCGGACTCACAAAAATGTGAGGAATTTGAAAAAAATAGACTGAGGATTTTTAGAGGAAGTAAAATCCACACCTGTTGGATTTAACTCAGACAAGTTTGAATTTTGAAACCCATTCGAATGAACTCCAAATGGGTTGAAATTGTAGGGGGTGACCCTACACACCAGATGTGATTTATGGGCAGATTTGGAACATTTATGGAGAAGTAAAATTGCAACTCAATTTTACTAAAAGGTCGAAAAGGAAGGATAGAAAGTTGAGTCGGATAAAAGAAGAGTTGAAGAATAATGCAAATGTGTTATGAGTGATTTCTAGTTAATGGAATATTTGTTATAGCCCCCTAATAATATTGGGAGTATATGTTCTAAAGATAAATCACCATTGTGAATATCCCTCGATTTAAATGGACTGAAGATCCATACGGTTTATTTAGTTGAGTTTTATGAAAACATGCAGATGCAGTGCTCATGATGCTATGAGATGAGATGCATGACATGAACAAAATGCAAAACGAAAGACAAAAACCCAACACGGAGGAAATAACATATCACATAGCAGGAAATGGCAAGAGTTGGAGGTATAGTTATGGAAAGTTACATCCGGGGCATTACAACACTCCACCACTACAAGAGGATCTCGTCCCGAGATCTAGGATGGCACCGAGAGAAGCGGAAAAGGAAGAGGAGAGGTAAAACAAAGCTGCTTCTTGTACAAACGAGTGAAACCAATGAACCTTGAGAGGTTAAACAATTTTGAGAAAAGAATACAACGGAGATGATCGAAGTTGAAAACACTCCATTAGGAAAGAGGAACAATGAACATTGTGAAAAACCTTGGGGTTGCAAAGACATGAATGAAGATCTCCAGAGACAAAGAAGGACATGTAACCACTCCGGTTGAAACGGAATAAGCAAGGAATGAGAACGAAAGAATGCAGGCAGCACTCCGGTAGAAAAGAGAAGCAAAACTTGACAAAATGGGAAGAACTTGAAAAGAGGACACGACACTCCGGTTAAATGGATAAGCATGAAAAGAACACGCTCCTCAATTTGAGATGATGAGTGAAGAGAGCAACATCACAATGCCTCCGGAAGAAAGAATATAAGATAGGTCATTGGAATAACAAACCGGAGAAGAAAATGCCAACTTCTGCCACAAATGAACTTGGAAAGCACCCTTTGTCAGTGTCAAAACCGGCGGATCTCGGGTAGGGGGTCCCGATCTGTGCGTCTTAGGCTGATGGTAACACGAAGCAAGGGACACAATGTTTACCTAGGTTCGGGCCCTCTCGATGGAGGTAAAACCCTACTTCCTGCTTGATTAATATTGAAGATATGAGTAGTACAAGAGTAGATCTACCACGAGATCGTAGAGGCTAAACCCTAAGAGCTAGCCTATGATGGTATGATTGTAATTGTGATCGGCCTTCTAAGGACCATCCTCTCCGGTTTATATAGACACCAGAGAGGGCTAGGGTTTACATGGAGTTGGTTACAAAGAAGGAAATCTAATATCCGGATCGCCAAGCTTGTCTTCCACGCAAAGGAGAGTCCCATCCGGACACGGGCCGAAGTCTTGAGTCTTGTATCTTCACGCTTCGATAGTCCGGACAATGTATATAATCCGGCTGTCCGGATACCCCCTAATCCAGGACTCCCTCAGTAGCCCCTGAACCAGGCTTCAATGACGGTGAGTCCGGCGCGCAGTCTTGTCTTCGGCATTGCAAGGCGGGTTCCTTCTCCGAATACTCCAAGGTTATTATCGAACACGTAGACCGTGTCCGGATCTGCAAAATGATCTTCACATACCACTGTAGAGCGAATGATACTTCAGCTGACAACTTTTTAGACGACGTGATATGCCATTATAGCCAGGTCATTATTCGACTGTTTTTCCACAACCATCCACAACGCGTATTGCGAGGCGGTTTCCTTGACACGTCTTGTCAAAGCAGAGATCATGTCCCCTTATCACGGGATTCTCATCAATACAGGTATGGGTAATCCCCCCGTGCCATCAATCGTGGCGCTTGGGAAGTAAGCGATTCTCAACAGGCTAGTGGGGAGGCGCACCGCTTTCGTCGCCTCTATAAATGGATAAGAGTTCCTCATTCTTACCCACGCCCTCTTCCTCCTCTGCCCACTCTTGCCTCCCCGAGCTCCAGCGCCCTAGTCCAAGTCTTCTCCGCACAGCTAAACATGTCCGGAGCAGGAGGCAAATGGATGGCTTCCACCGTGAAGGAGAAGAACATCGCAAGTCTTCGGGCGGCCGGATACTTGGCCGCAGACATAGCGCACCGGCTACCAGACGAGGGGTAGGTCATTCCAACTCCAGGACCCCACGAGAGGGTCGTGTTTCTTGCCCACTTCGTCCATGGACTGGGGTTTCCCCTCCACCCCTTCGTCCGCAGGCTCATGTTCTACTATGGGCTAGATTTCCATGATCTAGCCCCGAACTTCGTCCTCAACATCTCGGTGTTCATCGTCGTATGCGAGGCTTTCCTCCGCATCAAGCCTCATTTTGGCTTGTGGCTGCAAACCTTTTGCATGAAGCCGAAGATCGTAAGCGGCCAACAAGCGGAGTGCGGAGGAGCTATGGTGGGCAAAATGCCTAACGTCACCTGGCTTGACGGCTCCTTTGCGGAAACCGTGAAGGGGTGGCAATCGGGGTGGTTCTACATCACCGAGCCACGCAACACCAACTGGGTGGCGGCCCCCGAGTTCCGATCTGGAACCCCTATGCGGCTCACCTCCTGTGAACAGAAGGGCCTGCTCTGGGGCGAATCTACAGAGCTGACCGGACTCACCACCTGCATCAAGGGCATGAAGGACAAGAACATCAAGCTTGTCAACATGATCCAGGTCATGCTCGTTCGCCGGATTCTGCCGTGCCAAAGGCGGGCATTCAATTTGTGGGAGTTCGTCCCGGCCGAACACCAGACGCTTCAGAGGCTCTACGACATGAAGCACAAAAATGCATGGAAGGCGTTGTTCAAGGCCTCTGAAGTACCTCCTCCCATATCCGAGGACCGTGGGCTCCATGCTGCACGGTGTCTTATTCAAGTGAGTACTAAGGCCGCCACCGGATTCGGTTTTTCCCAGTACATTCATGGGGGAGCCTTAAGTAATTGTGTATATTTGTGCAGGATTATGTGGAGACAGCGGAGTGGATTGACTATCCGGCTCCGCTGCCAGAAAGCCCAGCTAATGATCTTCTGATGAAGATGCTGGTCCCGGCGCCCTATAAGGGGCCGGAGAAGAAGGCCGATAAGAAGGCCCCGGGGACCCGAAAGGGTCTCCGGCGTAAGGTTCCGCAAGCCTCGTCCGAAGATGACGAGGTGCACTCCTCCCTCGAAGGGGAAGAAGAAGAAGAAGAGGAGGCCGCCCCATCCGGAGAGGACGAGGGGCCTGAGAGGGCGGACCAGGGGACCAGGAGAGGCCCCCAGCGCAAGGCCGTCATACCCTTGTCGTCCGACGATGACGAGGCAGATTCCTCCCGCAGAAGCGGGGGAAAACAAGAAGAAACTCCACCTCCCCGTACTGGGAGGGGGGAGAGAAAGAGGAAGGCCGCCCCGGTGGGGGAAACTGGGACGTCCAAGAAGGGGAAAGTGTCCCTTCCGGACTACTCCGCCACCGCCGCCGACAGCGAGGAAGGGTGGCTGCCCAGGAAGAAGCCTTCAGTGTGATCGTAAGTATCCGCACTCCATCATTATTTTGCCTCACAGTTTTGTTATAACACCGAACTTGTATGCAGTCCGGCCAGGGCCCATCCCGCGGTATCGTCTTCGTACGAGTCCTTAAGTGAGTTAGCAATGAACTCACTCCCGACGGCCACTTCTCCTTGGCCTGCGGATGACACGAACGTGTTGTCCCAAAGGATCCCAGAGATGGGGGAGGTGGCCCTGGAGGCGCCTCAAGGCGGCATTCCAGACGTCAGACTCGCGGGGTTCAAGATCCCCGCGGCTCGTGTTGATGAGAGCCACGGCAAGCCGGGCTCTCAGCCGAACACTGTTCCGAAGCCTTCAGTGTTCCGGACTCAGGCGACCAGCCCCTCGTTAGGGAGGGAGGGCCGTCTGTATCGAGGACCTCTGTTGCGCCCGAGGCACCAGATTGTCTGCTGGAAGCGCTTTGCGGCGCTTCCCTAGATGAAGAGCACCGTACTCTTATGAGTGCGGTGATTCAAAAGGTTTCGTCTGCCAAAAGAGGACTAACCGAAGCCTGCACCAGCCTCCTGACAGGCTTTGAGGTAAGTAAAAATGTGTGAAATTACCACCCGATAGGTAGTAGCCCCTGATACTCTGTTTGGTGTTCGGAAGGAAAAACCAAACAGAGGGTCAATTATATTCCACAGGAGTCTAACATTAAGTTTGGATGTGAATAAATAGGCTGTGCTGCTGGCCGCTGTTGTCCGTACAACCGAAATCGCCGGCTTGAAGCAGGACTTGGAGCGGGCACATGGAGAGCTCGGCCTCACGAGGAGGCAGCTCGAGGAGAGCAAAGGTGAATAATTCCCCTCTCTCATATATTAGAGTACGAATAAAATTGATTATTCTAACAACGAGGTGTCGTGATTTGGTTACAGAGGCCACCACCGAAGTGGCGTCTCTTAAGAAAGCACTGTCCGAGGCCGAACACAAGGCGGCCTTGGAATGCGAGGAGCGCAAAAAGCAGGAGGCCCGAGTGGGCGAAGTACAAGAAGAGCTCCAGGAGCTCGGCAAAAAGTTCGAGTCCGTGGAGCATGAGCTTAAAGCAAAAGAGGCCGAGCTTGCGAAGGCCCTTACAAGTATGAAAGACGCCAAGGCCGAAGCCGAGAGGGCACAACAGGAAATCCAGGAGGCCAAAAAGATAGCGGCGGGTAAGAAATTCTTTATGCAAAGCAAACATGTGGAGGAGGCGTTTCTTTTACTTACACGAGTCCAGAGCTCTCCAGGGGCATTCACAGATCTGCCATGCAGCGTATCAGACGCCGCGGAGTTCTACCGTGCGCAGGAGGGGAGCTCAACGAAGAAGCTGTTCTGGTCCCAGTATGCTGGGGCCGAACACCCAACGTCTCTAAGTGACCAACTGAAGCAGTTGGTCGAACTCCACAGGGCGGCCGAAGTGGCTATGAAGGATTTCATAGTCCGGATGTGGCCTGGTGAGTCCCTGCCCACCAGCTACTTCGGCCTGATCAAGCGGATGGTGAATGCCTGTCTGCGCCTAGAAGTCATCAAGCGATCCGTTTGCATTGAGGGTGCCCGCCGGGCCCTTGCCCGTGCGAAGGTGCATTGGGGCAAGCTAGATGCGGAGAAGCTGGTGAAGGACGGGCCGCCAGAGGGCAAGCCGCATCGCGTTCCCGAGAAGTATTATGATGGCGTTTTAAAGGGTGCTCGTCTCGTGGCCGAAGAATGTACCAAGGACATAATTTTTGAATGAATTCACTTCTCTCATGTTTGTAATTTAAAGACGAAGTTACTTGTGCTAAGTAGCGCTTTTGTTATTTAAAATATTACCTTCTCTACGATTGTTTATCAAATTCTGAAAGTAGGCCAGTCGTCGGCTTCCGCCCCCATGTAACTAGTACCGGGGTGTTCGTGGATAACCCGGACACTCTTTATCCAAATGTTTGGTCCCTTAAGGAGGTGTCCAGCGCAGCGAACAAGGCAATCGGACTATGCGGCTTTATAACCTTCACTTAGCCGTAGAAGTCTACAATTTTAAATTTCGGCGAAGCCCCTAGAATCCGGAAGGCCGAATTGGGGCGCTACACACGCCTAGATCGGACGAATCCAATTTATCACCTAAAGCGGAAAAATCTTTAAGGATTTTAAGACCTCTCGAATAGCGACCAGCTCTCACCACATCATGCCGGTCAGTTTTCGGCTTTCTCTACTAAGGTGCTCGTCCGGCAGAACCAGGGCACAATCGCAGTAGTTCTCCCTGCGCTACCTTAGCCGATATAACGGAACGTAAGGCACCAATACAAGGGAGCCGGGCTATCCCAACTGTAGACCCAAGACATGATTCGGAGCTGATGCATATAATGCTATAAGTTCGGGGTGCCGCACTGTTGAAAGTGTTCGGACTTGTCATGCCGTATTATGGGGCATCGTAAGAAGCCCCTGGTAAACTCCACGTACCAAAGTGTACGGATGCAATATTAAATAGACATTTGGAAAAAATGCTCAAAGAAAAATAATAAGCTGACACTGTATATGATCTCCCATTGATGAATAATACGTTTAGGCATATGTTTACAATGAATGCATTAAGCGGAGATAAAGAGGATAATTTGACATATCGTATCCGGAGGAAGGCTACGTACAGATAGATAAAGCAGGTATAACGATCGCAAATAGATTCCACCTGGGTATTTCCTTCTATGCGCACTGCCTGTTGCCTCCTAGGTTCGTTCTCCTATGTAGGTCCGACAATCCGGCTCTTCTGGAGAAGCTGCACTAAAGCAATGTCCTTAAAGGTAAATGGAAAGGTTACGAAGCAATACCATACTGCTGACTGAGCCACTTCTACGCCTCCGCCTGTGCCCATGGTATTTTGAGTGCGTAATTGTGTACGCGTGGCACGAATGCTGCTTTGATGGGATTTGAGCGGAGGCCGGACTGCTAGTCATGCTCTTGGCGTGTCCGCTGATCCTGTTGCAGGGTGTTCCGCCCTCGCTTGACGGAGCTTGAGGTTGTTGACACCGGATTAGTGGTTTGCCTGAGGAGGCCGCATTGTACTTCTGCCGCAAGGGCTGCAGTGTGCTCTTCTGTACGGAGAGAGCGGTCCATATTTCCGTCAACTGTTATGACCCCGCGCGGGCCTGGCATCTTGAGCTTGAGCTATGCATAGTGTGGTACCGCATTGAATCTAGCGAATGCGGTTCGTCCGAGCAGTGCGTGGTAACCACTGCGGAAAGGGACGATATCAAAGATTAGCTCTTCACTTCGGAAGTTATCCGGAGATCCGAAGACCACTTCCAGTGTTATAGAGCCCGTACAACGGGCCTCTACTCTAGGAATTACACCTTTAAAGGTGGTTTTGGTGGGCTTAATCCTTGAAGGATCGATGCCCATTTTGTGCACTATGTCCTGGTAAAGCAGGTTCAGGCTGCTGTCACCGTCCATAAGTACTCGCGTGAGGTGGAATCCGTCGATGATTGGGTCTAAGACCAATGCGGCTGAGCCGCCATGATGGATGCTAGTAGGATGATCCCTACAATCGAAGGTGATCGGACAAGCTGACCATGGGTTGAATTTAGGGGCGACTGGCTCCATCGCATAGACGTCCTGTAGTGCTCGCTTCCATTCCCGCTTGGGGATGTGGGTGGCGTAGATCATGTTGACCGTTTTCACCTAGGGGGGAAATTTCTTCTGTCCCCCCATGTTCGGACGCCGGGGCTCCTCGTCGCTATGCAGCCCCTTGTCCTTGTTTTTGGCATTTATCTTGCCGGCTTGTTTAAATACCCACCAGTCTCTATTGGTGTGGTTGGCTGGCTTGTCCGGGGTGCCATGAATCTGGCACGAGCGCTCTAGTATACGGTTTAGATTGGACGGTCCCTGAGTATTTCTCTTGAATGGCCTCTCCCGCTGTCCGGATTTGGATCCGCTGAATCCGGCATTGACCGCCGTGTCTTCGGTGCTGTCGCCATTGTTCCGTCGCTTGTGTTTGTTGCGCCGTAGCTTGCTGTTATTGTCGTGCACATCTGACATGCCAGAATGTGGTGTAGTGCTGCTGCGAGCCAACCAACTATCCTCACCCGCGCAAAAGCGGGTCATTAGTGTCGTGAGAGCTGCCATAGACTTGGGTTTCTCCTGGCCGAGGTGTCTGGCGAGCCACTCGTCACGGATATTATGCTTGAAGGCCGCCAGGGCTTCGACGTCCGGACAGTTGACTATTTGGTTATTTTTAGTTAGGAACCGAGTCCAGAATTTCCTGGCTGATTCTCAGGGCTGTTGAGTAATGTGTCTCAAATCGTCGGCATCCGGAGGTTGCACATAAGTGCCTTGGAAGTTGTCAAGAAATGCATCTTCCAGGTTTTCCCAACTGCCAATGGAATTTGCGGGCAAGGCTGTTAAGCCAATGCCTAGCGGGTCCTTTGAGCTTAAGGGGAAGATATTTGATGGCATGTAGATCATCTCCGCGGGCCATGTGAATGTGGAGAAGGAAATCTTTGATCCATACTGCGGGGTCTGTTGTGCCATCGTATGATTCGATGTTTACTGGTTTGAACCCTTCTGGGAATTCATGATCCATTACTTCATTGGTGAAGCAGAGGGGGTGTGCGGCGCCTCTATGCTGGGCTATGTCGCAATGCAGTCTGGCTGCATCTGACTGGATATATTCGGCCCGGCCAGATTTGCTAGTGTATCCGGTATGACGGTCATCGTCATGTGTTGCGGCACGCCCCCGTGATCCATAGATCGATCTTGGTTGTCCTGCGGCGTTATCCAGTTTATCGTGCAGGTCCTGAGTATTGCCCCGGGCCGTAGTAAACTAGCGCGGGGGTGCGGGCTGGTATTCGGGCTGATATGTCGTTTTATCCCGGCCTCGAGGCGGCCGGTTAGCCGTGTGGCGCTCAAGTCCATATTCCTCGGCTGCCAGGACTTCTGTCCATCTATCTGTGAGCAGGTCTTGATCAGCTTGAAGCTGTTGCTGTTTCTTCTTCAGGCTTCTCGCAGTGGCAATAAGCCGGCGCTTGAAGCGCTCCTACTCCGTGGGGTCCTCGGGCACGCCGAATTCGTCGTCGCCGAGGCTAATCTCATCTTCGGAGGGGGCATGTAGTTGTCCTCCTCCAGATACCCATCAGTTGCCTGTTCGTCTAGGCTGTCATGCCCGTCTTCCTGTTTGGCCTGCTCAAAGGCGGACTGTTCGGGGTTGTATTCATTGTCGGCACCGTCCGGATTGTTTTCGTCTTCGGTGCCGGTATTATCTTGGCGGGGCTTGGAGTGACGCGGGCGACGCCCATGCTTTGCTTTCTTCTTGGAGGGGTTATCCTTCGTTGCCTCATCGCCATTGGTTTCTTTCGGAGTGTCCACCATGTATATATTGTATGTAGAGGTGGCTGTCCACCGCCCTGTGAGTGGTGGCTCCTGTACATCTCTGGCATCGTCGTCCATGCCGTCGATGTCTTCGAACTCGAAGTCCAGCACGTCGGTTAAATCGTCGATCGTGGCGATCAAGTGGGTGGTGGGTGGGCAGCGAATTCCTTCGTCGCCTGCTTCCCACTCAAGCCGGACATAGGTCAGCCCAGAGTCTCCTGACAGAGAGAGAGACTTTAGTGAGTTCAACATGTCGCCAAAGGGCGAGTGTTGAAAGATGTCCGCAACGGTAAACTCCATTACCAGAGCCCAACCTGGCTCGGCTGGCTCGAGGGTGTGCGGACCGGAACCAACGACCGGATACGAGTCCAGGGGTCCGGGGTTACAGGTCTCCACCGAGGTGAGACCTGTGTTCGGCTCCAACACCGATGAGTGTGCGGCCTACGGGGCGGGGTCTACCCCTCCGTCCTTGGGCAACGCAACTTGTTCTGGATTTAGATCCGGGGCTATTGCAGGGATGACGTTCCGAGCATTGTCCGACAGCAGGTCTAGGCTGTGTCCGTCGTGACTGTCCGACGCTCCCGGCACAGGGCCGAATTCGTCGAAGATCAAGTCTCCGCAAATATCCGCCGTGTAGTTTAAGTTTCCAAACCTGATCTGGTGGCCAGGGGCGTAGCTGTCGATCTACTCCATATGGCCAAGCGAATTGGCCCGCAGTGCAAACCCGCCGAACACAAAGATCTGTCCGGGGAGAAAAGTCTCACCCTAGACCGTGTTGTTGATGATTGATGATGCCATCAAGCCTCAAAGCGACGACACAAAGGAACTCTCAATGAAAGCACCAATGTCGGTGTCAAAACTGGCGGATCTCGGGTAGGGGGTCCTGATCTATGCGTCTTAGGCTGATGGTAACAGGAAGCAAGGGACACAATGTTTACCCAGGTTCGGGCCCTCTCGATGGAGGTAAAACCCTACTTCCTGCTTGATTAATAGTGAAGATATGAGTAGTACAAGAGTACATCTACCACGAGATCGTAGAGGCTAAACCCTAAGAGCTAGCCTATGATGGTATGATTGTACTTGTGATCGGCCTTCTAAGGACCATCCTCTCCGGTTTATATAGACACCGGAGAGGGCTAGGGTTTACATGGAGTCGGTTACAAAGAAGGAAATCTAATATCCGGATCGCCAAGCTTGTCTTCCACGCAAAGGAGAGTCCCATCCGGACACGGGCCAAAGTCTTGAGTCTTGTATCTTCATGCTTCGATAGTCCGGACAATGTATATAATCCGGCTGTCCGGATACCCCCTAATCCAGGACTCCCTCACCCTTCCAAGAAGGTTATAACGGAATTGTTGGAAAACCAACAAAGAAATGAATAAGCTTGTAGTGGGCTTATGGAAAACTTCTCAAAATTGAGGCGAAATTCTGCCAGTACAGAAACAAATAATATAATAGATAACACCAATGAGATGAAAAACTTCTTCCACCACGAAGATAGAGAGATAACTTGGATCATTGATAAGCACCACAATATCAGCATTCCTTAGGGAAGGCCTTAGGTGAAATATGACACAAGATAACTCCAACGAAGAGATTAATGGATTTAAAATACATCATTCTTGACAACATGTGAATCGCGAAACATGAATGAAATTGTCAAGAATGATATAGCGCCATCTCCAAAGATAAGGTAGAAGGAATTGCACTTTGGAATGCGAGATGAAGAATACTTGAGCTTTTCTAAGAACAATCTTGAAGAACACTTCGAGAATGAGTTAAATCTTTAGCGAACCAGCCTCCATGAAGAACTCCGGTAATAAAAGGATGATAGAAAGAAAGAGAAGTTGAAAACATAAGGTGAAGCCTTGTGATGATTTAGATGGAGCTTCGCGATGAGATAATGCGGAAAACTTGGAACTCCGGAAAAGAAAAGATGAAGCATCTCGAACCAAGAAATGTGACATGATGAATAACTCTGGAAAGAAGAAACTAGATCGCTTGGATGAAACAATAATAAGAATTACATTATGCGTATCCTTCACCAATTTAAATTGATTACAAGCAACATATTTGGCATACTACTTATTCTCGTAGAAAGGATTAAGAGAGATATAGCATAAACTTGGGAAAAACTTGAACAAAACACCAATGGGATTCAGAAAGAATGAATTGAATTGATATGATCACGAAGGAAGTGAAATCTTGAACGAACCACCGTAAGAATTCAAAATGAAAGTAGCAAGGCACAATTCACCGGGAAGAATTGGAAAATGAATGAAGATACTTGAGGGGATTTAGATACATGAGAACAAAGAGATCATGAGCTGATTAGAGGGTATTTGAACAATGCACTAGTAAGATTTGGAGAACAAGAGCTGAAGGCTGAGAATGAGTAATATTCAGAAATGATGGCCTTCGGATGACCGAGAAAGGAAGCAACTCCTAAAATGTGTCGGATGGGTGAAAAGAATTCTCACAATCGAAAACAATTATGAGAGGATGGCATTAGCTAGAACCATGAATCTTCAAGAGAACGAACAAGATTTAAGAGAAACTCTTCTTTGGACTTCAAAGTTGAGAATGACAAGGAGAAACACCACCAAATTGTTGAGACACTTCGGATGAATGAAAAGATAAAAGGTTGAGCCAAAGATGAAGATAATTTAAAAGTGGTCTTGGAGAAGGCATAAGACTGATGGAGATCCATTCTTACCTCAAACTTTGAAAAGAATTTGAGAATAGCTCCGGAAAAATTAGAAGAGTCAGGTAAGATCCTGGGAAAAGACTTGTGGGTTAGGGCCCACTAAAAAGATACATCGTTCAACAAATGATTGAAATGGGGGATTGCACCAATTGAACTAAATGACTTGAATGAGATAATAATCTCCAAATAGCTTGAATAGATTAAGAATGGAAAAACGAATCTTCTGATATATCTTGAGCACTCCGGATATGAACTGGGAGAGGTGAATAAATAAGAGAGCCTTGGATAAGAAATTTACATGGGAAGATATGTGAAACAAAAGGAAGAGATATGATCAACACCGAAACTTGAAATTAATCCACCGGAGAATAAAAGAGACGAAGAATAATGAACTTGAAGCTCCGTTAGTATCTTCCTGAGAATCACTGGATAAGAACATTGAAGGAAAAGAATGGAGAGACTTCCCATCAATAAAATGGATACCCGATTAAGAAATCTGAGTCCTTGAAGAAAAGGGTGGGAGGACGGGAAAACAAAGGCAACTTGGGGTAGATGGAACGGATACCATTGAGAACAAACTTAGAATTGATCTTGCGGATGTTGAAATGATCGGATCCACTTGAAGAGAAGCACGCCGGTTGGAAAATAATTAACATGACAACCTCAATGATCAAGAAGGATTAGCACTCCCATAGAAATATGAGAACACCATTTAGGGAAGGTATGGGTCAACACTTTGACATCGAAGCAACTCGAATACCACAAATAAAATAAAACAAAGGATTTGGCTTGCAGAATAAGCCGGAAACAAACATATGATAGAGATTTCGTCCGAAGTTTTCGTGGTGGGGCCCACACGGGCTCGATCATACATCACCATCATGTATAAGGCAGTGCACATGACATACGAAGCATCCCCGAGTCAGCATAGCCAAGACTCATTAAGACACAACGAGACCACTATAAAACCAACTGTGGATAGGCGGACCACTAGACGTCGAACCCCAATCTCATATCATGCATCTGTCGAAAAGAAAAATACTAGAGCTACTTGAATTCCCACCTATAAACTCCCGAAACTTTCTGGTTATGCAATATGGTGTTGGGGATACAGGGGAAGCAATATATCTCATCCAAACTAACAATCCCTACATCCAACTGTATCCATCCATCAACACATAACCAAGAAAACTCCGGAAATCATGTACCTCAACCTTTGAAAAGCATCCGTTATACGAGCTATGGCAATACTCCCGAACTCCCGCCCCAGTACTGGGTGGCGTCGAGGTTATCTCACCAACAACTGCATAAAAGAGATTTTCGATGTCGGCGAAACTCAGGTATTCCAGAACTGCAACGATAAAATTGTGACGATAACACCTCGGAGCTCAACTCCCCGGGACACTGCCACAACCCCTAAATGTCAAGAGGCACCAAGAACAATGTTCTCGTCACAAGAATATCGGAACAATCTTAAGATACCCGCGTGATCCTAAAAAAATTTCGTGAAATTTGAGGAGAGGAAAGACAAAACATCTACGCCAGGAGGCCTCACCAGAGCGATGAAGGGATTGAGGAGTAAAAGGAATCCTACTCTCCGATATATATAATCCTAAAACTCAAAACATTTTTGTTCTAGACTCAACAACGTCAGCGATTCTATCAAGCAAGGGGGCTCCTAAGTCGGGGATGGCTCTGATACCAACTTGTAACGCCCACGATGCGGCTATATCTCCCACGTGTCGTGGCACAACTTAGAGGCATAACCGCATTATGGTTTTGTCGCAAGAAGGGTCATCTTCACACAATCCCATGTAATGAATAAGAAAGGGATAAATAGAGTTGGCTTACAATCGCCACTTGCCACAAAAATCATATAATTCACACATCACTTAGAGTACACACATAGTCCGACTATGGACAAATCCAAAAGAAAGAAGACAACCCCAAATGCTAGATCCCCGGTCGTCCCAACTGGGCTCCACTACTGATCATCAGGAAACGAAATGTAGTAATGACCAAGGTCCTCGTCGAACTCCCACTTGAGTTCGGTGGCATCACCTGCACTGGTATCATCGGCACCTGCAACTGTTTTGGTAGTATCCGTGAGTCATGACGACTCAGCAATCTCAAAACCCGCAAGATTAAGACTATTTAAGCTTATGGGTAGGATGTGGTAATGAGGTGGAGTTGCAGCAAGCGCTAAGCAAATATGGTGGCTAACAT
>NC_041393.1:413046886-413052273 GCF_002162155.2 Triticum dicoccoides
GTTGAGGGAAGTAGTCGTTCACGGGTCGTAGTGGAAGTAGTTGTACACGACGATGGTAGCGGAAGTAGTGGTACACGACAACAGTAGAGGTACTCGCAATCTTGGTGATGGTAGTGGTTCCCGTTGTCTTGTCGAATCCGAGCGGCGGTAGTCGTACACGACATGTTGTGGAAGTAGTGGTACACATATCGTAGAGGAACTTGACAGAATCCAGTCTCCGGGGTCGTCACAGTACTTGTAGCTCGTGTAACTCCACGGTTCATTGCACAATCGTACACGGGTCTTTGGCAAAGATAGTCGTACATGCGCGTAGATGAACTTGACGGGTCCTGACGCCCTGGTACTTGGAGTCCTCTCGGCCTTGACAGTGAAGAAACGAAACGCGATGGTAGTGGAAATTGGCCCTACCTCGAGAGGTCATCGAAGGTGCATGGAGGCGGCAGAGATGGTGCTACGCAGACGCGGGAACATGACGGGTGATGGGGTGTCGAGGTGACCAGAGGCTCTCAGATCAACCGAACCGCTATCTTTTCTCTCTTCTCTCTTGTCTTCTCCATGGCCTTTCGTCAAACCCTTCGTGCGCGTTCGAAACCTTTCCCGAATCCGACCCGCTCATTCATCACAGTTGTATTCGGATCATCTTCAAACATCCCTAAAATATCTTTGGTTCTTTGGTGGACTCCCCTAAGATATTTATTCCTAGCCGTTGGATTTAGATCGAATGATCCAAAATCCTCCCTCCTATCTACATTCTAGTATATATAGTCCACCCCTAGTCTATTTTTGACAACCCTAAAAATTCTCCCCCTTGTCCCATCCCCCGCCGCTGCCACTCTCTACCATCTCCCTCGGGATCCCTTCCGATCCAATCCTCCTCGGGCTCTTCACCCAAGCAACCACCAAATCGAATCCAGCACCCCCCCCCTCAGTCCACCAACCACAGCGACTACAGCCTCCTCCCTGCCTCCGGCCGGCCAGCCACGCCGCCGGCGGACCCGCTGATGAGCGTCGTCCCTGCTCCTTTACCTTCCTCCTCTGCTCCTCTCTCTCTCTCACTACTCATCTCTCTCTCCTGTTTCTTTCTCTACAGGAGCGCCCACACCATGGCACCTCGCTCGAGCTTTGCCTCTGCTTCCTGGTTGGCCGCCTCCTCGGGATCTTCTCCGGCCATCCCCGTCGTTCGCCGGCCTCCCCTGCCCACCGACCACGTTGCTGCTTCATCTTTGCACCGCAGCTCAAGCTCTGTTCTGGCCACCTCCCCCTCTATTTCTACATCGAGCCGGTCTTCCTCGTCCCCACCAGGTGAAGCACCTCGAGCCACCGCAGCTCGCCGGTGAGCACCTCTAGCCGCCCGCGCCCGTTCTTCCCTCCTTTCTTTTCCCGTTTCTTCTCTGTGTCTCTCCTCTCTGAAACTCTCTCGCAACCTGCACATGTTCACAGGAGTACATCCCCGTTGTTGGTCCTCTTCCACAGCACGCCGGCGCCGCCACACCTCGTTTTGAACCGATCTAGCCGAGATCGACCCTGCCGCCTTGGATCTCGGTGAACCCAGTTCACCGCCGTTCGCTCCCGACTTCCATCGCCATCTTCTGCTTCCCCATCAGCCTGCTGCTGCCTCTGTTCTTCAGTAACAAGTAGCAGCAGCTCGCTCGCCCCACGTTGACCGAGCGCCCCTCTCGTGGACCAGTTCGTGCGAGAGGGAACGATCGCGTGCTCATGGGTCGGCCGCGCTGCTTCCCCGCGGCCTGCTGCCTCACCGACCGGGCCGAAGCCCATGGGTGAGCAGCCCCTTCAGCCCCTTCTCTCTATTGGGCCAGCAGATTCGGCCCGACTCATGTTTTTTCCCGCGGAGCGATTTACTGTTTATCCAGTGATTTGCCTGTTTTGCAGAAAAACTCTCCAACTTCATGCATATAACAACTCATGAACTATGCATCATATGTAAAAACTTCATATATGTAAAATGCTTAGTTTTTCATCTAGTTTCATAATCTGCTACTTTCATCCATGTTTAAAATGGTTAACTTGCTATTTGATTTAATTTGCTTAAATAACATGCTAAAATGGTTTATTTCATAACTAAAAAACTGTAGCTCCGAATTAAATAAACTTTATATGTAAATGGGGTGGAAAATGCATAGATTAACTAGGTGCACTTTGTTTTACTACTTAACAACATTAAAATATGGTTTAGGGCAGAACAGTACCAAATTCGAAATATGGACATGAGGATTTTCCGGAATTGTTGTTTATTGTTTCCGGCGTCATTTAAACTTGCCTAAAATTGTTAGTTTACTTATGCTTCACCTCTTGCCATGTTTAACAACATTTAATATTGTTGGGTACTTATGCTTCAACGAGAGAGAACTAAATATTTGAATGTGGTGTTTTGTCAATATGCAACTCGTTGCATATTGAGCTCCACTTAATTTGTAATATTGTTTATTATACCATGCCATGCCATGCACTTTGAAACCGTACATGCATCATACTTGATTGTGCATCATGCCATGTTTATGCTTGTGCATTTACCATGTCGTTTCCTTCTTTCCGATATTGCTTCTTAGTTCCGGTAACGTTGCGTTTGTGAGGATTCGTTCGACTACGCCCGTTCATCTTCTTCATGGACTCGTTCTTCTTCCTAGCGGGATTTCAGGCAAGATGACTGTTACCCTGGATCTCACTACTATCATTGCTATGCTAGTTGCTTCGTTCTATCGCTATGCTGCGCTACCTATCACTTGCTTATCAAGCCTCCCAAATTGCCATGTCAGCCTCTAACCTTTTCACCCTTCCTAGCAAACCGTTGTTTGGCTATGTTACCGCTTTTGCTCATCCCCTCTTATAGCATTGTTAGTTGCAGGTGAAGTTGAAGATTGCTCCATGTTGGAACAGGATTATGTTGGGATATCACAATATCTCTTATTTAATTAATGCATCTATACACTTGGTAAAGGGTGGAAGGCTCGGCCTTATGCCTGGTGTTTTGTTACACTCTTGTCGCCCTAGTTTTCGTCATACCGGTGTTATGTTCCTTGATTTTGCGTCCGTAACACGGTGAGGGTATGGGACCCTCTTGACACCTCGCTTTGAACAAAACTCATCCAGCAAGGCCCAACAATGGTTTTAACATTTTCCGTAATAATACTTAAACTAAATAATAAATTTGCATAGGGCGTCATGAACCCGAGGATTTTTCTACATAGCAGGGGGGCCAGCACTGATGGTGTTGGTCCCAAACGGGCAGACTGCGGGGCCACCACGGGGCAACCCGAGGATCTGGTTATAATCATAGGCTGACCTATCCGGACGTGGCCTAAGATGAGATACGCGCGGCTACTATCAGGGTGGCGACACGCCAGGAGGCTTTGCTGGATTAGTTTTACCATTGTCGAAATGTCTTGTGCACCGGGACCCGAGTCTGATCGGATGTCCCGCGATGGAGGATTGTCTCCGCGGATCATGAGCTTATCATGGGCTAAGTTGGGACACCCCTGCGGGGTTTAAACTTTTGAAAGCCGTGCCCACGGTTATGTGGCAGATGTGAATTTTTAATGTCCGGTTGTAGATAACTTGACACCAGATTTTAAATAAAATACACCAACCGTGTGCGTAACCGTGATGGTCTCTTTTTGAGAGGGTCGAGAAGAGAACATGGTGGGGTTATGTTTAAACATAAGTAGTTCAGGATCACTTCTTGATCATTACTAGTTTGCGACCGTTTGCGTAGCTTCTCATCTTATTCTTGTACTCGAAAGTTAGCCACCATATCATGCATAGTCGCTTGCTGCAGCCTGATCACTTATCCCTTCCATACCCATTAAGCTTTGCTAGTCTTGATACCCATGGTAATGGGACTGCTGAGTCCTCGTTGCTCACAGATTACTACAACAACAGTTGCATGTACAGGTAATGCGATGATTAGGACGTGAGAGAATTGCTTGCTTGCTTTGAGTTCTTCTTCTACTTCTTCTTCGATCAGGGGATAGGTTCCAGGTCGGCAGCCTGGACTAGCAGGGTGGATGTCATTTGAGTTTTTTGTTTGTGTTTCATCCATAGTCGGATGTTGCTCTTGTGTATGATGTTATTGTATTCATGTGGCATTGTATGCCTTCTGTATGTATCCCCAACTATTATGTAATGGTACGATGTAATGATATCCACCTTGCAAAAGTGTCTCCAATATGCGCTTCTATCCTTGGCGGGACCTTCGAGTTCCTTTAGGATAGGGTCACATATTGGGCGTGACAAGTTGGTATCAGAGCCTCGACCGACCATAGGAGCCCCCTTGATTGTTGGTCGTGGTTGAGTCTAGAAGAAAACTATTTTGAGTCTTAGGATTATATATATCGGAGAGAAGGATTCCTTTTACTCCTCGGTCCCTTCGTCGCTCTGGTGAGGCCTCCTGTCGTAGATGTTTGGTCTTTCCTCTCCTCCAATTTCACGAAATTTTTTTAGGATCACGCGGGTATCTTGGGATCGTTCCGATATTCTTGTGACGAGAACATTGTTCTTGGTGCCTCCTGACATTTAGGGGTTGTGGCAGTGTCCCGGGGAGTTGAGCTCCGAGGTGTTGTCGTCACAATTTTATCGTTGCAGTTCTGGAATACCTGAGTTTTGCCGACATCGAAAATCTATTTTATGCAGTTGTTGGTGAGATAACCTCGACGCCACCCAGTACTGGGGCGGGAGTTCAGGAGTATTGCCATAGCTCGTATAACGGATGCTTTTCGAAGGTTGAGGTACACGACTTCTGAAGGTTTCTTGGTTATGCGTTGACGGATGGATACAGCTTGGTGGTAGGGATTGTTAGTTTTGGGTGAGATATATATTGCTTCCCCTGTATCCCCAACACTAGATTGCATAACCAGAAAGTTTTGGGAGTTTATAGGTCGGAATTCAAGTAGCTCTAGTTTTTTCTTTCCGACAGATGCATGATATGAGATTGGGGTTCGACGTCTAGTGGTCCGCCTATCCACGGTTGGTTTTACAGTAGTCTCGTTGTGTCTTAATGAGTCCTTGCTATGCTGACTCGGGGACGCTTCGTATGTCATGTGCACTGCCTTGTACATGGTGGTGTTGTACGATCGAGCCCGTGTGGGCCCCACCATGAAAACTTCGGACGAAATCTCTATCATATGTTTGTTTCCGGCTTATTTTGCAAGACAAATCCTTTGTTTTGTTTTATTTGTGGTATTCAATTTGCTTCGAAGTCAAGTGTTGATTCCATACCTTTCCTGAGCGGTGTTCTCATACTTCTATGTGAATACTAATCCTTCTTGATCATCGATATTGTCATGTCAATTCTCTTCCAACCGGCGTGCTTCTCTTCAAGTGGATCCAATCATTTCAACATTCATGAGATCAATTCTAAGTTTTCTCAACGG
>NC_041393.1:413052558-413076279 GCF_002162155.2 Triticum dicoccoides
ATCCATTCCATCTGCCCCAAGTTGCCTTTGTTTTTCCCGCCCTCCCACCCTTTTTCTTCAAGGACTCAGATTTCTTAATCATGTATCCTTTTATTTGTGAGAAGTCTCTTCTTTCTTTTCTCTCAATGTTCTTATCCGGTGATTTCCCATGAAGATGCTCAATAGTTTCAAGTTCATCATCCTTTGTTGTTGTTTCTTTTCCAGTGGATCCAATTTCAAGCTTCGGTGTTGATCATATCCCTTTCCTTGTTTCAAATGCGATCCCATGCCGGTGCATCTCATAATCATTCACCTCTCTGTATTCGTATGCGGAGTGCTAAAGATATCTCAGAAGAATCATTTTTCCATTCTTAATCCATTCGAGTTACTTCAAGGTTTTTCTCTCATTCAAGCTATTCAATTCAACCGGTGCAATCCCCCCTTTCAATCAATTGTTCAACGGTGTATCTTTTTAGTGGGCCCTAACCGACAGGTCTTTTCCTCGGATCTTAACTAACTCTTCTAATTTTTTCCAGAGCTATTCTCCAATTCTTTTTCAAAGTTGACATAAGAATGAATTATCATCAATCATATGTCTTTCTCCAAGATCTTGCAAAAAATTTCATCGTTGGTTCAACCTCTCTGTTCTTCATTGTTCCAGAGTGTCTCAACAATTTTGGTGGTTCATCATCGTCATTCTTAGCTTTGAAGACCAAAGAAGAGTTTTCCTCTAAATCTTGTTCGTTCTCTCTGAGATTCGTGGTGCTAGCTTGTTGCATCCTCTTATTTTGTTCTGATCGTCAAGAATTCTTTTCTTACACATCTGGAGTGTTTCAGGAGTTGTTTTTCCATTTTGATTATCCAGAGGCCTCCATTTCAGAAGATTTCTTCATTCCAAGTTTTCAGCTTCGTTCGTTCCCATATTTGTACCGGTGCTTCGAGCATTCTTTAATCAGTTTGCGATCTCGTTGTTCTCTTGCATCTTGATTCACTCAAGTATCTTTGTTCATTTTCTAATTCTTTCCGGCGATTCGCTCTCTTCTCTTTGTTCGCTTTCATTGCCACGGTGGTTCGTTTAAGAATTTCACTTCCGTTCTTATCATATCAATTCATTCGTTCTTAAAAATCCTACCGGTGGTTCATTCAAGACCTTCCCGAGTTCGTGCTATATCTCTCTCTTTTAATCCTTTTCAACGAGAATAAGTATTATGCTAAATCCGTTGCTTGTCATCAATTTAAGTTGATGAAGGATAAACATACAGTAAATCTTATTCTTGTTTTCCTCGAGGTGATTCAATTCTTTCTGGAGTTCATTCGTGGTATCAATTCTCGATTCAAGGTGCTCACCTTTCTTTTTCGGGGTTTCAAGTTTTATTGGATGTCTCATCACGAAGTTCTATCTAAATCATTGCAAGGCTTCACCTTATGTTTTCAACTTCTCTTTCCTTTCATTTATCATTCTTTTGTTTTCGGTGTTCTCATGAAGGCTCGACATGGTGGTTCATCAAGGATTTAATTCATTCTCGAAGTGTTCTTCAAGATTCTTGTTGGAGGAGTTCAAGCATCCTTCATCATGCATTCCGAAGTAAAATTCCTTCTATCTTATCTTTTGAGATGGTGTTATGTCATCCTTGACAATTTCTCTTCATGTTTCATGATTCACAAGTTGTCAAGAATGAGATATTTTAAAACCATCATTTTCTCTTCGGTCATGAGTTGTTTCAACCCATCATAATTTCTTCATTGGAGTATCTTGATATAGATTTCACCTAAAAGCCTTCCATTGGGAATGTTGCTATTTGTGGTGCTTATCAATGATCCAAGTTATCTCTTTATCATCTTGGTGGAAGAAGTGTTCATCTCTTCGTCGATCTAAAGAAAGCAATTGTTTCCTTTAGTGGTCGGTTGTCACCTCATAATGTTGAGATGTTTCCATAAGCCCACTACAAACTTATTCTTTTCGTTGTTGGTCTTCCAACAACTCTGTTCTAACCTTCTTGCAAGGATGCCTTCCAAATTCTTTTGTGGTAGAAGTTGTCATTTCCTTCTCTGTTCCCTTTATCCCAACGATCTAGCTTCTATTCTTTCATTCCGGAGTCATTGTGATCCTGCGCTCTTCACCCATCACCTCGTTTTGTCAAGATCATGTTATTTTCTTGCTTATCCATTTAACCGGAGTGTTGAGTTCTCATTCAAGTTCTTTCATCTTATCAAGTTTTGCCTCTTTTTTCAACCGGAGTGCTGTCTGAAATCCTTCTTACCCCTTGTGCCATTCTTTAAATAGTTCCGGAGGCAGTGTGTTGTTGATTTCATCAAGTATCATTCCATCTTGTCAAGTTCTTTTTCAATTCCTTCGCTTTTCAGTCAGAGTGTTGTCCGAATTCTTTCGTTCTTATTCCTTTCTCATCTCGTTTCAATCGGAGTGGTTTCAATTCTTCTTTCTTTCTTAAGCTCTTGGTTCTCATCATGTTCCTTGTTCCTATTTTCTAATGAAGCTTTTCAATGTCGTTCATCTCTGTTGTATTCCTTCTTTCAAGTTGTTCATCCTCTCAAGGTTCATGGTTTCACTTGTTTGTCAAAGAAGCAACTTTGTTTACCTCTTGCTCTTCCGCTTCTCTCCGGTGACATCCTTAGATCTCGGGTCGAGATCCTTTGTAAGTGGATGAGAGTTGTGACGCCCCAAGACCGGCGCTTCAGACGGCTCCCATGTTTTTCGTTGTTGTCATGTGTTTCATTTGCTTGTTGCATTTCATCATTGCATCATTCGCATTGCATCGGCACTCTGTTGCCATCATTTTTTTTAAAACTTGCATTCGTTTGTAGTTGCCGCTCGTTCCTTGTCTCGGTTGACCTTCTCTCAGATCAACCGAACCGCTATCTTTTCTCTCTTCTCTCTTGTCTTCTCGGTGGCCTTTCGTCAAACCCTTCATGCGCGTCCGAAACCGTTCCCGAATCCGACCCGCTCAGTCATCACTGTTGTATTCAGATCATCTTCAAACATCCCTAAAATATCTTTGGTTCTTTGGTGAGCACCTCTAGCCGCCCGCGCCTGTTCTTCCCTCCTTTCTTTTCCCGTTTCTTCTCTGTGTCTCTCCTCTCTGAAACTCTCTCGCAACTTGCACATGTTCACAGGAGTACATCCCCACTGCCGGTCCTCTTCCACAGCACGCCGGCGCCGCCACGCCTCGTTTTGAACCGATCCAGCCGAGATCGACCCCGCCGCCTTGGATCCCGGCGAGCCCAGTTCACCACCGTCTGCTCCCGACTTCCATCGCCGTCTTCTGCTTCGCCATCAGCCTGCTGCTGCCTCTGTTCTTCAGTAACGAGCAACAGCAGCTCGCTCGCCCCACATTGACGGAGTGCCCCTCTCGTGGACCAGTTCGAGCGAGAGGGAACGATCGGCTGCTCGTGGGCCGGCCGCGCTGCTTGCCAGCGGCTTGCTGCCTCACCGACCGGGCCGAAGCCCATGGGTGAGCAGCTCCTTCAGCCCCTTCTCTCTGTTGGGCCAGCAGATTCGGCCCGACTCATGTTTTTTCCCGCGGAGCGATTTACTGTTTATCTAGTGATTTACCTGTTTTGCAGAAAAACTCTCCAACTTCATGCATATAATAACTCATGAACTATGCATCATATGTAAAAACTTCATATATGTAAAATGCTTAGTTTTTCATCTAGTTTCATAATCTGCTACTTTCATCCATGTTTAAAATGTTTAACTTGCTGTTTGATTTAATTTTCTTAAATAACATGCTAAAATGGTTTATTTCATAACTAAATAACTGTAGCTCCGAATTAAATAAACTTTATATGTAAATGGTGTGGAAAAATGCATAGATTAACTTGGTACACTTTGTTTTACTGCTTAACAACATTAAAATATGGTTTAGGGCAGAACATTACCAAATTCGAAATATGGTCATGAGGATTTTCTAGAATTGTTGTTTATTGTTTCCGGCCTCATTTAAACTTGCCTAACATAGTTAGTTTACTTGTGCTTCACCTCTTGCCATGTTTAACAACATTTAATATTGTTGGGTACATAAATGAGAGAGAACTAAATATTTGAATGTGGTGTTTTGTCAATATGCAACTCGTTGCATATTGAGCTCCACTTAAATATACCACTACTTCCGCTACCATCGTCGTGTACAACTACTTCCACTACGACCCGTGAACGACTACTTCCCTCAACGATCTCGATCCGCTCGGTAAACACACGCTTCAAAGGTATAACCCCGAGACGACACCTGTGAACGAATGCGTGTGTGTTGTATGAGATGCTCATGTTTGCACCATGTTCGAATCGCCACTTGCACGTTCCTCCTCAGTTTCCATGTCGTCGACTCGTGGGAACCCGGTAACTGGGATCGCCCCACCATCCCTTGCGTGTTCCTCACATCCGCACACTTCCTTTTGCACCGGTATCTCCATGAGCTACCGGAACTGATATGTTGCCGTGGCATCATTTTCGGATTCATTGTCATGTCACCCTTTTCGTTCCGCCATGGTGACCCAATGCTTCATAACATGCTCATGTCAACATTTTCATAACATGCTCATGCCATGTTTAATAACATTTAATGTTGTTGGGTACATAAATGAGAGCGAACTAAATAAATGGATGTGGTGTTTCGCTGATATGCAACTTGTTGCATATTGAACTCCACTTAACTTGTAGTTTTGTTTGTTGCACTTTGCCATGCCATGCACTTTTAAACCGGACATGCATCATACTTGATTGTGCATCATGCCATGTTTATGCTTGTGCATTTACCATGTTGTTTGCTTCTTTCCGGTATTGCTTCTTAGTTCCGGTAACGTTGCATTTGTGAGGATTCATTCGACTACGCCCATTCGTCTTCATCATGGACTCGTTCTTCTTCCTAGCGGGATTTCAGGCAATATGACCGTTACCCTGGATCTCACTACTATCATTGCTATGCTAGTTGCTTCGTTCTATTGCTATGCTGCGCTACCTATCACTTGCTTATCAAGCCTCCCAAATTGCCATGTCAGCCTCTAACCTTTTCACCCTTCCTAGCAAACCGTTGTTTGGCTATGTTACCGCTTTTGCTCAGCCCCTCTTATAGCGTTGTTAGTTGCAGGTGAAGTTGAAGATTGCTCCATGTTGGAATAGGAATATGTTGGGATATCACAATATCTCTTATTTAATTAATGCATCTATATACTTGGTAAAGGGTGGAAGGCTCGGCCTTATGCCTGGTGTTTCGTTCCGTCATACCGGTGTTATGTTCCTTGATTTTGCGTCCCTAACACGGTGAGGGGTATGGGACCCTCTTGACAGTTTGCTTTGAATAAAACTCTTCCAGCAAGGCCCAACATTGTTTTTAACATTTTCCATAATAATACTTAAACTAAATAATAAATTTGCATAGGGTGTCATGAACCCGAGGATTTTTCTACATAGCAGGGGGGCCAGCGCTGATGGCGTTGGTCCCAAACGGGCAGACTGCAGGGCCACCACGGGGCAACCCGAGGATCTGGTTTTACTCATAGGCTGACCTATCCGGACGTGGCCTGAGATGAGATACGCACGGCTACTATCAGGGTGTCGACACGCCGGGAGGCTTTGCTGGATTAGTTTTACCATTGTCAAAATGTCTTGTGCACCGGGACCCCGAGTCTGATCAGATGTCCCGCGATGGAGGATTGTCTCCATGGATCGTGAGCTTATCATGGGCTAAGTTGGGACACCCCTGCAGGGTTTAAACTTTCGAAAGCCGTGCCCGCGGTTATGTAGCAGATGGGAATTTTTAATGTCCGCTTGTAGATAACTTGACACCAGATTCGAATTAAAATACACCAACCATGTGCGTAACCATGACGGTCTCTTTTCGAGAGGGTTGAGAAGAGAACACGGTGGGGTTATGTTTGAACGTAAGTAGTTCAGGATCACTTCTTGATCATTACTAGTTTGCGACCGTTTGCGTAGCTTCTCATCTTATTCTTGTATTCATAAGTTAGCCACCATATCATGCTTAGTCGCTTGCTGCAGCCTCATCACTTACCCCTTCCATACCCATTAAGCTTTGCTAGTCTTGATACCCATGGTAATGGGATTGCTGAGTCTTCATGGCTCACAGTTTACTACAACAATAGTTGCAGGTACAGGTAATGCGATGATCAGGACGCGAGAGCGATGCTTGCTTGCTTTGAGTTCTTCTTCTGCTTCTTCTTCGATCAGGGGATAGATTCCAGGTCGGCAACCTGGGCTAGCAGGGTGGATGTCGTTTGAGTTTTTTGTTTGTGTTTCATCTGTAGTCGGATGTTGCTCTTGTGTATGATGTTATTGTATTCATGTGGCATTGTATGCCTTTTGTATGTATCCCCAACTATCATGTAATGGTACAATGTAATGATATCCACCTTGCAAAAGCGTCTCCAATATGCGCTTCTATCCTTGGTGGGACCTTCGAGTTCCTTTAGGATAGGGTCGCATATTGGGCGTGACAGGTTTGACCGGAACTGCATGCCAGTGATACAACCGCTCAAGAGAGCGGTACTACCGCCATTTGCAAAACTGCACAGTCTCAATCAGGATGCATATTGAAAGTGGGAGCAATTAGCTAGAGTATCTCCATGCAGAGCATTGTAGACATAGAATATTTGCAAAATACATACGGCTCTAAATGTGACAGACCCGTTGACTAAACTTCTCTCACGAGCAAAACATGATCATACCTTAGTACTCTTTGGGTGTTAATCCCATAGATGCGATGTGAACTAGATTATTGACTCTAGTAAACCCTTTGGGTGTTTATCACATGACGATGTGAACTATGGGTATTAATCACATACAAATGTGAATATTGGTGTTAAATCACATGGCGATGTGAACTAGATTATTGACTCTAGTGCAAGTGGGACACTGAAGGAAATATGCCCTAGAGGCAATAATAAAGTTATTATTTATTTCCTTATTTCATGATAAATATTAATTATTCATGCTAGAATTGTATTAACCGGAAACATAATACATGTGTGAATACATAGACAAACATAGTGTCACTAGTACGCCTCTACTTGACTAGCTCGTTGAATCAAAGATGGTTAAGTTTCCTAGCCATATACATCAGTTGTCATTTGATTAACGGGATCACATCATTAGAGTATGATGTGATTGACTTGACCCATTCCGTTAGCTTAGCACTTGATCATTTAGTATGTTGCTATTGCTTTCTTCATGACTTATACATGTTCCTATGACTATGAGATTATGCAACCCCCGTTGACCGGAGGAACACTTTGTGTGCTACCAAACGTCACAACGTAAATGGGTGATTATAAAGGTGCTCTACAGGTGTCTCCGAAGGTACTTGTTGAGTTGGCATATTTCGAGATTAGGATTTGTCGCTCCGAGAGGTATCTCTGGGCCCTCTCGGTAATGCACATCACTATAAGCCTTGCAAGCAATGTGACTAATGAGTTAGTTGCGGGATGATGCATTACATAACGAGTAAAGAGACTTGTCGGTAACGAGATTGAACTAGGTATTGAGATACCGACGATCGAATCTCGGGCAAGTAACATACCGATGACAAAAGGAACAACGTATGTTGTTATGCGGTTTGACCAATAAAGATCTTCATAGAATATGTGGGAGCCAATATGAGCATCCAGGTTCCGCTATTGGTTATTGACCGGAGACGTGTCTCGGTCATGTCTACATAGTTCTCGAGCCAGTAGGGTCTGCACGCTTAACATTCGGTGACGATTTATATTATGAGTTATGTGGTTTGATGTACCGAAGGTAGTTTGGAGTCCCGGATGAGATCGGGGTTATGACGAGGAGTCTCAAAATGGTCGAGATGTAAAGATCGATATATTGGACGACTATATTCGGACATCAGAAAGGTTCCGAGTGATTCGGGTATTTTTCGGAGTACCGAAGAGTTACGGGAATTCGTATTGGGCCTTAATGGGCCATACGGGAAAGGAGAGAAAGGCCTCAAAGGGTGGCCGCACCCCTCCCCATGGACTGGTCCGAACTGGATTAGGGAGGGGGGCGCCCCCTTCCTTCCTTCTCCTTTTTCCTTCCCTTCTACTCCAACAAGGAAAGGAGGAGTTCTACTACCGGTGGGAGTAGGACTCCCCCCTTGGCGCGCCCTCCTCCTAGGCCGGCCGCCTCCCCCCTAGCTCCTTTATATACGGCGGCAGGGGGGCACCTCTAGACACAACAATTAATCTCTTGATCTATTAGCCATGTGCGGTGCCCCCCTCCACCATATTCTACCTCGGTAATATCGTAGCGGTCCTTAGGCGAAGCCCTGCATCGGTAGCATCATCGACACTGTCATCACGCCATCGTGCTGACGGAACTTTCCCGCAAAGCTCTGCTGGATCGGAGTTCGTGGGACGTCATCGATCTGAACGTGTGCTGAACTCGGAGGTGCCGTACGTTCGGTACTTGATCGATCGGATCGTGAAGACGTACGAGTACATCAACCGCGTTGTGTTAACGCTTCCGCTTTCGGTCTACAAGGGTACGTGGACAACACTCTCCCCTCTTGTTGCTATGCATCACCATGATCTTGCGTGTGCGCAGGAAACTTTTGAAATTACTACGTTCCCCAACAGTGGTATCAGAGTTAGGTTTTATGCGTAGATGTTATATGCACGAGTAGAACACAAGTGAGTTGTGGGTGATACAAGTCATACTGCTTACCATCATGTCATACTTTGGTTCGGCGGTATTGTTGGATGAAGCGGCCCGGACCGACATTACGCGTACGCTTACGCGAGACTGGTTCTACCGACGTGCTTTGCACATAGGTGGCTGGCGGGTGTCAGTTTCTCCAACTTTAGTTGAACCGAGTGTGGCTACGCCCGGTCCTTGAGAAGGTTAAAACATCACTAACTTGACAAAATATCGTTGTGGTTTTCATGCGTAGGCAAGAACGGTTCTTGCTAAGCTCGTAGCAGCCACGTAAAACTTGCAACAACAAAGTAGAGAACGTCTAACTTGTTTTTGCAGGGCATGTTGTGATGTGATATGGTCAAGACATGATGAGATATAAGTTGTTGTATGAGATGATCATGTTTTGTTGAAGTTATCGGCAACTGGCAGAAGCTTTATGGTTGTCTCTTTATTGCATAAGATGCAAGCGCCAAATAATTGTTTAGTTTATCGCTATGCGATATCAATAGTTGCAAGAGCAATATTTGGCAAGACGACCATGTGATGACACATTGATATAGATCAAGATGATGGAGAACATGGTGTCATGCCGGTGACGATGGAGATCATGACGATGCTTTGGAGATGGAGATCAAAGGCACAAGATGATGATGGCCATATCATGTCACATATTTTGATTGCATGTGATGTTTATCTTTTATACATCTTATTTTGTTGAGTTCGGCGGTAGCTTTATAAGATGATCTCTCACTAAATTTCAAGGTATAAGTGTTCTCCCTGAGTATGCACCGTTGCAAAAGTTTTTCGTGCCGAGACCTCACGTGATGATCGGGTGTGATAAGCTCTATGTTCAAATACAACGGGTGTAAGACAGTTTTGCACACGCAGAATACTCACGTTAAACTTGACGAGCCTAGCATATGCAGATATGGCCTCGGAACACTGGAGACCGAAAGGTCGAGCGTGAATCATATAGTAGATATGATCAACATAGTGATGTTCACCATTGAAAACTACTCCATCTCACGTGATGATCGGACATGGTTTAGTTGAGTTGGATCACGTGATCACTTAGATGATAAGAGGGATGTCTATCTAAGTGGGAGTTCTTAAGTAATATGATTAATTGAACTTTAATTTATCATGAACTTAGTCCTGATAGTATTTTGCAAATAATGTTGTAGATCAATAGCTCGCGTTGTTGCTTCCCTATGTTTTATATGTGTTCCTAGAGAAAACTAAGTTGAAAGATGATAGTAGCAATGATGCGGACTGGGTCCATGATCTGAGGTTTATCCTCATTGCTGGACAGAAGAATTATGTCCTTGATGCACCGCTGGGTGACAGACCTATTGCAGGAGCAGATGCAGACGTTATGAACGTTTGGCTAGCTCAATATGATGACTACTTGATAGTTTAGTGCACCATGCTTAACGGCTTAGAATCGGGACTTCAAAGACATTTTGAACGTCACGGACCATATGGGATGTTCCAGGAGTTGAAGTTAATATTTCAAGCAAATACCCGAGTTGAGAGATATGAAGTCGCCAACAAGTTCTAGCTAAAATATGGAGGAGAATTGCTCAACTAGTGAGCATGTGCTCAGATTGTCTGGGTACTACAATCGCTTGAATCAAGTGGGAGTTAATCTTCCAGATAAGATAGTGATTGACATAGTTCTCTAGTCACCATCACCAAGTTACTAGAACTTCGTGATGAACTATTGTATGCAAGGGATGACGAAAACGATTCCCGAGCTCTTCATGATATTGAAATCGACGAAGGTAGAAATCAAGAAAGAGCATCAAGTGTTGATGATTGACAAGACCACTAGTTTCAAGAAAAGGGCAAATGGAAAGAAAGGGAAACTTCAAGTAGAATGGCAAGCAAGTTGTCACTCCCGTGAAGAAGCCCAAAGCTGGACCAAAGCCTGAAACTAAGTGCTTCTACTGCAAAGGAAATGGTCACTAGAAGTGGAAATGCCCTGAATATTTGGTGGATAAGAAGGATGGCAAAGTGAACAAGGGTATATTTGATATACAGGTTATTGATGTGTACCTTACTAGTGTTTATAGTAACCCCTGGGTATTTAATACTTGTTCGGTTGCTAAGATTAGTAACTCGAAACAGGAGTTACAAAATAAACAGAGACTAGTTGAGGGTGAAGTGACAATGAGTGTTGGAAGTAGTTCCAAGATTGATATGATCATCATCGCACACTCCCTATACTTTCAGGATTAGTGTTAAACCTAAATAAATGTTATTTGGCATTTGCGTTGAGCATGAATATGATTTGATCATGTTTATTGCAATACGGTTATTCATTTAAAGTCAGCGAATAATTGTTGTTCTGTTTACATGAATAAAACCTTCAATGGTCATACACCCAATGAAAATAGTTTGTTGGATCTCGATTGTAGTGATACACATATTCATAATATTGATGCCAAAAGATGCAAAGTTAATAATGATAGTGCAACTTATTTATGGCACTGTCGTTTGGGTCATATCAGTGTAAAGCGCATGAAGAAACTCCATAAAGATGGATTTTCGGAATCACTTGGTTATGAATCATTTGATGCTTGCGAACCGTGCCTTTTGGGCAAGAGGACTAAAACTCCGTTCTCCGGAACAATGGAACGAGCTACTGACTTGTTGGAAATAATACATACCGATGTATGCGGTCCAATGAGTGTTGATGCTCGTGGCGAGTATCATCATTTTCTGACCTGCACAAATGATTTGAGCAGATATGAGTATATCTACTTAATGAAGCACAAGTCTGAAACATTTGAAATTTTCAAAGAATTTCAGAAGTGAAGTGGAGAATCATCGTAACAAGAAAATAAAGTTTCTACGATCTGATCGTGGAGGAGAATATTTGAGTTACGAGTTTGGCCTTCATATAAAACAATGTGGAATAGTTTCACAGCTCACGCCACATGGAACACCACAACATAATGGTGTGTCTGAATGTCATAACCGCACTTTATTGGATATGGTGCGATCTATGATGTATCTTACCGATTTACCACTATCATTTTGGGGTTATGCATTAGATACAGCTGCATTCACTTTAAATAGGGCACCATCAAAATCCGTTGAGACGACGCCTTATGAACTGTGGTTTGGCAAGAAACCAAAGTTGTCGTTTCTTAAAGTTTGGGGCTGCGATGCTTATGTGAAAAAGTTTCAACCTAATAAGCTCGAACCCAAATCGGAGAAGTGCGTCTTCATAGAGTACCCAAAGGAAACTGTTGGGCACACCTTCTATCACAGATCCGAAAGGCAAGATATTCGTTGCTAAAAATGGATCCTTTCTATAGAAGGACTTTCTCTCGAAATAAGTGAGTGGGAGGAAAGTAGAACTTGATGAGGTAATTGTACCTTCTCCCAAATTGGAAAGTAGTTCATCACATAAATCAGTTCCAGTGATTCCTACACCAATCAGTGAGGAAGTTAATGATGATGATCATGAAGCTTCAGATCAAGTTATTACAGAAACTTGTAGGTCTTCCAGAGTACGATCTGCACCAGAGTGGTACGGTAATCCTATTCTAGAAGTCATGTTACTAGACCATGATGAACCTATGAACTATGAGGAAGCGATGATGAGCCCAGATTCCGCGAAATGGCTTGAGGCCATGAAATCTGAGATGGGATCCATGTATGAGAAGAAAGTGTGGACTTTGGTGGAGTTACCCGATGATCGGCAAGCCATATTGTATAAATGGATATTCAAGAGGAAGACGGACACAGATAGTAGTGTTACTATCTACAAAGCTCGACTTGTTGCGAAAGGTTTTCGACAAGTTCAAGGGGTTGACTATGATGAGACCTTCTCACCTGTAGCGATGCTTAAGTCTGTCCGAATCATGTTAGCAATTGCCACATTTTATGAAATTTGGCAAATGGATGTCAAAATTACATTTCTTAATGGATTTATTGAAGAACAAGTTGTATATGGTGCAACCAGAAGGTTTTGTCAATCCTAAAGGTCCTAACAAAAATGTGCAAGCTCCAGCGATCCATCTATGGACTGGTGCAAGCATCTCGGAGTTGGAATATACGCTTTGATGAGTTGATCAAAGCATATGGTTTTATACAGACTTTTGGAGAAGCATGTATTTACAAGAAAGTGAGTGGGAGCTCTGTAGCATTTCAAAATACTATATGTATGTGACATATTGTTGATTGGAAATGATATAGAAATTCTGGATAGCATAAAAGGATACTTGAATAAGAGTTTTTTTAAAGAAAGACCTCGGTGAAGTTGCTTACACATTGAGCATCAAGATCTATAGAGATAGATCAAGACGCTTGATAAAGATTTTTCAAATAGTACATACCTTGATAAGATTTTGAAGTAATTCAAAATGGAACAGTCAAAGAAGGAGTTCTTGCCTGTGTTGCAAGGTGTAAAGTTGAGTAAGACTCAAAACCCGACTATGGCAGAAAATAGAAAGAGAATGAAAAAGTCATTCCCTATGCCTAAGTCATAGGTTCTATAAAGTATGATATGCTGTGTCCAGACCCATTGTATACCTTGCTCTGAGTTTGGCAAGGGAGTACAATTTTGATCTAAGAGTAGATCACTAGATAGTGGTCAAGAATATCCTTAATGAGGATTAAGGAAATATTTCTCGATTATGGAGGTGATAAAAGAGCCCGTCGTAAGAAGTTACATCGGTGCAAGCTTTTACACCGATCCAGATGACTCTAAGTCTCAATCTGGATACATATTGAAAGTGGGAGCAATTAGCTAGAGTATCTCCGTGAAGAGCATTATGGACATAGAATATTTGCAAAATACATACGGCTCTGAATGTGACAGACCCGTTGACTAAACTTCTCTCACGAGCAAAACATGATCATACCTTAGTACTCTTTGGGTGTTAAACACATAGTGATGTGAACTAGATTATTGACTCTAGTAAACCCTTTGGGTGTTTATCACATGACGATGTGAACTATGGGTATTGATCACATACAGATGTGAATATTGGTGTTAAATCACATGGCGATGTGAACTAGATTATTGACTCTAGTGCAAGTGGGAAACTGAAGGAAATATGCCCTAGAGGCAATAACAAAGTTATTATTTATTTCCTTATTTCATGATAAATGTTTATTATTCATGCTAGAATTGTATTAACCGGAAACATAATACATGTGTGAATACATAGACAAACATAGTGTCACTAGTATGCCTCTACTTGACTAGCTCGTTGAATCAAAGATGGTTAAGTTTCCTAGCCATAGACATGAGTTGTCATTTGATTAACGGATCACATCATTATAAAATGATGTGATTGACTTGACCCATTCCGTTAGCTTAGCACTTGATCGTTTAGTTTGTTGCTATTGCTTTCTTCATGACTTATACATGTTTCTATGACTATGAGATTATGCAACTCCCGTTTACCGGAGGAACACTTTGTGTGCTACCAAACATCACAACGTAACTGGATGATTATAAAGGTGCTCTACAGGTGTCTCCAAAGTTACTTGTTGAGTTGGCGTTTTTGAGATTAGGATTTGTCGCTACGATTGTCGGAGAGGTATCTCTGGGCCCTCTCAGTAATGCGCATCACTATAAGCCTTGCAAGCAATGTGACTAATGAGTTAGTTGCGGGATGATGCATTACATAATGACTAAAGAGACTTGCCAGTAACGAGATTGAACTAGGTATTGAGATACCGACGATCGAATCTCGGGCAAGTAACATGCCGATGACAAAAGGAACAACGTATGTTGTTATGCGGTTTGACCGATAAAGATCTTCATAGAATATGTGGGAGCTAATATGAGCATCCAGGTTCCGCTATTGGTTATTGACCGGAGATGTGTCTCGGTCATGTCTACATAGTTCTCGAACCCGTAGGGTCCGCACGCTTAACGTTCGATGACGATTTATATTATGAGTTATGTGTTTTGATGTACCGAAGGTAGTTCGGAGTCCGGGATAAGATCGGGGATATGACGAGGAGTCTCAAAATGGTCGAGACGTAAAGATCGATATATTGGACGACTATATTCGGACATCGGAAAGGTTCCGAGTGATTCGGGTATTTTTTGGAGTACCGAAGAGTTACGGAAATTCGTATTGGGCCTTAATGGGCCATACAGGAAAGGAGAGAAATGCCTCAAAGGGTGGCCGCACCCCTCCCCATGGACTGGTCCGAATTGGATTAGGGAGGGGGGCGCCCCCTTCCTTCCTTCTCCTTTTTCCTTCCCTTCTCCTACTCCTACAAGGAAAGGAGGAGTCCTACTACCGGTGGGAGTAGGACTCCCCCCTTGGCGCGCCCTCCTCCTATGCCGGCCACCTCCCCCCTTGCTCCTTTATATACGGGGGCAGGGGGCACCTCTAGACACAACAATTGATCTCTTTATCTCTTAGCCGTGTGCGGTGCCCCCTCCACCATATTCCACCTCGGTAATATCGTAGCGGTGCTTAGGCGAAGCCCTGCATCGATAGCATCATCGACACCGTCATCACGCCATCATGCTGACGGAACTTTCCCGCAAAGCACTGCTGGATCGGAGTTCATGGGACGTCATCAAGCTGAACATGTGCTTAACTCGAAGGTGCCGTACGTTCGGTACTTGATCGGTCGGATCGTGAAGACGTACGACTACATCAACCGCGTTGTGCTAACGCTTCCGCTTTCGGTCTATGAGGGTACGTGGACAACACTCTCCCCTCTCGTTGCTATGCATCACCATGATCTTGCGTGTGCGTAGGAAAATTTTGAAATTACTACATTCCCCAACAGGGAGATCTAGAAAATATAGACGGGGCTCCCCCTGAGTGTCAGCACTATTTAGAGTTTGCTTTTGGCATGCAAAATGTTCACACTAGGGTCAAACCTCCCCCTAGATTTTATAAACCAACTTGTGACTGCAAAACAAAATAATATACATAAAGCACGTAATAGTAGAACAGGACACCAATAGAGCAGAGATAAATAGATAAAGTACGCAAGTCTCACACTAGCACAAGGTCACACCACAAGTTCAACAAGACACTATAAAGCAAAGCAAATAGAACAACTGAAGAAGGCAACTGCAAGCGAACCCCCCATGCAATCCCGTGCCCTAATAGAATGCTCTCCCCCTTTGGCATCAAGACACCAAAAAGGAAAAGAGCGAAGCTAACGCCTCAGGGCTCAGTAGGTCTCCTCTCCCGTTGCCGCCGAATCGTCAGAATCCTCATCAGACTCCTCCGACTCCCCAGACTCCTCGGGCTCCATGGAAACACCCTCAGGACCACGGACATTAGAGGTAGCAAGCTCTTCATCAGACCACTGGCAGTTCTCCAAGCACCACGTATCCTCAGGAGTGATGGTCTTCTCAGAGCCACTCTTCACATCTGGCACATTAAGGTGCTTCATCAACTGAATCTGCCTGCGACGCGCCATCTTCTCAGCAACATGAGCCTGGTAGAGCTTCTTATGAATATGAGTCTGCAAGCAAAAAGTCTTCTTGATCTTGGTAGTCAGCTTCTCAACCCAAGTGGGCTGGGCCCCATGCTCCAACTCAAAGTCATCATCGTCCGAGATAGCATACACATCCTCCTGATTGCCCGTAGGAAAACAAGGAGTCTTATGCTCTGTGAGGTTAGCTAGAGTGGTGAGAGGTTCTCCTGGCCTACAGACTGCCCAAACAGAGAGTTCAGAAACTGCATCACAAAAGGAGCATAGATCGGTACCTTGCGGTACCACACCATATTATACATCTCCTCCCACATCCACTTGGAGACATCAAACGTGGCACCAGAACTGTGGCACCCCGGCTCAGAGCGACCGGTTTACCTTGCCTTGCTAGCCCAGAGACCTTGTCTTCTGGCAACACACAACAACATGGCACAGAATACAACCGCTTTATTCATGCTAGCGGAACATAGTTCATATTACAACAGTTAGCAAGGCCGAGCGGCACACACGGTGCGGCTGAACAATATGTACATTATTTAGTGAACATAAAATGGGCCTCGATCATGACAACTACTCGGCAGTGGAACAACGTCGTAGCGGGACTCCATAGCACAAGGACACTGACGTGGACACGGTCTAGACTCGGACAGCACTCCTTTCCAATGGGACTTTCCTGAAATCTGGCATGACACGCCAGGTTAGTACATTGAATGTACTTGCAAGCTCACCATAAGCATAAACAAGATGACAGACAATATTATGATATTTATCCAAGTTAATCAACAATGCAACTATATAACCAACATGATGTGACTATGCTCAACAGGTACTCATTCTCCGACTTGCTTACCCGGTGTGACCAAACAAACATTATATTACCAACACATACTCGTGATCCTTACGGCGATCACCACCCGACCATCTCATGGCCCGTGATCCTTACGGGGATCACAACCCGACCAACTCGTGGCCCGTGATCCTTACGGCGATCACAACCCGACAACTCATGTCCAACTCAACACGATGACCTCACTGTCATCCTTAGTGCAATTTAGTGTGCATATTTATTACGTGTGGACCCATGGTGTACCTTACTTTTGAGCGTGTCCGTATCCGTGGACTTGGCTATTGATAGATTAAATACACTCTGTAGAGGTTAGTACACTGTACCCACACTACGGAACCCATGGCCTCACTCTCCCATCCGAGTGGACCAACAGCGTTCTAACGAAACCATTTCACTGTTATGACACTCTCCCGGCCCCTCCGACTCAGACCCCACCGGGCTAGTCTTGGCTGGCCCCGTGTCTACCTGCAGACACCTCGACCACCGTCGTGGCCACGATCCACACTAGGATCCGGTACCAGAACTATTTCTAACAATAACCATCATTATACCTCATGCAAAATAATATTTAAACTACTCATCAAATTATACGACCATATTATTTATTTAACTCTCGCAACTAAGTTCTCATTATCTTACCAACAACATTTTTTCTTCAAACATACTGAAGTTCAAGCATTTTAACTTAGCAAGCATATAACAGAATATATTTATTATATAACTAATTTAAATGCATCAATATTCATAAGTTCAAGTATGAAAATCAAAAATATTGAAGTGGCACCATGAAAATGTTACTGTGGCTTGCCTTAGTATTGATGAGGTTCACAAGGCTCCTGGTGATCCCGAAGACAAGCTGGTTCCTCTGAAAACATTCAAAAACCACAAAATAAAATATCAAGAAACCTTCTGAAAATTGCCAGAAAATTTATACAGCAAGGAAAAATCCCATCTTTTGGGAGTTGTTAGATTTTTGGACAAAGAACACAGTGCAAAAAGAATCACTGCATTTGGACTTGTAGAATAAAAGTTATGGTTGTTTGAATGCTATTGGAATTTAAATAAATTTGAAAAGGATAATAGAGGGGGGTGATGTCGTGGCGTATTTTCCCGGGGCGCCACCACTCATACCGCTTCGCGCGAGTAGTGAGTGGCTGACTAGAGGGCCCCGCTAGTCAGGCCGGAGGGAGGGGAGAAAGAAACAGAGAGGCATGGCGCTTCGCCGGAGCTTACGCCGGCATTGAGGCATCTTGGAGGAAAACGAGAGGGAGGGATCGACGGAGAAGGTTCTTGCGCACCTGCCCGTACCCGTGGCGTGGCAAATGGTGACCGGACGGCGTCAGATTCTTCCTCGCAAGCGGAGGTAGAACACGGTGGTCGCCGGAGATGAGGAAGACGGCGGCTAGGGGCGGCTCCAGGGGCTCGGGCTTGGCTCGTTAGCTTCACGGAGGAGAGGCGGAGGCCCTGGCAGGGTCGCCTTGGCTTGGGGGCGGCCGGAGCTGCAAGGACAATCCAAAGGGGATCGCCGGCGAGCTCGGCTCGGGGACGGCAGCCCGCGGCCTGCCCGGCCGGGCTGCGGCTTCTAGTGGCTATAGGAGGGAGTGGTGGTGAGCTGCGATTCTCCAGGAGGTTGCGGAAGGGGGAGTTTATAGGCGGGGCGGCGAGGAGGGCTCGGGCTCCGCCGGAGGACAGCTGTCTCCGGCGCCCGGCGATGAATGGTGCCAGAGAGAGGGGGAAGGCGACGGGGATCATGCGGGAGCTGTGCGTGGACGCGGATGAGCATAGGAGCGAGGAGGAAAGGGACGAACACAGTGCGCGGGCACTGTGCCGTTGGCCGGACCGTGCCCGTGCTCGCTGCGGCGAGCTCTGGCGTCGGCGAGCGGCAGGGAGGAGTAAAGGGGGTGGAGATGAGGATGCTGGCGAGGGTGGACACGCGTGATGTCTACTACACAACCTTCTTCTTGTAGACGTTGTTGGGCCTGCAAGTGCACAGGTTTGTAGGACAGTAGCAAATTTCCCTCAAGTGGATGACCTAAGGTTTATCAATCCGTAGGAGGCGTAGGATGAAGATGGTCTCTCTCAAGCAACCCTGCAACCAAATAACAGAGAGTCTCTTCTGTCCCCAAGACACCCAATACAATGGCAAATTGTATAGGTGCACTAGTTCGGCGAAGAGATGGTGATACAAGTGCAATATGGAAGGTAGATAAAGGTATTTGTAATCTGAAATAATAAAAACAGCAAGGTAACTAATGATAAAAATGAGCGTAAACGGTATTGCAATGATAGGAAACAAGGCCTAGGGTTCATACTTTCACTAGTGCAAGTTCTCTCAACAATAATAACATAGATAGATAATATAACAAGCCCTCAACATGCAACAAAGAGTCACTCCAAAGCCACTAATAGCGCGGAACAAACGTAGAGATTATGGTAGGGTACGAAACCACCTCAAAGTTATTCTTTCGGATCAATCTATAAAAGAGTTCGTACTAGAATAACACCTTAAGGTACAAATCAACCAAAACCCTAATGTCACCTAGATACTCCATTGTCACCTCAAGTATCCGTGGGCATGATTATACGATATGCATCGCACAATCTCAGATTCATCCAACCAACAAAAAAGTACTTCAAAGAGTGCCCCAAAGTTTCTATCGGAGAGTCAAGAACGTGTTCCAACCCCTATGCATAGGTTCCCAATGTCACGAAATCCGCAAGTTGATCACCAAAACATACATCAAGTGGCACATGATATCCCATTGTCACCACTGATAATCACGGCAAGACATACATCAAGTGTTCTCATAAAAGACTCAATCCGATAAGCTAACTTCAAAGGGGAAACTCAATTCATCACAAGAGAGTAGAGGGGGAGAAACATCATAAGATCCAACTACAATAGCAAAGCTCAGGATACATCAAGATCGTGCCATCGAGGGAACACGAGAGAGAACACGAGAGAGAGAGAGAGATCAAACACATAGCTACTAGTACATACCCTCAGCCCCGAGGGTGAACTACTCCCTCCTCGTCATGGATAGCGCCGGGATGATGAAGATGGCCATCGGTGATGGGATCCCCCTCCGGCAGGGTGCCGAAACGGGCTCCCGAGAGGTTTTTTGTGGCTACATAGGCTTGCAGCGGTAGAACTCCCGATCTATCTTCTCTCTGGAAGTTTTAGGGTACAAGAGTATATATGGGTGCAGGGGGTACGCCGGAGGAGCTATGGGGGCCCCACGAGGCAGGGGGCGCGCCAAGGGGGTGGGCGCTCCCCCCACCCTCGTGGGCAGCCCGTATCTCCCCTGACATGCACTCCAAGTTCCCTGGGTTGCTTTCCTTCCAAAAATAACTTCTCTACTTGATTTCGTTCCGTTTTGACTCCGTCTGATATTCCTTTTCTTCGAAACACTGAAATAGGCATAAAACAGCAAATCTGGGCTGGGCCTCCGGTTAATAGGTTAGTCCCAAAAATAATATAAAAGTGGATAATAAAGCCCAATATTGCCTAAAACAGTAGATAAAGTAGCATGGAGCAATCAAAAATTATAGATACGTTGGAGACGTATCAAGCATCCCCAAGCTTAATTCCTGCTCGTCCTTGAGTAGGTAAATGATAAAAAAGAATTTTTGATGCGGAGTGCTACTTGGCATAATTTCAATGTAATTCTTCTTACTTGTGATATGAATATTCAGATCCGAAGATTCAAGACAAAAGTTCATATAGACACAAAAATAATAATACTTCAAGCATACTAATCAAAGCAATCATGTCTTCTCAAAATAGCATGGCAAAAGAAAGTTCATCCCTACAAAATCATATAGTTAGGCTATGCTTCATTTTTGTCACACAAAGATGTTCCCAACTTCTATACCCCCGATGACAAGCCAAGAAATTGTTTCATACTCAAATAATCTCAAACTTTTTCAACCTTCACGCAATACATGAGCACGAGCCATGGATATAGCACTATGGGTGGAATAGAATATGATGATGGGGATTGTGTGGAGAAGACAAAAAAGGAGAAAGTCTCACATTGACGTGGATAATCAACGGGCTATGGAGATGCCCATTAATTGATGTCAACATGAGGAGTAGGGATTGCCATGCAACGGATGCACTAGAGCTATGAATGCTCAACAAAAGAAAACTAGTGGGTGTGCATCCAACTTGCTTGCTCACGAAGACCTAGGGCATTTAAGGAAGCCCATCGTAGGAATATACAAGCCAAGTTCTATAATGAAAAATTCCCACTAGTATAAAAATACAACTTATGAGACTCGCTACATGAAGAACAAGGTGCTACTTTGAAGCACAATATATGAGACTTACTACATGAAGAACAAGGTGCTACTTTGAAGCACAAGTGTGGAAAAAGAGATAGTAGCATTGCCCCTTTTTTTCTTTTTTCTTTTTTTGGGACTTTCTCTTTTTTTGGCCTTTCTTTTTTTTCTTTGGGCAATGCTCTAACAACGATGATCATCACACTTCTATTGATTACAACATAAGGATTACAACTTGAAACTTAGAACAAGATATGACTCTATATGAATGCCTCCGGCGGTGTACCGGGATGGTGCAATGAATCAAGAGTGACACATATGAAAAATAATGCATGGTGGCTTTGCCACAAATACGATGTCAACTACATGATCATGCAATGGCAATATGACAAAACTAATGTATGTCATGATGAAGATGATGGAAGTTGCATGGCAATATATCTCGGAATGGCTATGGAAATGCCATGATAGGTAGGTATGGTGGCTGTTTTGAGGAAGATATAGGGAGGTTTATGTGTGATAGAGCGTATCGTATCACGGGGTTTGGATGCACCAGCGAAGTTTGCACCAACTCTCAAGGTCAGAAAGGGCAATGCACGGTACCGAAGAGGCTAGCAAAGGCGGAAAGATAAAAGTGCGTATACTCCATGGACTCAACATTAGTCAAAAGAACTCATATACTTATTGCAAAAATTTAGAAGTCATCAAAAACAAAGTACTACGCGCATGCTCCTAGGGGGGTAGATTGGTAGGAAAAGACCATCGCTCGTCCCCGACCGCCACTCATAAGGATGCACAGGCCAGGTACACTTCATGTTTCAAATTTGTTATACAACTTTAACCATACGTGCATGCTACAGGACTTGCAAACTTCAACACAAGCATTTCTCAAATTCACAATTACTCAACTAGAACGACTTTGATATTATCACCTCCATGTCTCAAAACAATTATCAAGCATCAAACTTATCTTAGTATTCAACACACTCATAAGAATTCTTACAAATCTTTTATGCTTAGCATATTAGGATTTTAAGCAAATTACCATGCTATTTAAGACTCTCAAAATAATCTAAGTGAAGCATGAGATATCAATAGTTTCTATAAAAAAAATCCACCAACGTGCTCTAAAAGATATAAGTGAAGTACTAGAGCAAATGACAAACTACTCCGAAAGATATAAGTGAAGATCAATGAGTAGTCGAATAATTATGCAACTATGTGAAGACTCAACCAAATAATAATTTCAGATCTTGATACTTTATACAAACAGCAAGCAAAGCTAAAGAAAACTAAATTGCAAGGATAGCACAACTCATGTGAAGAAGCAAAAACTTAGGCTCAACCGATACTAACCGATAGTTGTTGAAGAAGAAAGGTGGGATGCCTACCGGGGCATCCCCAAGCTTAGATGCTTGAGACTTCTTGAAATATTATCTTGGGGTGCCTTGGGAATCCCCAAGCTTGAACTTTTGTGTCTCCTTAATTCCTCTCATATCATGGTTTCTCTTTTTATCAAAAGCTTCATTCACAACAAACTCAACAAGAACTCGTGAGATAGGTTAGTACAAACCAATGCAAAACTTTATCATTTTCTACTGTAACAAATCACTTAAATAATTATTCAACATTGAATACTAAATTCATCTGCATATTTAATACTCCTATCTTCAAATAGAATCATTAAACAAGCAAACATATGCAAACAATGCAACCATAACAGCAATCTGCCAAAACAGTATAGTCTGTAAAGAATGCAAGAGTCATCATACTTCCCTAACCCCAAAAATTATGAACTAAAATTCCCACTGTAATAAATTTATCAGAGCTCAATATGCAAAAATATTCAATATTATATCATGCTCTGACTTTTCTAGGGAATTTTTGCAACAGCGGTAAACTTTCTGTTTTCAAACAGCAACATGTATACTAGCAAAATAAGCATGGCAAAGGCTATCCATGACTTCTTTATTGAAACTAAATATGCAAAACATTATTATAACTAACATCAAGCAAAAACTAACAAAAGAAAATGACTCTCCAAGCAAAACACATATCATGTGGTGAATAAAAATATAGCTCCAAGTAAAGTTACCAATGAACGAAGACGAAAGAGGGGATGCCTTCTGGGGCATCCCCAAGCTTAGGCTTTTGGTTGTCCTTTAATATTAACTTGGAGTGCCTAGGGAATCCCCAAGCTTAGGCTCTTGCCACTCCTTATTCCATAGTCCATCGAATCTTTACCAAAAACTTGAAAACTTCACAACACAAAACTCGACAGAAAACTCGTAAGCTCCGTTAGTATAAGAAAATAAAACCACCACTTAGGTACTGTAATGAACTCATTCTAAATTCATATTGGTGTAATATCTACTGTACTCCAACTTATCTATGGTTCATACCCTCCGATACTACTCATAGATTCATCAAAATAAGCAAACAACACATAGAAAACAGAATCTGTCAAAAACAGAACAGTCTGTAGTAATCTGTATCAAACGTATACTTCTGGAAC
>NC_041393.1:413076857-413079426 GCF_002162155.2 Triticum dicoccoides
GATTGCAAGATCTAAAGATATACCTTCAAGCACTCACCTCCCCGGCAACGGCGCCAGAAAAGAGCTTAGTTGACGGGGTGTGAGTGAGTGCCCTTTACCTAGCCTCCCCGGCAACGGCGCCAGAAAAGAGCTTGATGTCTACTACACAACCTTCTTCTTGTAGACGTTGTTGGGCCTGCAAGTGCACAGGTTTGTAGGACAGTAGCAAATTTCCCTCAAGTGGATGACCTAAGGTTTATCAATCCGTAGGAGGCGTAGGATGAAGATGGTCTCTCTCAAGCAACCCTGCAACCAAATAACAGAGAGTCTCTTGTGTCCCCAACACACCCAATACAATGGCAAATTGTATAGGTGCACTAGTTCGGCGAAGAGATGGTGATACAAGTGCAATATGGAAGGTAGATAAAGGTATTTGTAATCTGAAATAATAAAAACAGCAAGGTAACTAATGATTAAAGTGAGCGTAAACAGTATTAAAATGATAGGAAACAAGGCCTAGGGTTCATACTTTCACTAGTGCAAGTTCTCTCAACAATAATAACATAGATAGATAATATAACAAGCCCTCAACATGCAACAAAGAGTCACTCCAAAGCCACTAATAGCGGAGAACAAACGTAGAGATTATGGTAGGGTACGAAACCACCTCAAAGTTATTCTTTCGGATCAATCTATAAAAGAGTTCGTACTAGAATAACACCTTAAGATACAAATCAACCAAAACCCTAATGTCACCTAGATACTCCATTGTCACCTCAAGTATCCGTGGGCATGATTATACGATATGCATCACACAATCTCATATTCATCCACCCAACATAGAAGTACTTCAAAGAGTTCCCCAAAGTTTCTATCAGAGAGTCAAGAACGTGTGCCAACCCCTATGCATAGGTTCCCAATGTCACGAAACCCGCAAGTTGATCACCAAAACATACATCAAGTGGCACATGATATCCCATTGTCACCACAGATAATCACGGCAAGACATACATCAAGTGTTCTCATAAAAGACTCAATCCGATAAGATAACTTCAAAGGGGAAACTCAATTCATCACAAGAGAGTAGAGGGGGAGAAAAATCATAAGATCCAACTACAATAGCAAAGCTCGGGATACATCAAGATCGTGCCATCGAGGGAACCGTTATTCTCATCAATCTCCACGTTACACGTCTCCTCAATGAGTCCGGTGGACTTGTTGAGGACACGGTAAGCATGAGAGTTTGTAGCATAACCAACAAATATGCCCTCATGAGCTCTAGCCTCAAATTTAGACAAACAAACACCTTTCTTGAGAATGAAACACTTACAACCGAACACCCGGAAGTACTTGAGGTTGGCCTTTTACCGGTGAGTATTTCATCTGGAGTCTTGTTCAAGCCTTTGCGGTGATAGAGCCGATTGGATGCATGACACGCGGTGTTGATGGCTTTGGCCCAAAAGTCATAAGGAGACTTGAACTCCGCCATCATAGTCCTTGCCGCATCTATCAACATCCGGTTCTTCCTCTCCGCTACACCATTTTGTTGAGGGGTGTATGGTGCGGAATATTGATGCTTGATCCCCTCATCACTAAGAAACTCATCCAAGGTGTAGTTCTTGAACTCGGTGCTGTTGTCACTTCTTATTGTCAAGATCTTGCATCGTGTTGACGTTGAGCTTCATTTGCAAAGTCGATGACAGTTTGTTGAGTTTCACTCTTCCTCTTGAAGAAATATACCCAAGTGTACCTTGAATAATCTTTGGCAATCACCAAGCAATACTTTCTACCCCCAAGACTATCAAAGGATGGAGGCCCAAAGAGATCCATGTGAAGGGGCTCCAAGGGTCTCTTCGAGTAGATGATAGTCGTGGGAGGGTGAGCCTTCTCATGTAACTTTCCTTTGATACAAGCATGATCTTTGGCAAAGCTAACGTTTGTTAGTCCACGGACATGGTCCCCCATGAGAAGACTTTGCAAATATCTCATATTGACATGGGCTAAATGGCGATGCCAAAGCCACCCCACATCAAGTTTAGCCATTAGGCATGTCGAGGTCTTAGTGGGTCGCTCCAAAAAGTTAATCACATAAAGACCGTTCTCGACATGCCTAACAAAGGATACTTTAAGAGTCTTGCTCCACAAGAGGGCCACAGTATCAATATCAAAGAATGTGGCAAAGCCCATGAGTGCAAGTTGACGAACGGAAAGTAAATTGTATGCAAGGGACTCAACAAGCATGACTTTCTCAATCGTGAGATCATGAGAAATGACAACCTTGACAAGACCCAATACCTTGGAAGACGAGGCATCACCCCACTCGACATTGGTGTGCATAGATGGAATCTTGTGCACGTCCACCACCAAGTCCTTGCTTCTGGTCATATGATTTGTGGCTCCACTATCGAGCAACCATGATCCCCCACCGGAAGCAAACACCTACAAGAGATTAATGCTTGGTTTTAGGTACCCATTTTGTAATGGGTCCTTTGATGTTAGTAACAAGGGTCTTAAGAACCCAAATAGACCATTCAATGTACTCATAAGGAGAACCAACAAATTTAGCATAAACATACCCATCACTAGCACG
>NC_041393.1:413079436-413098943 GCF_002162155.2 Triticum dicoccoides
CCAAAACTTCTACCAAATTAGGAAGACCTAAGCAATTTGTGTGCCAATCCCTAGAAAAAATAATCAGATCAGAATCACCTTTATGTGAATTAACAAAACTAATCTACTGGGTGAAAAAGTTTCTGATTTTCAGCAGGATCAACACAACTATCACCGTAAGCTATCCTAAAGGTCTTACTTGGCACTTTATTGAAACAAAAGCTATAAAACATGATTACTACAGTAGCATAATCATGTGGACACACAAAAATAGTAAGGATAAATATTGGGTTGTCTCCCAACAAGCGCTTTTCTTTAATGCCTTTCTAGCTAGGCATGATGATGACAATGATGCTCACATAAAAGATAAGAATTGAAACATAACGGGAGCATCATGAAGCATATGACTTTCACTTTTAAGTCTAACCCACTTCCTATGCATAGGGATTTTGTGAGCAAACAACTTATGGGAACAATAATCAACTTGCATAGGAAGGTAAAACAAGCATAACTTCAAGACTTTAAGCACATAGAGAGGAAACTTGACATTATTGCAACTCCTACAAGCATATGATCCTCCCTCATAATAATTTTAAGTAGCATCATGAATTAATTCAACAATATAACCAGCACCTAAAGCATTCTTTTCATGATCTACTAGCATAGAAAATTTACTACTCTCCTCATAAGCAAAAAATTCTTCTCATGAATAGTGGCAGCAAACTCAACAAAATAACTATCATATGATTTAAAATTAGGATCAAGATGACAAGTTTCATGGTTATCATTATTCTTTAAAGCATACGTGTCATCACAATAATCATCATAGATAGGAGGCATGCTTTCATCATAGTAAATTTTCTCATCAAAGCTCGGGGGACAAAAAATATCATAATCATCAAACATAGATTCCCCAAGCTTGTGGCTTTGCATATCATTAGCATCATGGATATTAAAGGAATTCATGCTAACAACATTGCAATCATGCTCATCATTCAAATATTTTATGCCAAGCATTCTATGTAATTCTTCTTCTAGTACTTAAGCACATATTTCCTTCCCATCATTTTCACAAAAGATATTAAAAAGGTGAAGCATATGAGACAAACTTTATTCCATTTTTTTGTAATTTTCTTTTATAGACTAACTAGTGCTAAAACAAGAAACAAAAAGATTTGATTGCAAGATCTAAAGATATACCTTCAAGCACTCACCTCCCCGGCAACGGCGCCAGAAAAGAGCTTAGTTGACGGGGTGTGAGTGAGTGCCCTTTACCTAGCCTCCCCGGCAACGGCGCCAGAAAAGAGCTTGATGTCTACTACACAACCTTCTTCTTGTAGACGTTGTTGGGCCTGCAAGTGCACAGGTTTGTAGGACAGTAGCAAATTTCCCTCAAGTGGATGACCTAAGGTTTATCAATCCGTAGGAGGCGTAGGATGAAGATGGTCTCTCTCAAGCAACCCTGCAACCAAATAACAGAGAGTCTCTTGTGTCCCCAACACACCCAATACAATGGCAAATTGTATAGGTGCACTAGTTCGGCGAAGAGATGGTGATACAAGTGCAATATGGAAGGTAGATAAAGGTATTTGTAATCTTAAATAATAAAAACAGCAAGGTAACTAATGATTAAAGTGAGCGTAAACAGTATTAAAATGATAGGAAACAAGGCCTAGGGTTCATACTTTCACTAGTGCAAGTTCTCTCAACAATAATAACATAGATAGATAATATAACAAGCCCTCAACATGCAACAAAGAGTCACTCCAAAGCCACTAATAGCAGAGAACAAACGTAGAGATTATGGTAGGGTACGAAACCACCTCAAAGTTATTCTTTCGGATCAATCTATAAAAGAGTTCGTACTAGAATAACACCTTAAGATACAAATCAACCAAAACCCTAATGTCACCTAGATACTCCATTGTCACCTCAAGTATCCGTGGGCATGATTATACGATATGCATCACACAATCTCATATTCATCCAACCAACATAGAAGTACTTCAAAGAGTGCCCCAAAGTTTCTATCAGAGAGTCAAGAACGTGTGCCAACCCCTATGCATAGGTTCCCAATGTCACGAAACCCGCAAGTTGATCACCAAAACATACATCAAGTGGCACATGATATCCCATTGTCACCACAGATAATCACGGCAAGACATACATCAAGTGTTCTCATAAAAGACTCAATCCGATAAGATAACTTCAAAGGGGAAACTCAATTCATCACAAGAGAGTAGAGGGGGAGAAAAATCATAAGATCCAACTACAATAGCAAAGCTCGGGATACATCAAGATCGTGCCATCGAGGGAACCGTTATTCTCATCAATCTCCATGTTACACGTCTCCTCAATGAGTCCGGTGGACTTGTTGAGGACACGGTAAGCATGAGAGTTTGTAGCATAACCAACAAATATGCCCTCATGAGCTCTAGCCTCAAATTTAGACAAACAAACACCTTTCTTGAGAATGAAACACTTACAACCGAACACCCGGAAGTACTTGAGGTTGGCCTTTTACCGGTGAGTATTTCATCTGGAGTCTTGTTCAAGCCTTTGCGGTGATAGAGCCGATTGGATGCATGACACGCGGTGTTGATGGCTTTGGCCCAAAAGTCATAAGGAGACTTGAACTCCGCCATCATAGTCCTTGCCGCATCTATCAACATCCGGTTCTTCCTCTCCGCTACACCATTTTGTTGAGGGGTGTATGGTGCGGAATATTGATGCTTGATCCCCTCATCACTAAGAAACTCATCCAAGGTGTAGTTCTTGAACTCGGTGCTGTTGTCACTTCTTATTGTCAAGATCTTGCATCGTGTTGACGTTGAGCTTCATTTGCAAAGTCGATGACAGTTTGTTGAGTTTCACTCTTCCTCTTGAAGAAATATACCCAAGTGTACCTTGAATAATCTTTGGCAATCACCAAGCAATACTTTCTACCCCCAAGACTATCAAAGGATGGAGGCCCAAAGAGATCCATGTGAAGGGGCTCCAAGGGTCTCTTCGAGTAGATGATAGTCGTGGGAGGGTGAGCCTTCTCATGTAACTTTCCTTTGATACAAGCATGATCTTTGGCAAAGCTAACGTTTGTTAGTCCACGGACATGGTCCCCCATGAGAAGACTTTGCAAATATCTCATATTGACATGGGCTAAATGGCGATGCCAAAGCCACCCCACATCAAGTTTAGCCATTAGGCATGTCGAGGTCTTAGTGGGTCGCTCCAAAAAGTTAATCACATAAAGACCGTTCTCGACATGCCTAACAAAGGATACTTTAAGAGTCTTGCTCCACAAGAGGGCCACAGTATCAATATCAAAGAATGTGGCAAAGCCCATGAGTGCAAGTTGACGAACGGAAAGTAAATTGTATGCAAGGGACTCAACAAGCATGACTTTCTCAATCGTGAGATCATGAGAAATGACAACCTTGACAAGACCCAATACCTTGGAAGACGAGGCATCACCCCACTCGACATTGGTGTGCATAGATGGAATCTTGTGCACGTCCACCACCAAGTCCTTGCTTCTGGTCATATGATTTGTGGCTCCACTATCGAGCAACCATGATCCCCCACCGGAAGCAAACACCTACAAGAGATTAATGCTTGGTTTTAGGTACCCATTTTGTAATGGGTCCTTTGATGTTAGTAACAAGGGTCTTAAGAACCCAAATAGACCATTCAATGTACTCATAAGGAGAACCAACAAATTTAGCATAAACATACCCATCACTAGCACGGCACAACACATAAGAAGGGTTAAAGTCGCCGGCTTTGTTGGAAGGGGTGGCATTGCCCTTCTTGACATCACCACCCTTCACATTGTTCTTCTTCTCCTTAGAAGAACCCTCTCCCTCCTTCACAAAACTTTGCTTGGCCTTGTCATTCTTCTTCTTGTTCTTGGACTTGGGTGCGAACCCAACTCCCTCCTTGGCCACAACTTCCTTTTGATTGCTCAAAAGATCGTTGAGATTCTTCTCACCCTGTATGCAAGACACAAGGCCTTTCTCAAGTTGCTCCTTCAACTTGGCATTTTCCTCCACAAGATTCACATGCTCACAACACAGGTTAGTAGCATTGCATTATCAATTAAGACCATATGAGGAAAAGTGGCTTTTTCCTTGGTTAGCTTCACTTGGAGTTGATCATGAGACTCCTTGAGTCTAGCATGAGCACCCTTCAAGGCCTTGTGAGCCTTGTCAAGTATATCAAACTCCTCCTTGAGTCTAGCATGGTCAACCCCAAGTTTAGCCTTCTCGGAATCGAGCACACGAGATACAACAAGAGCCAAACGATGAACACACTCTTCCTCAAGTGCATTAGAGAGATCTGATATCTCATCGGCATAGTCACGACTATGACCTTCAATCTTAGAGATGGTTACTTCATGAGCCTCGATCATGTCATTGGCTTCACCAAGTTGTTCCAAGAGAGCAACGAAGTGCTTCTTGGATTTGCCCTTGAGCTTACTCATAAAAGACTCAAATTCATTCACTTCCTCATTAGACCCCTCATTTTCATCAATGCAATCCGTCAAGGAAGGATTAGTAATGATGGTAGTTTTGATGTTGGGGGTTACCTTGTTGGTGGCTTTGGCCATGAGGCACTTGGCGGTGATGTTCTCATTGGGTGAATCGAAGAGAGACACCCGTGGGGTTGTGGCAATGGCAACGGAGGCCATGGCCATGGCTTCACCATCTTCATCATCATCATTGTACTCTTCTTGTGCCACCAACCCTTTGGTTGGAGTCTTCTTGGTGAAGTTGTTCTTGTTAGGAAAGAACTTGGCTTTGTCTTTTTGAATGAGCTTGCCACCATTGTCTTCCCGCTTCTCGTAAGGGCACTCCGCAACAAAGTGTCTCACATTGCCACAATTGTAACATGTTCTCACACGTTGCTTGCCCTTGAAGCCACTTGAGTTGTTCTTGTTGAAATTGGGCCTTGAGTTCTTCTTTCTCCAAGATTTCCTTAACGCGAGAGCCATGTGCTCATGATAATCATATTTCGTGTCTTCGGGGTTGCTCTCCTCATCTTCTTCTTCATCCTCGTCTTCCACACTAGCCTTGGCCTTCAAGGCAAGGTTGGGCTTTCTTTGCTCTTTGAGAATGCAACATCGCATTGTCGGCGGTCTTGTCCAAGATCCTCATCGCCACAAACTCATCCAACACTTCACTTGAGGTCAAGGTGTGGAAGTCCGGCCTTTGACAAATGATGGAGGACATGGCCTTGTGGTAAGGCATCATGGCCTTGAGGAACTAGCGCTTGATCCAATTGTAATCCGTATCCTTGCCCCCATGATCTCGGAGTGAGACCGCAAGAGTGGTTAATCTCCGGTAGAGCTCATGAGGTTCTTCATCCTCATTCATTGCAAACTCATCGGCTTCATCTTGTACCACTTCATAGTTGGAGCGTTGAATGCTTGCGCTTCCCTTGTAAATGGAAACAACATGGTGCCATGCTTCCTTGGCCACAGTGAATGGTCGGAGATGTGCAATATCATCAGATGGAACTGCATCTTGAATGATGAAGAGAGCATTCTCGTTGAACTGATGGTCCGCGGCTTCTCTAGGAGTGAAGTTTCTTGGGTCATGCGGATAGAAACCTTGCTCAATGATTCTCCAAAGATTAGTATTAACATGATTTAAATGACGTTTAAAGCGATAGACCCAAGAGTCAAAATCCTCATTTTTCACAATTTTAGGAGGAGGACCAACATGATTCAAATGAGTGGAGGGAACCGGTCCTCCATAAGAAAGTGGAGGTTCAACATGGGCAAAGATGCCACTACCATTTTTACCACTAGATAAAGGAGCTTTTTCACTAGTAGCTTCCCCCTTGTCGGAGTTGGCATCCGTCACCTTGTTAGCGGGTGATGTCTACTACACAACCTTCTTCTTGTAGACGTTGTTGGGCCTGCAAGTGCACATGTTTGTAGGATAGTAGAAAATTTCCCTCAAGTGGATGACCTAAGGTTTATCAATCCGTGGGAGGCGTAGGATGAAGATGGTCTCTCTCAAACAACCCTGCAACCAAATAACAAAGAGTCTCTTGTGTCCCCAACACACCCAATACAATGGTAAATTGTATAGGTGCACTAGTTCGGCGAAGAGATGGTGATACAAGTGCAATATGGATAGTAGATATGGGCATTTGTAATCTAAAATTATAAAATTAGCAAGGTAACTAATGTTAAAAGTGAGCGTAAACGGTATTGCAATGGTAGGAAACAAGGCATAGGGTTCATACTTTCACTAGTGCAAGTTCTCTCAACAATAATAACATAGATAGATCATATAACAATCCCTCAACATGCAACAAAGAGTCACTCCAAAGCCACTAATAGCGGAGAACAAACGAAGAGATTATGGTAGGGTACGAAACCACCTCAAAGTTATTCTTTCGGATCAATCTATTCAAGAGGTCGTACTAGAATAACACCTTAAGACACAAATCAACCAAAACCCTAATGTCACCTAGATACTCCATTGTCACCTCAAGTATCCGTGGGCATGATTATATGATATGCATCACACAATCTCAGATTCATCTATTCAACCAACACAAAAGTACTTCAAAGAGTGCCCTAAAGTTTCTACCGGAGAGTCAAGACGAAAACGTGTGCCAACCCCTATGCATAGGTTCATGGGCGGAACCCGCAAGTTGATCACCAAAACATACATCAAGTGGATCACGTGATATCCCATTGTCACCATAGATAAGCACGGCAAGACATACATCAAGTGTTCTCAAATCCTTAAAGACTCAATCCGATAAGATAACTTCAAAGGGAAAACTCAATCCATTACAAGAGAGTGGAGAGGGAGAAACATCATAAGATCCAACTATAATAGCAAAGCTCGTGATACATCAAGATCGTGCCATAGAGAGAACATGAGAGAGAGAGATCAAACACATAGCTACTGGTACATACCCTCAGCCCCGAGGGTGAACTACTCCCTCCTCATCATGGAGAGCGCCGAGATGATGAAGATGGACACCGGTGAGGGATCCCCCCTCTGGCAGGGTGCCAGAACGGGCTCCCGAGAGGTTTTTGGTGGCTCCAGAGGCTTGCGGCAGCGGAACTCCCGATCTATCTTCGTCTTTGATGTTTTTAGGGTACATGGACTTATATAGGCGAAAGAAGTCGGTCGGGGGAGCCTCGAGGGGCCCAGGAGACAGGGGCGCACCCAGGGGGTGGGCACACCCTCCTATCTCCTGGCTTCCTCGAACCTTCCCTGGCTTGAACTCCAAGTATCCCGGATCATATCCTTTCCAAAAATCACGCTCCCGAAGGTTTCATTTTGTTCGGACTCCATTTGATACTCCTTTTCTTCAAAATACTGAAACAGGAAATAAAACAGCAATATGGGCTGGGCCTCCGGTTAATAGGTTAGTCCCAAAAGTAATATAAAAGTGTATAATAAAGCCCATAATCATTCAAAACAGATAATAAAATAGCATGAATGCTTCATAAATTATAGATACGTTGGAGACGTATCATCATCCCCAAGCTTAATTCCTGCTCGTCCTCGAGTAGGTAAATGATAAAAGAAAGAATTTATGAAGTGTGAATGCTAGAAGGTGCACAAGTTTGATCAATGATAATTTCAATCACCTTTTCTAGCATAATTATATAACAGTTAGTTCATCTCATAAAACTTCTCACGATCAAGTAACAAACTATTCACATGTTAAAGCATAGACCATAAACTTTCTTGAAAACTAGCAAACTATGTTCTCAGACATCAAACAATTGCAATTCATCTTATTTTCAGGAAGGGTCCATGTCAGAGCTTTGATTTAGCAAACTTCACATACTCAACTATCATATAGTCTTCCACAATTGCTAACACTCACGCAATACTAATGGTTATGGAGTTTTAATCGGACACTGAGAAAGATAGGGGCTTATAGCGTTGCCTCCCAATGTATTCACCTTTGGGTGATGTCAACAGTAATAGTTCATGCTAACTTACATCCAATTGGATATATATATATATCAGGATCCTTCCAACATGAGGTGCCTGCCAAAGGATAAAATGAAAAAGGGAAAGGTGAAGATCACCTTGACTCTTGCATAAAGTAAAAGACATAAAGTAAAATATAGGCCCTTCGCAGAGGGAAGCAGAAGTTGTCATGCGCCTTTATGGTTGGATGCAGAAAATCTTAATGCAAAAGAACGTCACTTTATATTGCCACTTGTATATGGACCTTTATTATGCAGTCCATCGCTTTTATTGCTTCCATAACAAGATCGTATAAAGCTTATTTTCTTCACACTAATAGATCATACATATTTAGAGAGCAATTTTTATTGCTTGCACCGATGACAACTTACTTGAAGGATCTTACTCAATCCATAGGTAGGTATGGTGGACTCTCATGGCAAAACTGGGTTTAAGGATATTTGGAAGCACAAGTAGTATCTCTACTTGGTGCAAGGAATTTGGCTAGCATGAGGGGGAAAGGCAAGCTCAACATGTTTGAATGATCCATGACAATATACTTTAACTGAGATGTGAGAAAACATAACCCATTACGTTTGTCTTCCTTGTCCAACATCAACTCTTTAGCATTTCATACTTAATGAGTGCTCACAATTATAAAGGATGTCTAGGATAGTATATTTATATGTGGAATCTCTCTTCCTTCAATATTCTTTCATGAATTGTTCAAATGACCAATACAATGCTTGCTAGCCTTCAATAAATTTACAACCTCTACTTCTTAGATGTGAAGTCATTACTCCCCATGGGATAAGCAAATGAGACATATATAATTTCAGATTTATGACAATCGACTCATTCAACAATTTACTCATAGGATATAAGTGAAGCACATGAGTAAATGATAAACTACTCCAACAAGATAAAAGTGAAGATCAATGAGTAGCTAAATAATTGTGTAACTATGTGAAGACTCTCTCTCATTAAAGAATTTCAGATCTTGGTATTTTATTCAAACGGCAAGCAAAACAAAATAAAATGACATTGCAAGGATAGCACAACTAATGTGAAGAAGCAAAAACTTAGGCTCAACCGATACTAACCGATAGTTGTTGAAGAAGAAAGGTGGGATGCCTATCGGGGCATCCCCAAGCTTAGATGCTTGAGACTTCTTGAAATATTATTTTGGGGGTGCCTTGGGCATCCCCAAGCTTGAACTTTTGTGTCTCCTTAATTCCTCTCATATCATGGTTTCTCTTTTTATCAAAAGCTTCATCCACACCAAACTCAACAAGAACTCGTGAGATAGGTTAGTATAAACCAATGCAAAAACCTTATCATTTTCTACAGTAACAAATCACTAAAATTATTATTCAACATTGCATACTAAATGCCTCTGCATATTTAATACTCATATCCTCAAATAGAATCATTAAACAAGCAAACATGTGCAAACAATGCAAACATAACAGCAATCTATCAAAACAGTATAGTCTGTAAAGAATGCAAGATTCATCATACTTCCCTAACTCCAAAAATTATGAGAAAATACTACACTGTAGAAGATTTATCATAGCTCAATATGCAGAAAGTTTCAACATTATATCATTCTCTGAATTTTCTAGGGAATTTTTGCAACAGCGGTAAACTTTTTGTTTTCAAACAGCAACATGTATACTAGCAAAATAAGAATGGCAAAGGCTATCCTTGACATTTTTATTGAAACTAAAGATGCAAAACATAAATCTAAATAACATCAAACAATACTAACAAAAGAAAATGACGCTCCAAGCAAAACACATATCATGTGGTGAATAAAAATATAGCTCCAAGTAAAGTTACCGATGAACGAAGACGAAAGAGAGGATGCCATCCGGGGCATCCCCAAGCTTAGGCTCTTGGTTGTCCTTGAACATTACCTTGAGGTGACTTGGGCATCCCCAAGCTTAGGTTCTTGCCACTCCTTATTCCATAGTCCATCGAATCTTTACCCAAAACCTGAAAAGTCCACAACACAAAACTCAACGGAAAACTCGTAAGCTCCGTTAGTATAAGAAAATAAAACCACCACTTAGGTACTATAATGAACTCATTCTAAATTCGTATTGATGTAATATGTACTGTATTCCAACTTCTCTATGGTCCATACCCTCCAATACTACCCATAGATTCATCAAAATAAGCAAAAACACATAGAATATAGAATCTGTCAAAAATAGAACAGTCTATAGTAATCTGTATCAAACATATACTTATGGAACTCCAAAAATCCTACCAAATTAGGAAGTCCTAAGAAATTTGTGTACCAATCCAGAGCAAAAAGCATCAGATCAGAAGCACATTTCTGTGAATTAAAAAACCTAATTTACTGGATACAAAAGTTTCTGATTCTCAGCAGATCAACACAACTATCACTGTAAGCTATCCTAAAGGTCTTACTTGGCACTTTATTGAAACAAAAGCTATAAAACATGATTACTACAGTAGCATAATCATGTGAACACACAAAAAACATTAAGGGTAAATATTGGGTTGTCTCCCAACAAGCGCTTTTCTTTAATGCCTTTCTAGCTAGGCATGATGATGGCAATGATGCTGCCATAAAAGATAAGAATTGAAACATAACGGGAGCATCATGAAGCATATGACTAGCACATTTAAGTCTAACCGACTTCCTATGCATAGGGATTTTGTGAGCAAACAACTTATGGGAACAATAATCAACTAGCATAGGAAGGCAGAACAAGCATAGCTTCAAGATTTTCAACACATAGAGAGGAAACTTGACATTATTGCAATTCCTACAAGCATATGTTCCTCCCTCATAAAAAAATTCAGTAGCATCATGAATGAATTCAACAATATAACCAGCACCTAAAGCATTCTTTTCATGATCTACTTGCATAGAAAATTTACTACTCTCCACATAAGCAAAATTCTTCTCATGAATAGTAGTGGGAGCAAACTCAACAAAATAATTATCATGTGAGGCATAATCCAATTGAAAACTAAAATCACGATGACAAGTTTCATGGTTATCATTATTCCTATTAGCATACAAGTCATCACAATAATCATCATAGATAGCAACTTTGTTCTCATAATCAATTGGAACCTCTTCCAAAATAGTGGAATCATCACTAAATAAAGTTGACACTCTTCCAAATCCACTTTCATGTTCATCACAATAAGATTTAACATCCTCCAAAATAGTGCCATCACTACTTCCTAAAGTTGACACTCTTCCAAACCCACTTTCATCAATATAATCATCATAAATAGGAGGCATGCTTTCATCATAATAAATTTGCTCATCAAAACTTCGGGGACAAAAAATACCATCTTCATCAAACATAGCTTCCCCAAGCTTGTGGCTTTGCATATCATTAGCATCATGGATATTCAAGGAATTCATACTAACAACATTACAATCATGCTCATCATACAAAGATCTAGTACCAAACATTTTAATGCATACTTCTTCTAGCACTTGAGCACAATTTTCCTTTTCATCAAACTCACGAAAGATATTAAAAAGATGGAGCGTATGAGACAAACTTAACTCCATTTTTTTGTAGTTTTCTTCTATAAACTAAACTAGTGTTAAAGCACTCACCTCCCCTGCAAGCACTCACCTCCCCTGCAACGGCGCCAGAAAGAGCTTGATGTCTACTACACAATCTTCTTCTTGTAGACGTTGTTGGGCCTGCAAGTGCACAGGTTTGTAGGACAGTAGCAAATTTCCCTCAAGTGGATGACCTAAGGTTTATCAATCCGTGGGAGGCGTAGGATGAAGATGGTCTCTCTCAAACAACCCTGCAACCAAATAACAAAGAGTCTCTTGTGTCCCCAACACACCCGATACAATGGTAAATTGAATAGGTGCACTAGTTCGGTGAAGAGATGGTGATACAAGTGCAATATGGATAGTAGATATGGGTATTCGTAATCTAAAATTCTAAAAACAGCAAGGTAACTAATGATAAAAGTGAGCGTAAACGGTATTGCAATGGTAGGAAACAAGGCATAGGGTTCATACTTTCACTAGTGCAAGTTCTCTCAACAATAATAACATAGATAGATCATATAACAATCCCTCAACATGCAACAAAGAGTCACTCCAAAGCCACTAATAGCGGAGAACAAATGAAGAGATTATGGTAGGGTACGAAACCACCTCAAAGTTATTCTTTTGGATCAATCTATTCAATAGGTCGTACTAGAATAACACCTTAAGACACAAATCAACCAAAACCCTAATGTCACCTAGATACTCCATTGTCACCTTAAGTATCTGTGGGCATGATTATACGATATGCATCACACAATCTCAGATTCATCTATTCAACCAACACAAAAGTACTTCAAAGAGTGCCCCAAAGTTTCTACCAGAGAGTCAAGACGAAAACGTGTGCCAACCCCTATGCATAGGTTCATGGGCGGAACCCGCAAGTTGATCACCAAAACATACATTAAGTGGATCACGTGATATCCCATTGTCACCACAGATAAGCACGGCAAGACATACATCAAGTGTTCTCAAATCCTTAAAGACTCAATCCGATAAGATAACTTCAAAGGGAAAACTCAATCCATTACAAGAGAGTAGAGAGGGAGAAACATCATAAGATCCAACTATAATAGCAAAGCTCGCGATACATCAAGATCGTTCCATAGAGAGAACACGAGACAGAGAGAGATCAAACACATAGCTACTGGTACATACCCTCAGCCCCGAAGGTGAACTACTCCCTCCTCGTCATGGAGAGCTCCGAGATGATGAAGATGGCCACCGGTGAGGGATCCCCCCTCCGGCAGGGTGCCGGAATGGGCTCGTGAGAGGTTTTTGGTGGCTACAGAGGCTTGCGGCAGTGGAACTCCCGATCTATCTTCGTCTTTGATGTTTTTAGGGTACGTGAACTTATATAGGCGAAAGAAGTCCGTCGGGGGAGCCTCGAAGGGCCCAGGAGACAGGGGGCGTTCCCAGGGGGTGGACGCGCCCTCCTATCTCCTGTCTTCCCCGAACCTTCCCTGGCTTGAAATCCAAGTCTCCTAGATCATATCCTTTCCAAAAATCACGCTCCCGAAGGTTTCATTCCGTTTGATATTCCTTTTCTTCGAAATACTGAAACAGGCAATAAAACAACAATATGGGCTGGGCCTCCGGATAATAGGTTAGTCCCAAAAGTAATATAAAAGTGTATAATAAAGCTCGTAATCATTCAAAACAGATAATAAAATAGCATGAATGCTTCATAAATTATAGATACGTTGGAGACGTATCAGCGGGATCACCCACTTTCATTGGTGCGGTGGATAATTTAAGCCCTTCTAAGAACTTGTTAAACATGCTTTCAACCTCGGTTGTCATGGAGGTTTTCAATGTGTTCAAAGCAACAATGAATTCCTCACAAGAGACCGTGGTTCCCCCATCGGCCGTAGACGAGACCGGATTCACATCGGAGTGCTCCTCCCCACCGTCTACGTTGTCAACCATACTCTTCGAATGACAAAGTGCTTAATAAAGAGACGAGGCTCTGATACTAATTGAAAGGATCGATATAGCTGACTAGAGGGGGGTGAATAGTCAACTAACAATTTTTAGCTTTTCTTTGCCAAATTAAACTTTGCATCAAAGTTGGTTGTCCAAATATGCAACTAGGTGAGCAACCTATATGATGCAACAACAATAAGCACACAAGCAAGCAAAGGATATAACACAATATAGCTTGCACAAGTAAATGTGAGAGATAACCAAAAGTGGAACCGATGGAGACGAGGATGTGTTACCGAAATTCCTTCCCTTTGAGGGGAAGTACGTCTCCGTTGGAGCGTTGTGGATGCACAATGCTCCCCAAGAAGCCACTAAGGCCACCGTATTCTCCTCACGCCCTCACACAATGCGAGATGTCATGATTCCACTATTGGTGCCCTTGAAGGCGGCAACCGGACCTTTACAAACAAGGTTGGGGCTCTCTCCACAACTTAATTAGAGGCTCCCAACGAAACCCCGGAGCTTCACCACAATGGAATGTGGCTCTGAAGTGACCTCTTATGACTAGGGCGCCCAAGCACCTAAGAGTAACAAAATCCACACAAGAAAGTATGGGGGAATCAAGTTTCCTTTGGTGAGAGTGTAGATCTAGGTCTCCTCCTTTAGTTTGTAGCAAATCAACAAGTTTGAGTGGCTAGAGAGAGATCGGGCAAGAAAGCTTCAAGGGCATTAATGGAGGAGAGAGAGAGAGGCAAGAGATAGGTGGGAGGTGGGAGAAGCACCTCCTTAAATAGGGTCCCCTCAGATCCAACCGTTATGCGCAGAAACCCACAGGAGCGGTACTTCCGGTGGAGCCACCGATAGTACCGGTATATCGGAATAAACTGGAACTACTGTTCCACCACCGCTCGGCTACCGCTTCACAACAGAAGTTTGTCATCCTGGACCGGTAGTTGGAGCGGTGGTTGGGCCGGAGCTACGGCTGGACCAGCAATTCCTAGGCGGTGGAGTTCCAGGCGGTACTACCGCCCTGAACACCGATAGTACCGGTTTGTCAAGACAAAATCGGAACTTCCGTTCCATCACCGGTCTACCACCGTACCCGGTACAAAAGGGTGTCACCCCTGAGCGGTACTTGGAGCGGTGGTTTGACCGGAACCGCATGCCAGCGGTACAACCGCTCAAGAGAGCGGTGCTACCGCCATGAGCAAAACTGCACAGTCACAGAGGACTTTGGAAACCTCTCTCTCCTCGAACGGAGGGTATATGGTGGGTGCAAAGAACGTGTACGTGTAGTGATTCACCCAATACCTTCCAATGAGGATTCCCTCTAAAAAGTACGGATATCCTACAACCAAAGGAATAAAATGTCGGAAACTCCGTCTTCGATCTTTTCCGCATAGAGGGAAGGCCTAAATGTCTTGCGCCACACACTGTGTACCTGAGAAAACTGGGATGCACGATTAGTCCACACGCGTGTTGTCATCATCACCAAAACCCTAAGGTAGGAAATGCCCTTACAACAAGCTAGGTAGGGGAATCACTTGCACGAACCCGAAAGCGTGAGCAGCGCGTCGTCTCCATTGCAACCCAGCCAAACAATTTGGCGTTAGTGGTGCCCCTGGAGTTGTGAAGACAAAGCGGGGAGTGGGGCCGTCCTCGCACCTGCTTTGTTCGTCATCTCATACCGCCGTGATTGCGGCCGCGACAAAGATCAGTATCGGCGGCGGCATGCCCCTCCCAGGTGGCCAAACAACGTGAGCGTCGGTCGGGCACTGTCTGAGGAGCAGGGGCAAAGCATGCGGCAGCAAGGTCCCTTTTCCCATCTCTCTCTCCCTCTTCGGCAGTCGAGCTGATCTGGCCTTAGCATCGTCAATGTCGATGAGCACCACGTGATACTCGATTCGGCATTTACCAAGAGCGGCCTGGTCGAGTGGAGTCGCGGGAGCAAACCCTAGCATGGCAGCTGTAACATCCCCGGCATCACACTACATAATCTCCCCTAATGAAGGTCATGTCATCATGATCATCATGCCAAAATGCCACTTGTCCAAAATCTGCTTCAAATTCAAATTCAAATTGCATGTCAAATATTTGCTTCTTCCTTCATGCAAATAAAATAGTTCATCCTATGGAAAATAATCCCTAGATATTTGTCATGTTGACATCATATTTTTATAATGTGTTTAAATGCTCTAAAAATAATAAAACAGGGGCTAGCTTTTTTATAAAAAAATATTACAAAAGAAAAGGGGAAGCCCCCTGGGCCTAGACCCCCCGGCCCAGCTGAGCCTCGGGCCAGCCAGGTCGGCCCAACCCCGCACTCCCTCGGTCGCTTTTCTTCCCCACTGCTCATGCGACCGGATGCCTGCGACCGAGCAGTCCCCGCCAGACCAGCTCGCCGGCGTCACCGCGGAGGCGATAAGGATGCCGCCCCCTGCGGAGCCTTGGTCCTCTCCCCCACTTGCCCCCTCGCTCCCCATTCCGTCCTCCACTCTCCCTCTCCCCAGATCCCTTTCTCCCCTGCGCCCACCCGACGCGGCCGCCGCTGCCGCCTCGCCGTGACCATGGCCGACGACCTCCTCGAGCCAAGCGAAGACGTCGAGGAGCACCATCGGCATCTCCTACGTCGACTACGGCCAGCAGCACGAGCTGGGAGGCGTTGCTGCCCCGGATCCTCGTCGTCTTCCACCTTCGGCACCGCCACCCTCGCCGTCGAAATTCGGCCACCTCGAGCCTCCCTCGAGCCCACGTTGCTCCTCTACAGGCTCCTGGTGAGCCTCCCATTCCTTCCCCTCTCTCTACGACGCCCCATTCGCCCAGTAGACGCCATCCCCATCGTTGTCGAGCCAGCCGCTGTCGTTGGCCTCGCTGCCGCGGCCACCGCGGATCTAGCTCGCACCCGAGCACGCAGCCGTTCTCCTAAGGCTCCAGGGAACCCAATGCGCCCACCAGATCTTGCCCCTGCGCTCGACCTCACCGAGCTCCAACTCCGGCCGCCGCACGTCGTCGTTGCCACGGTCGTTTTCGACCACCCCAGCCGCTGTCGCCGGTGCAGTTGGGCGCGCGCGGACCTTCCCGTCCTGTACGTGCTCGCGGCGCTCGCTTTCGTCACTGGGCGCCGGATCCCGCACCTCGCCGCCGCTTCGGGCGCTCGCCGCCGGCGTGCGCATAGCTAACTCCGGCCCCGTGCCACTAACCCTGCCCCCCGGTCGTTAGCCACTAATCTGGGCCCTGTCCACCCATTGGCAAGTGGGCCCACTGTAGCATTAGATTACTTTAATTAGATCTCATTAATTATCCGTCCGTCACCTAACACTGGGCCCCACCTCGCTAATTAAGTTATTAGATTAACTAAAAACCCTGTTAATAGCCCTGTCAATGACAGTGGGACCTGCTGGTCAAGTTGACCAGTCAAGCGTCAAAAGTTGACTTGCTGACTCAGCGTTTCCCGGCCCCATTGTCAGCATCTGTTACACAGCTGGGTGCACTGGACCGGGTGCACTTAGCTTTTTACGATTTGGATAATTCAAATTAATAATTTCAGAATATTGCTAAAACTTTGAAAATTAATAGAAATTAAACCGTAGCTCGGATCGAAAAACTTTCTACATGAAATTTGCTCAGAACGACGAGACTAATCCGAATACACGGTCCGTTTACCTGTCGGATGCCTCTAACTATCTGAACATGGAACATTTCCCCCTCCAGTCACGTGTCTGACACAGGTCCGGAACCGGGAATACCTTCCCGGTTGAATTCCCCCTTCACCTATATCGTGTAGCCATACGTTAGGTCACACCCGGCACAGCTTATTGCCAGGTTATGCTTTGTGATGCTATGTTTGCTTTATATTTACTGTTTCTTCCCCCTCTTCTCTTCGGTAGACCCCAAAACCGATGCTGCCCCTGTGATCGACTACGTCGACGGCGACCCCTCCTTGCCAGAGCAACCAGGCAAGCCCCCCTTTGATCATCCCGATATCGCCCATTCCATTCTCTCATGCTTGCATTAGATTTTGCTATTGTTATTGTTTTCTCCTATTCTGATGCATAGCCTGCTTTTGTAACCTGCTTATTGTTACCTTACCTGCTTATCCTAAACAGTTTTGTATAGGTTGGTTAGTGATCCATCAGTGACCCCCACCTTGTGCTTGTTGCCCCTGCTTCATCATTGAAGACCCGATCAACGGGATCGAAGACCAGGCCCCGGCACCGCACATCACTTTCCCCTTAGTTGCTCGACACTGCTGGGTTACTATCGAGTGCTGAGGGTGAGACCTCTACAGCACTTCTGATGTTAACCCTGTAGTGTAGCTATTCCGTCGTGGTCATCGAGGGTGATTCCGCCTTAACCACTTCCGATATGACTCTGTCGTGCAACCCCTCAAGTGTGAACCGTGGGGGTGATTCCTCTTACGTTCACCTTGATGATTACATCGAGTGGAATTCATCGGGGGTGATTCCTCGGGTTTTCCCCTTGTTGTTTAGACACACAGTTACTATGATTACTATGACTTTACACTGAACCATGTTAATAAAGACGGGTCGACCCTGAGGGGTACCTGCGCGAGCATAATTGCGAGTGATGTGGAGTCGGGTTGACCTGGAAGGTGCCCGTGAGATAATTACGAGGCATGGCCGGGCATTCTTAGCCCTTGCCGCAAGTCCTCGAGACGGGGCAACGGGAGTCACATCTTTCATGAGTCTCTCCTTGTTACCGCGCGTTCCTAATCCACTACGATTGGATATTTGATCCGAGGGGCCTCTGGCCTGATAGCACTAACCATCACGTGGGCATAGTATGGGTGTTTTGCGTCGTATGCATCAGCCGAAACTTAATAAACGTCAGCGACTGAGCGGCGCGCGCCGGGTTGGACTGGTAAGCACCTACCTTTTTTAAGGAGGTAGCTAGGTCTGCTCACCGACCGCATACGCAACATGCAGGAGTTCCCGGGGAGATGGCCCATGACCCCTGGGGGCATAGGTTTAGTCCGGCGTGCTGCCCTCTCTATTAAGCCTAGGTCGGGTTGCGGCGTATTGTTTGGCCGAGGCCGAGCATGACCTAAGAAAGTGTGTCCTGCCGGAGTTAATCAAGCGTGGTGGGTAAGTTGGTGCACCCCTGCAGGGAAGAAAACATCTATCGATAGCCTGTCCTACGGTAACGGACACTTGGAGTTGTATCCCGATCGATACAACTAGAACTGGATACTTGTGATGAGAATTGGATTGTGATGAGAACTAGATAGTATGGCTCTGGGATTGCTTTCTCGCAGGGAGTCGAGAAAGGATCTCTGGCCGAGGTTGATAACACTACTACTACTTTACTTTATGCTACTCTACTCCCTCCTGTTTGCTGCAAGATGGTGGTTTCCAGAAGATGCTAGTCTTCGATAGGACTAGGCCTTCTCTCTATTCTGGCATTTCTGCAGCCCAGTCCACATATACAGCCTTCCTTTGATAATGTTGCATATGTAGTGTAGATCCTTGCTTGCGAGTACTTTGGATGAGTACTCACAGTTGCTTTGCTCCCTCTTTCCCCCCTTTTCCATTCTTCTCGGAGGACGCAACCAGATGACAGAGTCCAGGAGCCAGATGCCACCTCTAACGACTGCTGCTACCCCGAGGGTGCCTACTACCATGTGACGGACGCCGACGACCAGGAGTAGTTAGGAGGCTCCCAGGCAGGAGGCCTTGCCTTTTCGATCGATGTTGTTTTTGTGCTAGCCTTCTTAAGGCAAACTTGTCTAACTTATGTCTGTACTCAGATATTGTTGCTTCCGCTGACTCTTGTGTATTCGAGCTTATGTATTCGAGCCCTCGAGGCCCATGGCTTGTAATATAAAGCTTGTATTATTTTATTTGTGTCTAGAGTTGTGTTGTGATATCTTCTTGTGAGTCCTTGATCTTGATCGTACACCTTTGCGTGTATGATTAGTGTACGATTGAATCGAGGGCGTTACAAGTTGGTATCAGAGCCAACTGCCTGTAGGTAGCCCACTTTCCAACTCCTTGGCCGAAGTTGAGTCTAGTCACTGAAAAACTTTTACTAACATTGGTTGTGTGTCTTACGGGCCCACGTC